>NC_136484.1:71946784-72039284 GCF_053919585.1 Euprymna scolopes | reverse complement strand
CACACTAGCATATATATATATACACACACACACTAACATATATATATATACACACACACACTAGCATATATATATATACACACACACTAGCATATATATATATACACACACACACACACACTAGCATATATATATATACACACACACACTGGCATATATATATATACACACACACTAGCATATATATATATATATATATATCTACACACACTCACTAGCATATATATATATACACACACACTCACTAGCATATATATATACACACACACACTAGCATATATATATATACACACACACTAGCATATATATATATATATACACACACACACTAGCATATATATATATATATATATATACATACACACACTAGCATATATATATATATATATACATACACACACACTAGCATATATATATATATATATATATACACACACACACACTAGCATATATATATACACACACAAGTATATATATATACACACACTAGCATATATATATACACACACACTAGCATATATATATACACACACACTAGCATATATATACACACACACTAGCATATATATATATATCTACACACACTAGCATATATATATATACACACACACTAGCATATATATATATACACACACACTAGCATATATATATATATATATATATATATACACACACACTAGCATATATATATATATATATATATATACACACACACTAGCATATATATATATATATACACACACACTAGCATATATATATATATATACACACACACTAGCATATATATATACACACACACACTAGCATATATATATATATACACACACACACTAGCATATATATATATATATATACACACACACACGAGCATATGTACACACACTAGCATATATATATACACACTCACTAGAATATATATATATATATATATATATATATATATATATTCACACACACACACACACACTAGCATATATGTATATACACACACACAATAGCAAAAATGTGCTATTTTATTTACTTCCTCTTAAGGAGATTAGACACAAGGTCAAGTGTTAGCTTGATTAACATTATTCTGTGGAACAAACTGGATTTTAACTTGGCATACTGAGGTTATCAGTTTGTGTTGGTTACCACTAAGCCACCATCATCCCCCATTAGCAAAAATACGTTATTAGAAGAGCACATATGTATAGAAATAATTATTATTATTATAAGAATATAATGATAACATAAGAATATGGGATTGAAAAGAAAAAGGAAATGTTCTAAATAATAATTTAGAAGTTGTGGCAAAAGATGGCTTTTTTAAAGCAGTTTAACACAAAATCTGTGAATCTTAAGAGAAAATTAAGCTAACTCAAATTTAGTTAACCCACATACACCCAATTATGATTTACTTATTAACTTATGAAAGCCCAGGAAATTTAGAAATTAATTGGGTACACTTGTGGCACAATGATAAGCATCCTTGTGAAGAAGCTTCACATTTAAAAACCTTGTGCCTTACTTTCTCTGTACTCCTGGTGAGATGAGTAAAACCATGGTGTTATTAAAACAGTGAAGAATGAAATCTCTCACTTCACTAAAGGTAACCGATTAATGGCAAAGTGTGTCATCAATCATATCTGATCCTAGCTAAGTTTGACAGATGTTTATAAAATCAAGGACTCTAAGGGATCACCAAAATGTCAATTTAGTCACCTGGGATTTGTTAAGTTTTTCTCTACTCTTTCGTGTGTATTCATGTGTCTTTTATTTCTATAATCACAAAAGAGAGGATTTAATTTGAAAATTTGACTCAGTTCAAATCAATCAGACGAACCCAACTCTGCCAACTTTAGCGTTATTTATAAATAGCCTGGGTGCCCGCCGTTGCCTGGGTGTTTAGAGGTGTGTGCTGAGCAAAAAAAAAAAGTGTTAGTAGGCAGGCAGGCAGGCTCCAACTCCGTACCACGAAGGATGAATAGAATGTGAAAAAAAAAGTGACGTCTTTACTGTTTCGTCCATTACCAAACCAGAAGTGGTGATGGTTTAAATTAAAGCTAGTCAATCAAAAAGAGGGGATGACTTTCGAAAATATCGGCAAAAGAAGCGACCCCTCTCTGTAGGCCCAGTTGAGGGTGAAGGAGTTAATGTTTTTAGCAAATTTTTCGATATTTATCGTCCGAAGTATCAAGCTTCAAAACGATACCAATCTTGTGAAAATCCGTCGCCTATGTAGACAGACATACATATATACATGCATATATACATTTGAACAGACAGGTGAAAATTATATTATAGATGTTCCTTCAAAATGAATCAATAAATTTTATATTTTTTATATATGAATAACGTCCAGTTTCAGTAAGATTGTTCCCCCAGCCAAGAAAATTAATCTGACGCCAAAACTTCAACGAAAGGTCTATTAAGCAAATGACAGATCAACCCCTTCATTAAAAGGGGCTGCGCCTATTGTTTATAACTGGGGAGCTTGTTATGCTGTGTTAGGACATAGTAGCCCTTCCAGAAACGTCCATACGGTGAGAGACACCAAGTTACACTCTTAAGCAATCAATAGGGTAAAACACTTATTAAACTAAGAATCAAACATTACCAAATCTAACAGTACTGATTTCTTCCTTGTGCTCGATTCTACTAAAATCGAGACTGTTACAGATTGTTTTTATTTTATTTTTAACACTGACTTTTAAAAATTATTTTATGCAGACTAGAACAAATCAAACTTATGGAAAAGCAAAATACACTCAGTCTGCCAAAATAGTTTTCATTCTCATGATTGTGTCAGACATTAACTAATGACACATCATTTCAATGGTTCATTGTTGTATGAATCTGATCAATAAGACAGATGTTGTCAAAAATGCCATTGGGTGAAGCAAAGCTGAAACTGCAGGCGTCAAAAAGGTTCATCGCAGAAAAGAGGTTTATTTTTCATTGGCATTTTAAAAAAGAGCTGAGGCTGACCTTTAGAAACATTAAGATGGAAAGTATCAGCACGTTGTTTTATTAAAAACAAAATTCTCGAACAGAATAAGATTTTTTTTTTTTAATTTTTAATCACAGATCAAAAACTAAAAACTTGCTTATTCAATAGGTTTTGGAAGAACTTACATTTTGTTTAGAATGTGAGTTATGAAAACCTTGGCCAGTAATTTCTGATTTTAAAACTCACTCCAATGATACAAAAAAAATGTGTTAGAGCTCTGCAAGGATGGTGTCAAAGACTGTATATTAGTTATTTATATATTTTGATGAATTCTGTTCTAGAAACATCTATTAAACATTCATAACATACACCTTTTTAGAGTCATTTTCTTGACTTTATACATATATATCCTGAAAAATGTACCATAAACCTTTCCATACGACACTCTTGACTAGAAACGCTAATCTCACAAATATGACACACACACACACACAAATTTGATCCATCATAAAAAATGTCTGACTGTTAAGAACACGCTATCAATACCATGGAGATCTCTTAAGTGTTGATTTGATACTCGTGGTAACGCAAATATTTTTTACATATTTGATGACATAGCATTTTGCTCGGTTTTCTATACATTCACTTATTCATGTATACTTTGATATTCACCATGACTTAATTATATTAGTAATGAAATAAAAATAAAATTTAAAATAATTAAACTCCTGATTTACAACTCTGAAGACAGTTACAAAAAACAAAAAAACGTTAGAACTCTAGCCTGAAGAATCAGTATTTTAAAAAATAAAAATCTATTTGTATTAAAATTAAAACAATCGATGAATTAAAAATAGTTAATAAAATGTTTTTTTCAAAATCAATATCCAAATTAGTTAACTTTCTGATATCACATTAGTACAAAAAATAGGTTTATCTATTGTGTGAAGTTGAATTAACTTGAAATAAAATGTTTTCACTTACCGTGAGAAATGGGCCTAACTTCTGCATTTATATTTTAGTTATATATATATATATATATATATATATATATATATATAACAAGTGTGAACACTACCAAAGCATTTTTTAATGTTTATTAGAGTGTATATTAGTCATTTATATTTCTGATGAATTCTGTTTATTTATTTGATTGATGCAAAAAAAAAAAAAAAAAAAAATTTTTAACTCTTAAAATGTTGGATAGCAATACAAGTTATAAATTCCTACTTGTCATTCAACCCAAGATTGAAAATTAGAGTTTCCTGTTTTTAACTGAATTTTAATGTAATGCATATCAAAAAGACCAACCCCTTTTGTATCTCCCCACCGCATTTTCTTTGCTTTAAATAACTTGTAATCTTTCAATTCCTTAAAATATATCAACATTCACCTATTATGCAGCCTCATCATCAACACTTACTACGTCTGGCTTCAGTGAAGAATCCTGATGTGACAAAATACCTGACAAAGTGACCGTCTTATTTATTTATACAAATGCAAATATATGTGATATTTTTTTCTATAGGCTACAAAAATAGTATCATGGTAAATAAACCTACTATGTTTGGGAAGATGATATCATGGCAAAAATACTATAATACTCTGCCAACGAATGAGGTAATACCTGGAAGGGTGTTATCATGACAAACATACTATTCCCAAGGGGAATGTTAGGTGATTAAAAAGATTATTGCTTTATTTACAATGAGTAACAATCTAGTCTCACACCTATTCGTTGACTTTTCCACAACTGTTATCATAGATGGTGAAAGAGTCATAATTTAACACGTCTGAACATCCTTAAAGAATTAGGATCAACTGTGCGTTTATGTTTGTTTGCTCTCGAAAATCTGTCTCCGTTTTCTTTTATATCATGTGGAGAAAAATAAAGATTTTCTTTTACACTAGCATATAATGGTAAGTTCAAAGTCATTTTCCCTTTCCAGCACTAATCTGACCTGCCTTTGGCCAATAAAGCCAGTATAAAACATAAATTATCTACTGGTTCCATATCTTAATAACAACACTAACATGAACTCTAGGCAGATTGTCCACAACATATTTGATCGCTATCTAAACATTTCTCAGGCCAAGATCAAAGTGTAGTATCTGTTCTGATGCTACTTCAATTTTTTGTTCTCGGTTAGTGAAGGAGAAATCCTTCACAACTGAAACAAGTTTTATTTTTGTTCCTTCTCTCACATTAAAAACCGACCTTTGTGTCTAACTCTGCCCTCGTGAGGAGACAAGTAAATAGGAACATTTCTGCTCCAAGGGTTCACAGCAGTTTAATATAATTTCATCTCTCCTTTATCTCAAAGATGGTAGAATTATTGTTGGTTGTTTTGTTTTATGGCATATCAATCTTTTTTGGGTCATTCATAAATCAAGTAATTTTAGTAAAAGGGTTTAAGTTCCAGGTTCTTTATATCTTCAATATTTATTAATGGTGTTTGGTTGGTTTGTTTTATTTTACAGCATGTCAACAGTTTTTGAGGTTATTTAATGCTGAATTCAGTAATTTTGGAAAAAAAAAATTATGCTTCAAGTTATATTGATAATTAATGATGATCCACCAATGGCTGTTTGATTTTTTGTTTATGTGGTTGTATGATGAATGTTTTATATTATGTCATTCTGTTTTAGGTAAGCAGATTATTGTCGGGCAGAAAATTTGGATGAGAAGTATTATTTCTTAAAGATTAATTTTAGTGCCTCTTATGTTCCATTGTAGTATTTTGTGTGCTATGGTTTATACGAGGTGCCTTCAATATATTTCCAACTTTTTTTGTACAGGCATTTAAAATTATTCAAGACTCTTAAAAATTCAGTATGTTATTGCTTTACATCTGATGAGATGACTGACCAATTTTTATGATTTCAGGTTCAAATGAACAGCTACAGCAGGAATTGGAATACACCCTATAAAGCCTTATGAATTTCAAAAGCTGGTGAATTTCAAAAATGCAATCTGGACATAAGGACACTTTAGAAGAACGATACACAATAAAATACTGCTTAAAACTTGGAAAAAAATACCAGAGAAACATATCGGATGTTTCATATTGCTTTCGAAACATCTTGCATGAACTGAGCATCAGTTTTTGAATAGCATAAGAGATTCAAGGAAGGCAGGGAGTCTGTGAGGGATGATGAGAGGTAGGGAAGAATAAAGAAGTCAAAACAGCGGAGTTGATTGGCCAAATAAAGAATTTCATGAATAATGACCGTCATGTGTCTAAAGAGATAAGTGCACAGTTTGATGTCAGTGTGGGAACTGTACACACAATTATTCGTGAGGAACTGAAAATGTGGAAGATTTACAAAATTTGTCACAGACTATTTGACCAAGATAGGCATCAAGACAGTTCCTCATCCTCCCTATAGTCCAGACCTTGCTCCCTATGACTTTTGGTTATTCTCTAAACTTAAGGAAAACCTTAGAAGCTGTCGTTATGAGATAATTGAAGACATAAAGAGGCTGTGACGAGGGTCCTTGACACACTCACAAAAGAGGACTTCCATGGGGCCTTCCAGAAGTTAGAACAATACAAGTGTATACAGCCAGAGATCACCTCAAAGGAAACTAGAGTTTCATGTGTATACTATCACTAAAAGTGCCCACATGAAAAATGTCTGGAAACTTATTTAAGGCACCTCGTTACTGATGATGGCATGGTTATTACAATAAATCCATAAACACAGATTGAAAAGACTTTAGAGTTTGGAAACAAATGTGTCCAAATATAAGGGTTGAAACCCCCTGAAGTAAAAAAATAAAAAATAAAAAACTGACAAACAAAACCATGAAAACTAAACACAAGTGAGAAAGATAGAAACAAAGAAACCAATGTATGCAGAGCAATGACCTTTCACCCCAATTTAAGAACAAGAGGTCGAAAGAGCATAAAACTTTCACAAGGATTGTCTATCAACATGAGATTTGTTTTCATTCTTCACCCCAAGCTATTTCCTGGGAAAAATGTAAGAATTTTACTCATTTGCTGCTGCTACTGTGGCGGCAGCAGCAGCCGTAGTAATAGTAACATAATAATAATAATAATAACAATAATAATAATAATCTATTAGCAAATAGAAATTTGGTATTTGTCTACCTGAAGCTGAAACTATATTATTTATTTATTTATTTATTTTACAAACACATCACTGTTAATGCCTATAGGCCATCCAAGAACAAGGTGTGTATCAGGTGGATGCTGAGACTAACACTTTGAGGATTACAGACGAGGAATTGAATCTGGGCAGAATCTGATTACTTACAAGAATAGCTCAACAAGAATTTGTTAATATTGGACTTGAAAACGACCATGCTATAGTCAGCTTGGAGGCAATCCTGTAGTATTCACTGCATTCCACAAAGTTCTTTGAAAGAAACTTTGCTCACAGAAATTCCGTTTAGCTCCAAGTTTACAAAGGAAGAAAGAAAAATTCCTTACAGTGGTTGTAGATAGAGGAGCTTTTGCTGTGAATTATTTTACAGAGGAGAACCAAAAATTGAAACGTAGTCGAGCATCTACCATGGAAAATAATGATAGAGCAAAAAGAGACATGCAACATCTCTTCTACAAGAAAGAGGCTGTAGGGATGAGAAAAGGATACTCTCCACTAGATTTCTACTTGGTCAAGCCAGGAGAGAGTGCTCTGAGTGGCACACCTCCACCGATGTGGCAACAGTACTGCACCTTAGGACATATATATATAGGAGATACTTTTTGGAGCGACTCCCAACAACCTTTGCGACAGATCTGAGGTAAGTTTTCTACTTTAGGTCTGCATTTAAAAGTTTATCAAAACAGGGCACATCCTCAAGGGAGGTACCATCCATTTAAACTGGAGCAAAGTAAGAATCTGAGCATTGGAGATAAAATGAGAGAAGCTTGGTTTTCAATATATTAAAAGTATGTATTATTTAGATTAATCGGACAATTGTTCTCATCTTGAGTTTTATCTGCACAACATTTCAGTCGATGTAACCCCTGACTTTCGTCAGGAGTAAAACTCACCATATTTTGGCAAGAAGAAAAAAGTGGGTAGCTCTGTACTCTAAGGTTTCGAATTTTAGATTTAGTTGGAAGTAAGTTTACACGAATTATAAAGACAATTTAATTATCAGGGAACCCTAGATGGTATATTTAATTTATTATGATTAAATTTTTAATTAAATCCATCAACCAATTGTAAATTCTTAGAAACTAAAAGGTTGTTGGTTTCAGTATGGTTAATTGCATGTTATCCATTTTTTAACCAAATATTTTTTTTTTTTGATAGATTATCATTATGATTGATAGGAGAGAAAAAAAAGGGGGGGAGAAAAGGAAAGAAAAAATCGAAGTTGTTTCTATGTGAGAAGAAAAAAAGAGATAGTAAAGGGGGATAACTTTAAAATAACAGGACACTTTTTATCCCCCACTGCAGAACATGCTACACGTCAGGAAAGAGAGAATAAGAAAGTTATTGATCAATGATACTCTTGGAAGTGCTACCATACCCTACTTCAAAATAAAACGACAAAGTTCTCTCCGATTCTCTCTCCTCTGATCTTGAGCACGTGGTACAAGGGGGTAAGAGGTGGCTGGTTATCTTTAATGCACCTAAAACCAAGCTCTTATCTTTACATCATAAATGCTCTGATCCCCATCTGGCATCAATTGAAATGGATGGCTCTCATCTAGGGGAGGCTCCATGTTTTGATAAGTTTCTGGGATTGACCTTTACTTCTGATCTGAAATGGAACACATACATCAAGTTTGTGGCCAAGGTCGTTCGGAAAATGGTGGGATCCTTCTACCGCTCCAGAAGATATCTCACTAATGATGCAATTCTCTATCTATATAAAAGCCAAGTACGTCCAAGGATGGAATACTGCTGCCACATCTGGGAAGAAGCTGCTAAAAACAGCCTATCCTGCCTTGACAGAGTACAAAATAGACTTTGTGACTTAGTGGGGGATGCCCTTTTCTCTTCCCTGCAACCTCTCTCCCACAGAAGAGATATTGCAAGCCTATCTTTGTTTTATCGTTATTTCCATGGCAAGTGCTCGTCTGAGGCCCAATCTCTGGTCCCCCCTCGCCAATCTTTCTCGAAAAACACGTGTCTAGCTGAAACTACTGTCAATAATTTTCCCTACTTTTTATCTGTGCCTAAATCAAAACGTAGATTCCATGAACAAATCTTCTTTCTTAGAACTGCACACCTGTGGAACTCTCTGCTGCTTGCCTGTTTCCCTCCTGACTTCAACTTGGATGTCTTCAAGTCCAACATAAACAAATTCCTGATGAACCGCCCCCTTAAGTAATGACACTTTATCAAATCTCCGATACAAACTATTACTACGATACTATCCCATTGATTACTGTACACACAATAACCCTTATCCCCGAGTGGCTTCTGGGCCTTGATAAGTGGTGACCTCCACGTAAAAAAATAAAAAAAAAATTTTTTTTAAATAGAAAAAGAACCCGTACCGCGAAAGAGGAAAAGACCGGAAAAAAAAAAAACTGACGTCTTTGCTGTTACGACCACTGCCAAACCGAAAGTGACTTATGTTTAAATTAAGGCTAGATGAAGGATGACTTAAAAATATCAGTGAAAAAAAGCAATCCCCTCCTGTAGTAAAGTGCTCAAACGAAGGTGAAGATATTAATGTTTTCAGCCAATTTTTCCATATTTGTCATCTGAATGGTCGAACTTCAAAATGATACTGATCTTGGTAAAATCCGTTGCCTCTGTCGAAAGTTTAAGGCAGACATGCAAACAGACATAGATACATACATTTATATATTGGTAACTAAAAGTTTTTGACCCAAACCGATTAAAAAGCTTGTCCTATCTCTGAATACCCTTTATGTAAAATTTCAAATGTTTAGACCAGAAATTGTCTGAGTAATTTGGTAGAGACCGCAGAGGTCAATTTTTTTTTTTTTAACTTTGACCCCTATTATGACCCCTAAACATTTGTTTTGGGCTCAAATCAAGTTAAGTTATATCCATGTCCAAGGAACCTATATCTAAAATTTCAATTGTTTAGACCCAAAATTGGCGGAGGAGTTTGGTAGAGTTCTCAGCGGTCAAATCGTTGAACTTTGACCCCTTAACAGCCAAACTTCTGGCCAAAAACTTATCACATCGATTTTCCCAAATCTCAGTACCCTGTATATCAAATTTCAAGTCTGTAGACTAAAAATTGACATAGTTATTGTGTAGGGAAATGCACACACAGATACACAGACACGTTCACTTTTATATATATATATATATATATATATATATATATATATATATATATACTTATCACCCTTTAATGTTTATTCTTATTTAATGTCTTAATTTACCCCTTTATTTCTACATAAAAAAGTAAATTTTTGGTAATTGTTTATTTCTATTATTAAATAAAAGTTATTTATTGAACTTTCAAAATCACTTCCGCCTTAATGCTGTTTCTGACAACCTTTTTATTTTTTCTTAGGGGTTGGGAAACATTTACCTATGCTCTTTTTTCTCTAAGGGTTAAGTATTCATTAATTTTTTTATGGAACTGATGTAGTTAGGCTGTTAAATAAAACTCGCTCATAAATGAAAACAATGTTACCTCGCGGTCCCTAAAGTTTTGCACTAGTGCGAACAGATAACTAATCATGGGCCTCGAAGTTTCGAAACAGACAGACAGCGCCTATGCATGTGACGGAATAAGAAAACTCTTTAAGATAAATAAAGATTAATTTTAAAGTAGTTAATAAATTCTTGTACATCATATTAAATATATTATGAAAAGTTCAATGACGTTTTTATCATAAATTTTTGACAGTATTAATCTCACTTCAAACAAACAGTTCAACTTAAAAATATAAGAAAATCGTAATGAAAGAATTGTAAATATAAGGTATTTTTAACGATGCGATTCCGATTCCCCCCAAAATACATGATTCTTATGATTAACGATTCTGATTAATCATCCCACCACTAATATATATATATATATATATATATACACACACACACACACATAGCTGTACCCGGCCACGCGTTGCTGTGGCTCAGTTTGTTAAAATGGAACACATTTCAAGAAAAATTGCATTTTGTATTGTTTATTTACTTTTATTATTTTTCAATTTTTTTATCAATAAAAGTTGTTTTTTCCCCAAGAAAAGATGAATTTTTTTTACCATAAATTGTTAGGTGAAAGTTTGTTTTTTTTTTTCAGGAAAACTTGCATTTTTTTTATTTTGAATAAAGTTGGTAGTAAACGTTTCTTTTTGAAAACAGAATTTTTATTATAAAAAGAAAAGATGGATGCTTTATATGAACACTGTAAATAGTTAGGTGAAAGTAGAGAAAAGTTTGATTTTTTTTTCAAGAGAATGTACAAGTAATTTTTTTGTCAACAGATGTTAAGAAAATAAACAGAAAAAATACTCCCATCATTAATTAATTATGCAAAAAAAATAAATAAAATTTTGATTTAGTGTTTCAACATTTGAACAACACTGGGCTAAATCTGATGATTGCCGGTCGAACCCTAACCATTCTTTTTAATTTCGTCTATTGTTCAATTTTTTGAGTGGGCTATCAGCGATTGCAAACTAACAAATTTAACCAAAATGCAAAAAATTCAACAATTAAATAATTTTAATAAGTGCTCAGCTTCTAATACAAATCCTAGTAAATCAATCCCCCTTATTAGAAACACTCAAGGGAAGGACAAAACCAAATTATTGCCAGTCTGTTTGGGAGAGGATTTTTTTTTTTTTTTTCAATATTTTAAGCAGATTTGACACTCTGCTACCAGATTTTTATGGGTTGCTCGCTCGGTTTCTAATATAACGTAAGTAGATCTAGATATTTATAACTTACGATAAAACTTGGAGTATGCACTGTTTTACGGTTGATGTAAAAATGGAACGGAAACTTAAATTTCGCTCTGTTTTGATCTTTTTTTTTTAATGTACCTCCCCCAAACGAATATAATCAAAAAATAACATTCAACAATTGTACTTCATATATAGAAAACAGGAAATATTAAAAAAAAAAAAAAAAATTATTAACGAAAGGGATATAATTCCATTTTTAAACGAAAAGTCAGTTTGGTATATCTTTTTGTTATTTTTTACATAAGTCCAACTTACCATTCACATTGGAAATGTCGACATTTATAGGTTGTCGGAACGTTTACAACGAATAAACACTCCAATCTACCCATGTTAAGAACGGCTCCCAGAATAGACACCCCCAAACTCCCCATGTTAAGAACGGCTCTTGGAATAGACACCCCCAATCTCCCCATGTTAAGAACGGCTGTCGGAATAGACACCCCTAACCTTGTTAGCATACCCGAAAACCTATAAAAGTTGACATGTCGAATATGAACAATGAGCTGATTGGATGTAATGTAAAAATGTACAGAATTTAAAAGGGAGCGAAATTTAAATTTCCATTCCATTCTTACAACAACCATAAAGCAGAGCCAGAGCATTCTCTGCAAATTTTACCTAACTTAGTGTATTAATGTTATTTTTTAAGTAAAAATAATATTTAGGTTTGAATATAAATTCCTAAACTCATTTTACACTAAATAATTTAGGTGACTGAAATAGGAATCTAATTGAATCTTTAATTTCCTGAATAGTAAAAAGATGGTCCACAATGGTCGATTCGCGGCAAGACTGGAGTTTAGGTGGAAAAATAATCTCTAACCCTTTATTACATGAAAGGAACAAAACTCACTAATCATCGTTGTGTTACTATGCCAACAATATAAAAGCAATGATATTGGCATTTCAGAAGTTAACAGTTTTAAATAAGCAGAACTTCTTTTTTTAAAAATATAAACAATATGAAAACAACTTTTTTAAAAAAGGAAGAAACACTTTTTATACATATTTTTTTTAACTTTTTTAAAAGAATAAACAGTTTTTTTTATTCATTTACAACAGAACTATTTTTGGCACTCCTACACTATTGGGACGAAATTTCGGAAATCGTAATACTGAATTTTATATGAAAACAATGGTATCTATCTTTTCCTCGTATTTTTAAGATGATTATACCCCCAAAAATTACGAAAATCGATAGGTAGAAAATTATTTATTAAAACAAATAAAAATAGAATTTCAAGAAAACGATTGTATTTGCTTATGTAAGACACAGTAGAGTTCAAAAGGGAGGTAATTTTCCATATCGATATAAAAAATGGCTGCAATTTTTCACCTGCTTACGCGATTACAGTTGTTTAGCTTAATAATTCAGTAATATTCAGGTAGTTTCGACTGCATAATTTGGAAGCTAACGCTGTAATTTATTAGGATTAGCAAAAAAATAAAATCAGTATAAACCATCGTTTTCTTTCCTGAAAACTCCATTTATTGACTACAAAATTTCGTTCTGATAGTGTAGAAGCGCTCCCTCTTTAAAAAAAGTTTTAAAATAATATAAATAAAACTGTTTATAATTTTAAACAATATAAACCTTCTTTTTTATTATTTAATTTTCACCAAGATACACATTTTTTTAAATTTTTTATGTTTAATTTTTAACAATATAAATAGAACTTTGGTGCTAATGTATTTTTGGTACCGTGCTATATTATTTATTTTTTAGGTTGTATTCAAGGTTCACAATATCTTTTTATCATTGAAAAGCACAGAATAGTTATAAAACACCCTCCCTATGTTAAGAATGGCTTTTGAAATAACATTATTTTAGCATGGTACCATAAACACATAAGTAACAAACTTTTTATAATTTTACATGGTAAATTTTTGCTTGGTTTCCATCTTACACCTTTTAAACGGTTTTCGGATATGCTGAAAATGAATATTGCATTTAAATTTTCCGCAAATACATAGTTTTATGAATATTGAGCAATATAATTTTTTATTTATTTGTGGTGGCCAGAGTTTTTAACTTAATTTTATACAACAAAATAGTTTTTTTTTTAAATAATTTTGAAAGAAATATTGTTCACGGACCTTTTCCAATTTTAATTTTTAACAAACAATTTAAACCTTTTTACATTTTAATTTTGAAAGAAGGAAAAAGTAATAAATTTCAAATTTATTCCAAAAAATTGAAAATAATTGAAAGAGAATACACGTGAAAATTAATAAATTGCAATAATAATCACGTGATTCAATTTTGAATTAGAAAAAAAATCACATTACTTAAAATTATAAAAAGTTCTATTTATATTGCTTTTAATTAAAATAAAAAGGTTTTCATAGTTTACAATTATAAAAAGTTCTATTCATATTTAAATTTGTTTTATATGTTCCGATAACTTAATATTTCTATTAATATTGTTCACCATTAAAAAAAAAAAAAAGATGTTAATTGTTTAAAATTATTTACAAAATGTTTACATTATTTTCATGATAATGTAACGGTGACTACAGGAATTTAGTTCCTTTTATGCGATAAAGGGTTCAAGATTATTTTTCCACCTAAACTCATGTCTTGCCGGCCTGCCGTAGTGAGACTAAAAGTTCCTTTTAGTGATGTCACGTGACGGCATGCGCTGATAAATATATGTCCCCAAATGAAAAAATGGCTACATCGTTACAAAGAAAACCACCTATTTATTAAAGAAAAATTAAGTATAATGGTATAATTAAAAAGAGATATATAAAAACACGCATGGGTACAGTAAACATATACCAAAATGTCAAAGTAATCAGCCCAGTGGTTATTTAGACTATGAATAACGAACGAACCAAGAATTAGATTTTTATATAAACAGAAATTTTTAAAGATTGAATTTTGTTTAATTGTTTTTTTCAACAATGGAAATTAAATAAAATAAAAAAAATTCCAAAGTTATTTGTACTGATGATTTATTTACGATTAACACACTATACATTATTTATAGTGAAAATGGTGTACCTCATCCCAAACAAAATAAGCCGTTGCAGCTACTATTTTTTGCTATTTTATTTGCTCAGGCTGATCCAAAAATTTTAAGCATTGTGGAAGGTCATACTCCAAACAACTCCCAATTAATGAGATATATCTTAATTATTAAAGTATATTTTAAGTAATGTTGGAGTACAAAGAGTTTATGGTTGATTAAAAGACAATTTGGCAGAAAACAAGTATGAAAACCGTTTTTGTCAAAGGATTGTAAAATTAAAATAATTACCCTCTTTGGAAAAGATCCACATTGTAGAATTTCCCAAGTTCCACAGAAAACTCCAAAGTGGCTTGCAATTCAAACATATTATCCTGCAAAGAAAAATAATTGATATATTAAACTAAAAAATCATGACTATATAAAACAAATTTTTAAAATGTTCACAAATAAAAATAATGACAATGACGTTTGATGTTTATTACATACTAGCAGGCCACCTGGCATTACCTGATAGTAAAGTACGCTTAAATATGATACTTTAATTTACGCAGATTTAATATTTATTATTATAGAGCCAATTCTCTATTGATTATTATATTGTACCCAATATATAGTTGTGACTTCAAAAGTTTTAAAAAAATATGACTAGGGTACCATCAGCTAGATTTAAAACCAAAACATTTAGCTCTCCAGCATTATTCACTACGATCTGAGTGAAGTCCACATGCATATCAAAACTTTACAAATGAACTGACTTAAATAAACGTATATTTGCACATGTGTTGGGGAGCACTTAAAGTTGACTCTTATGCCTGGCAAATTCTAATTTTTCAATTTTAACCCCTCAAATTTGTTCCACGGGTCTAAATCCCCTATATATCAAGTTTGAAGTTTGTTGACCAAAAATTGACAGATGTATAGTATATACAGATTTATTAAAAATCCTATGGGCCAGAGGAAGGAAAAAGATGAACTAGTAAAAAGAATTTATGTAAAAAAAAAAAAAAAAAATGTTTCTTATTTCCACTTGAAAACAAGGTTTTCTGTAATATTTACCATCCTATATAGTAAATTATTTTGTTTGATGACCTTAGAAAGTCTATCATTCTACCTTATCAAATGAATATAAAAAAGTCTTTTAGAGTATGAAAAAAAAGGGGTTAGCATGTTTGAGATTTGCACAAACAAGCCCCCCCCTCCGTTCTATTTATTTGCAAACAAATTGAGACTAATTGGAAAAAATGGTCCAAACAAAGTTAACATCTGCTGATATGTAGAGAGTTATATATTATATTTCCACTTTTTCTAAAGAGGGGTGTAAGTGGCATAATACTTACTATGGAATTACCGAGCTAAGTCCATTAGCTCTTCAGCATTATTTACTACGATCTGAGAAAAGTCCAGATGCATACCAAAACTTTACAAATTAACTGACTTAAATAAATAAATGTATATTTGCACACGTGTTGGGAAGCACTTAAAGTTGACTTATGCCTGGCAAATATTAAAAAATAGAGTTAAGAAAAGTATAAGCTTACCAGCTAGTACTTTGGAAATTGGATTTCATCTTTACTTTATCATTTACGAAAGGTACTGCATGTCACATATGTATTGTTAAAGCAATGCGTATCATCAGATCATTCAAGTAAAGCGATGTCGATGTCGTGTATGCTTAGATAACTGCTATGACGTGGCAGTGATCGTAAAAATGTCACTTCTATAATATCATTGAGAACGGTATGAATTAATCTCTTTCCTCCAAATATCGGTGAAATAGTGCTCTCAAGCCTTAGTAGAGCTACTAGTGTAAAAAAAAAAATAAATAAATAAAAGGAAACTCTCAGAAATAATATGTAGTCCAACATTGCTTATGAACATCTTGGATTTCTCCTTGCCACTGCACTTAAGCATTACTGGATTAGAAAATGTGAGGTTCCTTTGCGAGAAAGTCCTTGTTGTGCAAGTATGAGTGTCCTAAGATTATCAATAGCTTGTTTAAACTGAAAGAGGCTGAAACTTGTCTTTCAAAATTAAATAACACAAAAATGATTGGTATGACAAAGCTTACAAAACCTATAGCTTATATATAAAGTAAAGGCAACTCTGCCCTCCCCCATATACTGTTTTGAGTATTAACATTTTACTGTGTTACATAAAAAAATAACTTTCGTTAATAATTTACAACAAATATTGGTCATTTTTATTAAAATCCAAATTATTTTCAATCAATATTAATTTTAATATTTAATCCGGATCAATATTCTATTAATAAGAAAAGGGACTGGAAGGAGATTTTTCTTTATCACTTCCATCTACTCCTTTTCTCATGCACACTAAAAAAAAAAAATTATGATGCAATGCAATTTTTTTTTTTTTTTTTTTTTAAGTTATTACTTTCCCTTCTCCCTTTTTGATAAGCAACTGACTTACATCTGAAGAAAAGAAAGGGAGAGTCTGGTTTATGCATCTTTTCAAATTTCGAATCTATTGTCGCCAGTGTTATAGCCTTGCAGGTCACTAATAATTAGGACAAACAGTGGCATAATTAACAAGAAATGCATTAGCAAAAATATGTTACAAAAATAAACGTCATGATTCTGAGGCCATAACTGCCATGAATTTCTACCCACAGTGTATTAGAAGTAACTGTATTTATTGTCTCTGCGTAAGTCCACTATTCCTGAAATGGATAGATCAGCTTTTCACATAACAGTATCATAATGTCACCAATTATATTCAGTCCTTGTAGGTTGATCGGTTCACATGCTATACTTAAAGATGGAGGTTGTGAGTTCGATCCTCACCTGGAGGCATAATTATTTTTATTCTGATTTTGACTCTAAATTAAACTTAGGCATTTCAAATTACAATATTAAGATTTAGTTGTAATTTTTTTTTTTTCTCTATAATTTACATAAATTAACACCCCCATGCAATGCTTGGTAGTTCTAATAGTAAAATATATTGTTTTCAAGTAGTTATTTTGTGTTTTCAATTGAAATAATGTCTGTAAGTATACATTTAATTGTTCATATTTATTTAAAAATATTATAGCAATAAGATCCTTTAAGTAATTAAAGTTGAGCCCTGTCTGGTGAATTAAGAAAAAAACAGTCAACTATGTAACATTCCAACACCCAGCCGTAGAATGCTCTTTGACGGTTTCCTATGACATGCCTGCATTTGACATTTATAGCTGTTTAATTTCCTTTAATTTTAATAATTGTCTAGAGACCAGGTTCTAGCCTCTGGAGTCATGGGTGACTGTTCAAATTCAAATTTCCTCACCAGCAATATTCATAACTTCCTACACTGATGATTGCGAAAGCATGAAACACTAGTGTCTGTAGGTAAAAATAATAGTTAATATTTAAGAATACTATATAAGGAAGTGTGTGCGCGTGTGTGAACTGAAACGACTGTGGCAATTTTTTTCAAATTTCACACAATTGTACGTTATGTGGCTAGGAGTGTTTTATGTAGTCTTTTTATAAGAATGCGTCGGGTAAGTATCGAAAATCGAAAAAATCCAATTAAATACGAAAATCCAATTTTCCCAAAAGTTAACACTTTTATACAACCTAACATCACATGTGCATTTGAGAAGTTTTATCACTAATCACACAGCCTATAAAATCAACTGTAGATTCTTTTATAAGACAAGGGTGTGTTCAAAATGAATGCTTCTTTTTAGAGCATAATCAAACCATGATACTTGACTTTTGCATTTTAAAGTTTAAGTGAAGCTAATTTTTTACAGCATTTTATAAAAACAGTAAATTCTCTACAGTGCAATGTAAACTAAAATATATTGAGAACTAAGTCACTTCAGGGAGGCATGTGAAGCTTCCTCTCGATACATTTCTGGAGAGGGGATCCCTAATTAGAGCAGGCAATCAATCAATCAATTTGATTTTTAAAAAAATGGGTGAAAATAAAGTATGGGAGGGTGGAATATTTGTCAATCCTCATTCAATCCCAGACAACATCGAGTCTCCCTGCTAGTATATGTGACCTTCTTCGTCCTTGTAAGGAACGGTTTCTACCAAACTCCTCTCAATTTTTTTTATCTATAGACTTGAAACTTGATAAGGGAATTTGGATCTGTGGAAGGAATTTAATTTTGTTTATAGCCGATAAAAATAGCTGATAAGAGGACAAAATTTAATAAAATTGGAACTTGTCGGGCATAAGTCAACTAAAGGTGTTATTTCTACACATGCACAAATATACATTTATATCTTTAACGTTACTTTTAAAAGTTTTTGTATGCATGTGGATTTAGCTCAAACGGTAATGACTAAGGCTGGAGAGCTATACATTTTGGTTTTGATTCTAACTGATGGCACTCAAGTCAATTTTTTTTTTTTTTTTACTTTTAAGATCACTACTATATATTGGACACAATATAATATACAATAGAGTATTGGTTCTATAATAAATATGAAATCTGCATGAATTAAAATGTATTTAAGCATATTAAGTACATTTTATGACCAGGCAACACAGAGTGGCCTGCTAGTGTGTGTGTGTGTGTGTGTGTGTGTGTGTGTGTGTGTGTGTGTGTGTGCTCGCGCACTAAAATATTTTACAATATGTAATCATAGGACAATATTATGAAAGATTATTTAAAGTAATGCATATGAATATCATTGGCAAACACTCCTTACAATTTTAAATGACTTTCGACAATATAATAACGAAGTCTGCCTGGTAAATAGCAAATAAATTGCTCCAGTAAATATGTAATGTCAAAACTAATTCAGTTCAGCTATAACAAAATTATTTTCTAATTGAAACTGACAGAAGTGACCAACAACTAAGACAGCAATTATTGGCAGAAAACAGTTACGGTCAGTTTGGCCAATAAATTATACATAAGTATTTTTTAAAGCAAATGAAAAATTGGCGTTTATTTAGAAATTGCAATTACTTGTATTCATTATTGCAATGTATATATAACCTATTTAGATTGATTAAATATTTTGTTTTCGTGATAAGATTGAGTGACTGCTCGCTAAACATTGAAAGGTTTTTCAAATAGATTGCTTTATCTAATTTAACTCTTCGAAAATTTAAAATATGAACATCTTAAGATTCTTTCAATTTTCCATAGGAAAACTAAAAAGTAAATATTTTAAAATTCCGTATGAATTCTAATATATAATAACTTACTGCATTAGCTGGTCATATACTGCAAAAGTTCACACATGAAAAGGAGAAGTGAAAACATGTACTATAAGTTTTTATATTAAAGTAAGGTTTATTTGTATAACAATTGGGGGGGGGGGCATTTTTATAATAAGATGTCAATAATTTACCCAATCTTATAGAAATTTTGTCCGTTAGTCACAATTTTCAATTAGTTACAATGTTCTTTTAAACATTGCAGAATTTGTCTCATATCGAAACAGAGATCCTAACTACTTTTTGAAATGCAAAATATTGCATGAATAATAAATTTCCAACAAATAAAGTAGATGCCATGACTGAAAATCGAAACTAAAGCCTTCAGATCTTCAGTCTGAGTTTCTAGCAACTGCACTATTTGAACTTCCTTTTAAACAGAACTTTAAACATTACCATAAAGAAACAATTATAGCTTTGATGTGACGTCATAGATTTATGATTTACTTCATGTTTCAAAAACTGAATTCAAACATAAGCGATCTTTGTTGTAAAAATAGAATTTCTTTATAGGAATCTTCTTATAAGCAATGCATAGATTTCATAAACATAATTGCATTGTTATGCTCTATTTTACTTAAATTCTAATGCTATTCCTCTGATTAATGTTGTTTTACAGCATATCAACCCTTATCAGATTATTTAATGCTGAATCCAGTCATTTTGCTGATAGTTTTTACTAACAAAACCCATGGAAATTCCACAGTAGTCGAAAATTTTGAAAAACGCACATTAGTAAGAAACATCTTATCACATAATCAAACAATTATGTTGAGGTTAGACTATGTACAGCATAATCACGTTGACACACTGGTTCCTGTCAGATCACTGAAGTTAAGCAACGTTGTGCTTTGCCACTACTAAAATGAGTGACCAATTTTGTAGGACGTCGACGCCTCCCTGCAAGAGTTGCAAAAACCTAATGTCATCATCTCCCCTAATGGGGATAGATATGCGACTAGGGACTGCTTGTGAATTTTATACTCCCATGGAACTTTCTCCTTCGAAGGAAGCCAGTTAAACCCAAATAAGGTTAGTGCCATTTCTCTCACACACACACACACACACACACACATGTACCATTAAAGACATAACTAAATCACGAAGCTCTGGATCATCAGGTCCTGATAACTCTGCTGACAATTGCATCAATTTGATGAACTGTTCTGATTTTTAGTTAGTATAACAAGAATTGAACATTCAACTTCCAGAAAACTGACACTTAGAACAGATTATTACTCATTATCTTCAAATATTTATTCCTGTTTGCTTGAATAGGTTATTTTATTTACCTACCTTCAGGAGATCAGACACAAGGTCAAATGTTGGTTTGATAAATGTTTCTGTGGAATGAACTGGATACCAGCTTGGCACAACCTGCTTTTCAGTGCATGTCGTTAACCAATTAGTCACAGTCACATGTTTTAATTAGTTATTCTTTATGTCAGTTTGTGTGCATGCCACCAAATTTAAGTGAAATAGAGCATAACAATGCAATTATATATGTTTATGAAATCTATGCATTGCTTATAAGAAGATTCCTATAAAGAAATTCTATTTATACAACAAAGGTTGTTAATAGAAAATGTAAATTGCCTCAAAAATTTTCAAATGGAAAGGTGATCAAGCAGAACTCAAGATTTTAAAGGAACCATCTGTATAGTGATCAGCGCAAACAGGATTATTACGTAAATGTTGGTTAACCATTGAATTCAAAATATTCTGTTGAGAATTAAAAATTATTGTTTATGCATGTGATGGAACGTGCTGCTTGATTCAGTCAGAGATGTGGATCCATATAGTAAGATTACCACTGATATGAAACTATTTTATTAGCCATTTTTATATTTGCATATCTAACATAAAAAAGTTACTTTGTGAGATTTCAAAAGTTAGACCTAAATAGCATTTAAGCTGATCTATAAAACTTTAATTTGATCGTCAATTTTCATTACTAATTGTTGTACCTTGTTACTGGCACTAACATATTTCTCAACACCTTATCTAAAAAATTATGTAATTCCATCTGGACAATCAGTAAAATGAAAACAATTTTCAATTATGACTAAAAAAAAAAAAAATAAAAATCAGAAAGGAGAGTAAATTATTTTTAATTGAAGAGTTGTCTCCCATATGAAAATTTTTATTTCTTTTTCTGTACAAGTTTTAAAAATGTGCAAACAAATAAAAATTAAAAACTAAAAGTGGGTTTACTTTGAATAAATTGTCTTCTAAAAAATATTGTTGTACTTATGCAGAATACAGACTGTACTATTTGTTTTTAGCTAGGATTTTCAAGTTAAATTCAATTTTAACAGTATCCTTTATTTATCAAACTAGCGGGGGTACCCGGTGTTACCCGGGTGTCAAGAGGTGGTGTAGTAAAGATACTGAGTAACCTCCAGAAAAAAAAATTAGAAACAGCCCGGGTGGAGAGAGGTGTGAAAAAAAAAATATGAAGAAGTAAGTGAAAACCAGTTTAAGCGAACTTTAAAATAATTCAGTTTTTGTTTTAAAAGGAAAAAAATTATCTTATGTAAGCCTCGAAATAAGGAAAATGTTATGGCAAATAAAAAGCTTTTAACCCTGTTTAAATGTTAAAACTTAAAAAAAAAAACTATAAAAAAAATAGACCACTGTTACATGGGCTCAAATGTGAAAACTAAAAGCTTACGACCCGACCTCATTACCCACTGCTCCACGATGCTGTCAGTAAAATAACGTTTTTTTTTATTGAAAGCATTTCAAGAAAGAATGCCTGACGTGCATACATACTTGTTGAAGTCGTTTAAAAAGGAACAATTTTTTCCGACCCTCGTTTGTTATAAATGTTTATTTCTATACGAAATAATTGATTTTTTTTTTTTTTTCTAATTCTCACATATTATTCGAGCGAGATATCACTCTTTATGGTACTGGTCTGGACCCAGTCAGATGCGGCTAAGAAAAGTTTTTGGCAGACATGCAACACACGCACTCACATTTTGTATTTTATATATATATAGAAGATAAATGGTTAGTGAACGTCTTAAATAATTCGAAAGTGTATTCTTTATTGCTCACAACTGAATTCTACCTACTACTTTAGTACTATGAGTCCTTGCTGACAAAAAGGTTGGAGGTTACATTGGCGGAAACGTTGTGAACACAAGATGAGAACAGTAGTCAGAATAGTCAAAATAATCCAAATCATTCACCCTCATCTCAAAGATGAAGAAAAACGTGATGGAACGTTCTACTGGATTCATTAATTTGTATTCAAATGCATAATTAAGCAACAGATTCAAAATAAAACATATTCGTTTGTTTTTTTTAAAGAAATTTGAGTAAATTTCAATTAATAAAAATAAAGTTTATTTTAGTTTAAACCGATCTAATATTTTATGTTATTTTAAATTCTTCATTAAATTATGATCGGTATTTCTCCAACATTTTAATGCAATAAAGAATTGCAGAATCTCATGAATCATGGCACAGTAGTTCAGTTTGGTGAAACTAGAAAAATAATGTGAAGTGCAGCTCACTAATCAACCATTTCATTTCTCAGCTTATTGCAATCGAATGATCTAGATTCATATGAGACATTGGATGGAAGATAGCCACATAACAAGACAAAATCCGAGAGACTACTTGGATGTTTCAGGTAACCTCCTTAGCTATCATACGAAGAAATACCATGCTCATAAGGACATCATGTCGCAATGTTTATATTTTGAAGAAAACAAAACCTTATATGTATATATATATTTATATATACATACACACAATCGAGTCACCACTTATTATGATTTAAAAGGACGGCTCAACACGAACTTGTTTATATTAGACTTAAAAACGACCATGTTGTAATCAGTTGGAAAGCAGTTCTACAGTACAGAGATCCACAGACGGGAAGTTTTAGGATAGAAAATTTGTTCATGGAATTTGCCTTTAGTTTTAGGCCAGATAGAGAGTAGAGAAAATTGTTAACGGTGGTTATAACTAAACGAGTGTTTGTTGTAATGTTTTACAAGGAGGGGGTATAGATTGAAGCTCAGTCAAACACTTGCCATGAAAATAACGATAGAGCAGAGATAGACTCACAACATCTCTTCTATGAGAGACCTCTTGTGGAGGTAAATAAATAGGGACATTGAAAGAAGTTTCAACTGATGAAAATAAAATTCAATTAAAACAAAATTATCTGTAACTGAAAAAAAACAAAAAAAAAAAAACATTCGTCTATATTTTTCAGATAAGTTATTGTACACAGTTCTTCATTTATCTAGTGTTCACGTTTCAGTATACAACAAAAAGCATAAAACTAACAGTGTTGGCCAAGAAATATTCTAGAGTAAATTCTAGTTTAATTCATGAAAAAATTACCTGATAGTAAACATTGTTATGAATAGAATGTTATGCTTAACATGATAATTAGAAGAGGTCTGGTAAAGAAGGAAAAAAACAATAGCATCTACCTTGAGACCACAGCAATGGTTCATTGGAGGTTGCAAAAAATAAATTGCCCTTCTCCCGACCTGCACTAGATCTATAAACTAAGTAACACCATTATTCAATAGTGACAGTGACTCTCAGATACAGGTAGATATCACCTTAAGTAAAGTCAGTGGTCACATGGCACATGTGGTGAGCGATCACCGATTACAACATAACTATAGAGCTTAGTAAATACAAATAATAGCTTTTAGTTTGTATGATAAGTCACTTGATTTCACAAGTATTCTGCCCTTTCACAACTGACCAAATTAATACGATGGTTAGCCATCACCTTTTTCTTTTCTGCGCATACCAGAAAAATAGAAAAAGCAAATTGAAAAACAGGTAACTTTCATACACCTTTGTGGTAGTTAGGGAGAATGACATTTGAATCGAATAAGGTTCCATTAGAGATGGGGGGGGGGGGTTACGAACTCCTTTACATAAGTCTGCGATGAGTATTGATTATCGATGCCTACAATTAGCTGGATGGCAGTTCATGTAGACTGCTTGAGTCATTCAGACACAAAATGCAACAGCAATTCATTTCATGAACAAAGTTTCTTTCCTAGAACTGCTCGTCTGTGGAACACAATACCACATTTGTTGGGTTGCTTCATGTCTGACTATAGTATAGTAGTCTTGAAGCTTAATGTAAACAAGTTCTTTTTTGATTCAACAGGGTTCCATCAAATATAATTAACAATTTTTAATTATTATGGGGGGGGGTCGAACTTGTTCGCATAAATCTGTTGAAGTAATCAAAATTGATAAATAGCGGACCATTTTCCACAATTATTTCCAATCAATGCAACCCATTTATAAATTAAAAACTAAAAAAGTTGCATTTAATTGTTTGGTGAATAAAGGAAACTAATTTATGAGAATGAATTGTCTGAAAAAATAGCTGCATTTCTTAAATAGGCAATTTTTTAACCATGTTTATAAAGACAAGGTAGCTGTTAAGTAGGCCAGTGAGAGCAGAAGACATGTTACATAGAGAGAGATCATAAAAGAATGATACGATGGATGTGTAATGCGAGTTTTAAAGACAGATCTGTTGATCTCAGAGGAAGATTAAATCTAGACATTATAGGGAGATGCAAAACAAGAGACTTCATTGGTTTGGTCACATTGAAAGAATGAATGAGAATTATTGAGTGAGTAGATGTAGGACTCGTGATGTAGCGTCAACGCATCATTACATCTGAGTTTGAACTCAGCTTAACCAATTCCACAGACAACATTGGTATTCATTGAAACACTTGTATCAAGTAAGATATAACCCATTAATATATTCATAACTTTGCATATAAGTTTGGCAGCCAGACAGTAATTACAGAACAGAATAGCCATAAGCTCAATGCCCACTAAACTATTTTATATCCCCAAAATAGAAAAGCGCTTTTCGAATTGGACGTTTTGTGTGTGTGTGTGTGTGTTTCTTTTTGCATTACTCACTTCTGCAATAAAAATGTAATTAGATTAAATCGATTGAATAAAGTGCTTATACGAGAAAGGAAAATGTTATTACAGCTTTCCAAGGATTTTACAAGTTTTCACAATTTTCAACACATACATTTGCATGCACAATGAGTATTGCCTGTCAACAAAACCAGTTTAAAATTTCTAATTTGCCTTTATATTCACGTAACAATATAGTGGAGTGTTTATTGGTATTTATATCCTTTACAATGCAGGAAGATGTGACACAAGATTGGGAGGTGGAGAGAGCCAAGACAGTGTCCCTAAAGGAAGAGCACTCTGGCTTTTTAAATATTGTCTGGGCAGCCCCTTTGGTAAGCAAATTTACTCCACCCCAAAGACGGGATGCAAAGTCAGGGAGGGTGCACCTCCTAGAACCGTGCAGAACCAAAGCCATACTTAACCAACACAGAATAAACCATCTCAGCAATATTCTATATTCTGTTGGCAATGTAGACAACTTCTCATAAGTAGACAAAATGCAGAGGTAATTCATTTCCTCTCCTCTCATTGTATATTTCATTTTACCGAAACTCTTGTAAACGTCATTTAATAATAAAAAAAAAAAGTTGATTTGAGTTTGAACAATCTCGTTCAAAGGTTTTACTTTTCTTATACACATAAAACCTTCACACATTCCTCAAGGGAGTTGGGAGAAGCTATTCAAAAACCCAACCGTTCTCTGCCAATTCAGTAAAAAAATAAATAAATAAATAATAAAATCTTAACTGCCCAATCGCCACATCACACTAGTGACTTTCTATCTGTGACATAACTGCCATGATAAATAGCTCTTACTTGACTACAAAATCCCATGCTACTCAATTCTAACCTTACATAAAAAATTTTACCTTATTTTTACACATTCACTTCTAAATCTTATAGCGCTCAATGCCTTCTCAGGCAGAGTGTTATAACGATTCAATAAACTAAGTGTTTATATTTATGAGTTCTGACTATTGGCTCCATTCTGTTAGATGGAGTATCCTGCTTGTTTTATTTCTGGTTTTCATAACTGCTCTGCATTTATTTGCTACCGGTAACTTGACCCATCTAATAGCTTTATTTTTCGGTTTATTTTTGTTTTAAATATACCTGCGATTCACACGGAACTTTACTGTACGCAGGAGTACTCACTTTGCAGGCACTTTTGCAGCAAGTGGATGTTGTAAGAGCAACTATTTCTTAAGGTGTTTAAAAATTTTAACTACCTCCTGAAGTAACTAAAATCCAACTACAAACTTTTAAGCAAATAAATTATATCAAAGTGACACATATTGAAACAATTACAAAGAACCACAATGGTTAACATTTGTTTAATTGATTGAGGGGATGGGGGGGGGTGATCGGATTCAAATTCACAAAGTTGGCTGGCACCATGGTGGCGACTCTCTGAGATGGTGACGAACCCCAACTTGGTGTGCACGATCCCTAGGTGAAGGAGTTATGAAGAGCCGCACTTAATATAACCTTTGACCTTGATTTTGAAAATAGTGTGCATCATCCTTAGGTCAGAGAACATCATGTCAGGTTTGGTCAGGATCGGTCCAGTGGTGTGGGCTGTAGGAGAGTTGTGCACACAGACACACACACAAACGCTGCTACTTAATATATATAACTTTAATTCCTGGTAGGACTGATTTGGCACCTAGAGTTATTTTCATAATAGAAAAATATAGTTATCGCAAGAAAAAAAAATCCAATCAGAGAAGCTTTTCCAGGTATCCAGTCAATATCAGCAAAACATAGTGGTTTGCGTCAAGATGGAAACTTATCACTAAAGAATTCAAAGTGATTCAATATATTTTATCCAGTGGTTCTGGCATCTGGTTGGTTCTTATCACACATGGTTATAAACAGAATCATGCAAATCTTTCTTGTCATATCCTTAACCAAAAATATTGCAACAGCTGCAATATAGATAAAGGGACTCTGGTGAAAATACAAGAAATGATTGTTCTGGCAACCGTTGACCCCCAGGTAATTCTCTCTCCACATTTATGGAGAATCTATACCAAACAGGACGTTTGCTTGAGTAGGACTTGGGACGTTTCCTTTAAATCCAAAGGGCACTTTCTTATGAACAGTACAATGAATAGAAATACAAATCATGTTAATAGGTTAACGTAGTTTGAATATTAACACAATCCCTACATTATTAAGTTTAAAGAGTATTCAAATTTTTAAAACAAAATTTTCAATTTTGTTGAAACTGACAATAGTCTCAGTATGCATGTTTGAATTATAATCAAACATGTCTGATGAAGGTAAATTTCCCCGAAATATTATACAACATAGAAATTCCAACTGACCATGCTAACTCCAGAACATAATGCAAGTAAAAACATACACATATACTGTATTAATAAAGTTAGTATATTTGGACAGTATTTTTTACTCTTACACATGTTTCATTAACAACAATTATTCAATTGAATATCTATATATATAATAGCCAAACGTCTGTGTGTATGTATGTATGTTTGATTGTAACGCTAAAACTTTTGACAGACGGAACCAAACTTGACAAATTTGTTATCATATCGAAGCCCCATCACCCGGATGACAAATATCGAAATTTCACGTCAAACGGACCACTAGAAGTTGATCAACTGATCAGTTATCTTCGAGGGGGGCCCCAAAAAACCTGTCATTATCTATATATATAAAAGACAAATGTTTGTAACGCTAAAACTTGAGATGAAAGATTCCTCTCCCCTAAGAATAAAACATATGTTCAATATCTGCTTTTGTTTTTTCATTGTTTATACGGTCCCGAGCAACGCCGGGTAGCCCTGCTAGTGTATTAATAAAGGTGAAGCTACATAGCTTATTCCACTGTTATGTCTGAATTCATTTCAGTTTGTGTCTATCTGTTACACCTTTGTATTCTGCTGCTTTCTATATATTTCAATCATGCTGTTTGACAAAGTTGTGAAGGACTGTTCATGCCTTTCTCAATATCACAACATAAGTGAAAGCAATAGATGTAACTGAATTTGAAGTCAGCTTAGCTGATTCCACAGACGCCATCAGTATCCATTAACCACTTGTGTCTCCATTAAAATAAGGTATTGTATTTCCACATTAAATAACCCCAAAAAGTCTTGATCTGCTACAAAACTGAGAAACCAAATCAGTTTTCAAGCTGTCAAGTTCAAGTTTTGCTACTTGACCTATCTAAAAGCGCCATTTAATAAATGGATACTTTTATTAAGTATGTCTTAGTAGTCACTAATATAACTGATAAACCTACGTTGGTTTCAACTATCACTGATTCAAAACAACAGATTATGCTAAGTTCTTTTTAACAAATTTGTACTTACTGGCCTCATTCTATCTCAAAAGACAATGGACATTCTTTGAAAATGTACTGGCAGCATGATGAGAATATATAATGAGGCAGAAGTTGTGCAATCACCAATCATATTTCTCAGAGACACAGCATTACTGGATCTTCTTGCAATATTTTCAGTATAATTGTTATAGGTAAGTATTTACCTCCCTTCCCATAACAGAGGGATGAGACACAAGGATGGAAGCTAAGCAGAATGAGACAGTGCCCCTAAAAATGGAACACTCTAGCCCAGCAAAAAATTACCTGAATCGGCATTCCTCGGAGGGAAGGGGGGGACGCTTCAGACAATAAACAATAAACTTGCTCCACTACAAAACTGGAAGGCATTACCCACAACAGATACATCAGCCCGTTAGCTAAAAGATTACCAAAATTACCAAGTTTCTGGTGGACTGATTGTCAAAATCAGAACCTAATGTCAAATGAATAGCACGAGGGGTCACAATTGGAATTGTTGTGAATTCATGAACATTTGGAAGATTTCTTTTATACTCATGGGTAGAGGCAACAGACCAACCAGAAAACAAATTTACCATAATGCATATTATTTAAACATGCTCGACAGCCAGAATTGCCAGCTAATTTTTTTATCATTATTGTCTTACTTAATGGAACTAAGTTCTGCTCTTCAAAAACTTAATCTTTGGATTCTTTGTTACTACTACTACACTTTTGCATTGGACTATTCATCTTGCAATCGATATTCTCAATTCTGTCTTTTTTTATTTTTATTACTTTTTATAATTTCCCAACTACAATCAATTTTGTCCCAAACAAAAAATGATTTTACATTTAATAATTCCAGTGGTAAGAAGAAATCTAAGACGACCAGAAGTTATGTGAGGAAAAATAAAGATTGGTTGCATTTTGGAGATTTCTTTTCAACAAATCTAGAGTCCAATATACCCTATTGTTTCACCCATAGCTTGAGGGAAGAATAACAGATTCCAATTTTTCCCAAGAAAAGAAAGTTACATTAAAATCACTTCCAAGTCTATGGCACATATTTTCAGTCACCCATTAAAGTACTGATCAGGATCATCACAGTCATATCCTAAGTTCTAGAAATTCTCTTTATTTGGTATGCAACATCGTGGTATTTGTAAATTCCAGTTTCTTTCCAAGAAGTCATCTGTAAACCCATTACTTCCCTGTGCAGTGCAACATGGTTCTCTTCAGTAGACATTTTTTGAAACCGTTCTCATAAGACTCATTGACTCCCATCCTCGAGCTGCTCTTAGCCTTGATAAGTGGCGACTCTTCAGTTAAAAAAAAATAGATATCTCTTAGCTTCAGTGATTCAATGAGAAATAGTGTTTTACGATGACATAGCTGAACTGCAACGCCTGTTGTAAATAATTATTTGAAAATTAACCGTTCTACTCATTGATGGGAAGAAGTAGACGTTTTTATACTGTTCTCAACAGTCCTTATTCGTGAATGCTTAAATGAATGCAATAGGTTTGACCTAGTATTCACAAACGATCACCCACTTAAGTACTGACCAGGCTGAAACTCGCTTAACTTTGGTGATTCAACATGATATAATTAAAAGCCACAATTTGTACTCTGACTCCTGAAATAAAGGTCACTGCCAATTTATTAATCTTCAAATAACATGTTTTCATGAAACTGAACCGAAACCTGGTGTTACAAGACTATCATCCCCACCTCCATTTTTTTTTTTTTAATTTTCTTTGTTTTTATTCTTTAAATATTTTATGTTTGACTAGAAAAAAAAGAAAGAAATATAGCAATCAATAAAATAATGGATGCAAATAGAAACATTTTAACAAATAGTACACGTTACTAAAGAAGAGATAGGGAAAGAAGCATTTTTTTTTTATTTCAATGTAAACAACACTCGAGGCTGTTCCGTTAAAAAGTTGATTTTTTTTTTTTATTTACTATACCAGAGTTCAAACTGCCGAAGTCTAAAGGATTTTTTAACCGCATATACGTAATTTATAAATTTAAAGAAATTAATATAGCATAAAAACATTGCATATATATATATATATATATATATATATATATATATATATATATATATATATATATATATATATATATATTATATAACTAAGTGATCTATTTTTTTTTCCACAGCATTTTTATCTTTTGGGCGGGGGGGGGGTCGCAATTTTAGTCTTTGTAAGAGAGACCTAAAAATGGTGTAAAACTGTTCTGTCCAGGGAAATTCACGTTCCCGGGTCGGATATTTTTCTCGTTTGGAAAATTAAGTCTTGCTTTCAAACAGAAGAGAAATATTCTTACAGCATAATCTATAGACAAGTGATCGGACTCATACTCTATTCATCTAATCATAATGCTGAGGTTGTTTACTGTGTATCAGGTTTTGTTTTTGTTTTTAAACCACTTATGAAAATTAACATTTGACCTTGCACTCAGTTGTGCTTTGAAAACCAAACAATTAGATTACTAAATTGACGTGAGCTATAATTTAATACTCTTAAAAATATGAGTCTATGGCTATATTACATAGAAACACAAATTCTCGTTGCATCATTGAAGTTGGACAACATTGAGCCTGGCCAATACTTAGATGGGTGAAAGTTTGAGAATCCCAGCTCAAATATATTACATTTACTTAACCCATTAGCGACCGAATTAAGAGAAAGTTTTACATATAAATGTAGATTTTTTGAGCAACCCATTAATGGGACGCTGGCGTTAATGGGTTAAGCCGTGGTTAAGCACCAGTAAGTAGCGTTGAAAATATATATAAATATCTACTTCTCTGTAGCAATTTGTAAAATGTAGGCACCGCCAAAACTGGGGGGGGGGGCAGGTCAGTACTTTTTGACGGACCGTCTTTTTAAAAATCTACCAAAAATCAGGTAATTATCCGATCAATACGAAATTTTCTGCGATTATTAGAAGAATGAACTTTATAATAGTGTACTTATTTTTCATAAACGATATTTATATATATATTTTTTTTGCTTACAAACCCCCCCCTTGTTTTGAAGTGGGAACAAATATGCTTAAAATAATCATCTGAAACTGAACACAAGATATTGTGTTGTTGTAAGAGACAGAATTATAGATTAAAAAAAAAAAAAAAAATTATTTGCATACCTTATTTTGACGTCTGAATATCAGAACTTCGATTGTGTTTAATTATCCCTCTTTTGAGTTTTGAAGTGTGAAATTCGGTGAATATGTTAAGTAAAATAATTTAAGTTAAGCAAAACAAAAAAAAATTTTTTTTAATATTTATACGAAAAAAGCCATTTTAAAATTTTTGATAAATAAATTAACAATTTTTTTTAGCGAGCCGAATAATGCATGACCATTATTAAACAGGGCATGCTTTGAATAATCGATACAAAAAAAAAATTCGATAAATATTGTGCCCTTTGTGTTAAAAATAGCATCATTTTTTTTCGATCCCGTTTGAAAACGTTTGCCGCCTTTCGACTACGGTGGACCAAACGCGCTGAAATAATTTTTTTTATTCTGCTTTAAATTGCCCCCCCCCATTTTGGGGGGCCTGGCCCCCACACACATACACATTAAAAACCAAACTCATACAAATGGTCACCCATCTGGTACTAGCCAGCCTCAGCTTAATAATACATTGAAATTTTCGTCACTGAAAAATAAGTTTTTTTTGGCCTGTTTGGTCTTCCATAGTTTTCTTATTATCAAACGCAAACAGAGTCGATCTAGACTCTACATCGACGCGAAATATCTGGTTACCTATATGAATAAGTGGAATTATTTGAAATTCAGGTACTTATATTATAATATTTTTGCATATTCTCTTAGAAAATCATCCTAAATCTTAGTTAGACAATAAATAAATAAATTAATTATTTCAAAAACCTTTTTTTTTTTAAATATTTAAGTACGTTTTTTGTGCAAGACAAAAAATGTCAATTGTTAACTTTTTGGGAAAATTTAACATTTAAAATTTAATTAAAAATAGAAAAAGTTTTACATTATTCTGTTTTCTATATAAAATTCAGGGTTTTATCTTTCTGGAAAAAAAAAAGTTACTCAGAAATAATGGATTTTAATAAATGTAATTTAGTTTTAAAAAACAACAACAACTTGATTTTGCGGCCATTTTTGGCGGTGTCTAGTAAAATAGCAGTTAATTTTTAAAGAATCATTCACAAAAGTGTTGTGATTTAAAAATGGAGGAGGAAAATAAATGTTCAACACTTTACCGTTATTATGCAGGTTTTTTCAAGAATGAAACAGCTAAAAATGGTCCCCTTTTGCCAGTCTTACGCACACTTTTTAAGAGTAAAACAGCCAAAATTACCATTTGTAGCTATTTTCACTCTTGAAAAACCCCACATAAGACGGGTGAACCGTCGAGCATTTAGGTTTTCCTCCTCCATTTTTTAAATCATATCCTCGGATTTTCATTCTTTTATTATTCAAAAGATGTTGCATTTCAGCTTTAGCATACTGAAGCACTGGTTATCATCACATCATAAAAGTTGAACAAAATTAAGAACCTGGTTAGTACTTTGATGTGTGACTGTTTGGAGTTGACAATAATTTTAAAGTAGTTTTAAAGTTATTTTTTAAAGACATTCTCGGGTCCGAATTTATTATTTTTAAGTGTTAATCTTCATATATGAGATTACAAATCCTGAAAATGTCCTGCTTATAAACCATGTGTGTGTGTGTGTGTGTGTGGATGATTAATCGGAATCAATAACTTCAGAACTTTTTAGGGTATCAAAATCGGAAAAATTTGTACATATTTTTCGATGCCAGAAACGATTTATCTTTTCTTTCTTTTCTTTTTTTTTTTTTGATATTGTTTAAAACAAAATCTTCCACTGCAGATGGTAGTAAAAAAAAAAAAAAAAAAAAAAAAAAAAAAAAAAAAAAAAAAAAATCAATATTTGTTGATTTTTAACTACCAGTAAAGCTAACATCTATAGATCATCCCAAGAAGTGCCTTTATGTTTGAGAAAATATTTTCACATTTAATGTTTTTACAGTAATCGGGGGAAGAATAACTTTATAGTTAAATATTTAGAGATTTATGAAGAATCGGATTCGGGAATTTAGTACGGAATCAGTAATTGTATGGGAATCAGGAAAAATATTGAAATCATTCCACATGAGATTATATATATATATATATATATATATATATATATATATATATATATATATATATATATATATATATATATATCACGTATCAGCCTATATTATAAAGAGATATAATTGTAACAAAGCACATGCGCACGTATGACAGCTGTATGCAAATGACAGTCGTGTGCAAGATGACATCACGGCAACAAAGAAAGAAAAAGATAAAAGAACGTGTTCGCAGACCGATGTTTACGTTAGAGAAACGTGGGTGATGTCACATCTGAGACGAAAAATCACACGTGGCCTGAGAAAGAGGAATAAATGTCTTTTGTTAAAACCTGAAACAAGTTTAATTTCTTTCCTATTCCTTGTCTTTGTCTCTTTTGCGACGGTGTTTACATCTTAACACGTGTGTAACGTTACAGAATACTTCCAGTATTTACTTCAATAATGCCCAATACGTGAATAGAGCTAGATATTACGAAAATATATTTATGACACTGACAGAGGTGTCCGCGTTTCATCCCCGTGGGGAATTAAAACGAGGGTTCCTATGTGTAGCTTATTTGCCATAAATATGTTTTCATAACTTACTATATACTCATTATTCAAATTATTGAATTTAGTAGACAGTGCTGGCTGAGCTGTTTGATTAGTTGAGCTCAAACTAAATGAACTAAAATAGAAGGCTAGAAAGTTCATTTATAAAAAGGCTAGGGTATTTCATTATATGTGTGAGGAATGGCAAAGTTTATGAGTCACTAATAATGGCTTCAAGAAATATAATCTATTTTTTTTTTTTTTTAGAGAGGGGGAAATGATTTAGTGAAAGGTGTTATAGTTAATACCATCTTTCTTACTGAAAGTATCTGTTGATACGTTTTAAAGGAGACAAGACGACATTCATAGATGAAATAAGAGTGTTCTACTCTATTCATCGCTTGTTTGAAGTATAGTAAAATTAACATTTTCAGTGAGAGGAAAAGGATGCCAAGAAAGAATATGATAGAGAAAGATAACACAGGGAAAGAGAAAAAAGGGCAGAACTCTACTTTCTCTAAATTATTTTAAAAAATGAAGAACTCTAGTCTGTTCTTTGCGTTGTAATTGGTTTATAGTTCATGGATGTAATATTTCATTATATAAATTGCTTAATTGAAGCAAGAATTTTCCTATCAACTATTTGAAACCCTTTATGCTAACAAGTTTTAATTTGATTCTACAGCGATAAGTATATATATTAATTACTTTAAATCTCTCCCTAATGACATCACAACACAAAAACAAGTTATTAGTTAACATTTAAAATAAGGAGAAAATCAAACTTCTTTAACAGTTTTTAAAAGTGAAAGTCTGTGTGTGTGTGTGTGTGTGTGTGTGTGTGTGTGTGTGTACACATTTCTCTACCAAACTATTCTGTCACTTTTCAGTCTATAGACTCGAGATTTGATATAAGGAGTATCGAGATTTGAGAAAATATTTTTAATCAGTTTTTGGCCAGAAATTTGGCTCTCAAGGGGTCAAAGTTCAACGATGTGATCTTTGAAAACTACCAAACTCGTCAACCAATTTTGGGTCTAAATACTTGAAATTTTAGATGTAGGTTACTTGGACATGGATCAAGCTTTTTAATTTAATTTGAGCCCCCCCCCCCCCAAAAAATGTTAAGGGGTCAAAATTTGGATCAAAATAAAAAAAATTGAAATCTGCAGTCTCTACTAAATTACTCAGCCAATTTTTAGTCTAAACATTTGAAATTTTACATAAAGTGTATTCAGATATAGGGCAAGCTTTTTAATAGCTTTTTGCCCAAAATCTTGGCTGCCAAGGGGTTAAATTTAAAAAGATTTGACCTTTGCGGCCTCTAGTAAACTTTTCAGCCAATTTTGGGTCTAAACATTTGAAATTTTGCATAAACGGTATTCAGACATGTAGCAAGCTTTTTAATCAGTTTTGGGTGAAAATCTGGCTGCTAAGAGGTAAAAATTGAAAGAGTTAACCTTTACAGACTACCTCCGCCAATTTTGGGTCCAAACACTTGAAATTTTAGATGTAGGTTGCCTGGACAGGAGTCAGACATTTAATATATATACATAAAGTTATGAACAGTACATGGGGCCCGAGCAAAGCCGGACTGAAATGCTAATATTTAATATAAAGTATATGGTTAGATCTAACATTGTTTATATATATAATAGCGCGACTAAATTATGGAAGCCATAATAATTTAATAACCAATTAATTTACATTAAAAATAAAAAAAAAACAATTTAAATTCAAGTTAATATGGTTGAATATTTAAAAATCAAATGCTAAAATCTAATCTGTTAACATTGATTACGCTTAAGTTCAAATAAACTTTTCATTCTTAAATTTGTAGATTGAAGGGATTCATTCGTTTTTTTTACCCTGATTTTCTTTTAGCAATTTTTAGCAGGACATCTGAATTTGGGGTTCTTGTCCAGAATTCCCCTTAAAAATAAAGAAAAATCTGAATGAATACTCATAATGAAACGAAAATATTATATTCCATAAATTATGTAAATTAATCTAGTTTTATTTTTATAAAGAAAATCATTTTTAAACAACTAATGAGAATTCATAAACATTACAACAAATATCACAAGTTTTAATTATTGAATTATCTCCCTTTTAGATTGCATTAAAAATACTAAACTGGACAGTTCCTAAATTTTGATTTTCTTATTTAAAAATTGAACTACTTGATCAATTTATGATTTTTGGAATGTGATATTTTTGTTTCATCATAGGTATATACAGTATACAAATTATTTTTACTTTACTTCTGCTTTTTATGTAGGAGGAATTCTGGACAAGAACCAAAGTTTGTTTATATAGGGTTGTTAAATAACTGATTGCATCTAAAATAAAATTTCATCTAAGTATGTGCATTTAAAGCTGAAAAAAAAAAAAATTTCTTGACATTTTAGCAAAGAAAATCAAAATGTAGTGTTTCATGGTCGTAGTGTAAATAGTGGTGTGGGCGTTGTGTCTGAGAGATGACCAAGAGGTTGAACCTTTTGATGATCTGGATCTGATCATTTTCTTCAATTACCAGATGGAGGTAAAAATCAAATGCCATAAAAAGATTACATTCTTCAGTTTTTGAAAAAAAAGGTGGGCACAAGTAGTGAGCTTGTGTGCACAAAAAAAAATGTCAAGTATAAGCAGGGTGCACGTGATTCTTAGTGCGATCAGATTCCAGCTGTTAAGGGAAGTTTAGACTGTTAGCTAGTGACTGAGTTACACCACCACCTCCCCTCGCCCGTAATAGAAATTCTCCAAAATACCCACTCCCCTTTTCCAATATTTTGTCTTCAGTCTTTCTAAAATGTTCATCTTTGAATTCTCTAAAAACTCCACCATTTCCGTTATCTTTTTCTTCCTTTTAGATCTCACTAACATTTATAGATTGACTTGCTTGTTTTCGGTTCTAAACAAACCTGAAAACAGTGGGCAGTTTATTATATATAAAGGGTTTGGAGGGTTTTACTAACCAAATTTTGTAATTTGCCCTCCCCCACTCCTTATGTTATTCCAATGAATTTTTGTACATAAATAGAATTTTGAAAAATAAAATTTCTAACAAATATTTTAAAAAATAAAAATGGAGATCTCTTAAAACAGCTCCTAGAGTAAATGTGGTATTGCGGTGACCACGATGATTCCAGTTATATTTTTTCACTTTAGACAAAGGATGACCAATTACCTCATTTACTCCCACCCACCATACACAAACTTTTGATGGCCTTGTGTCAATTTTTTTATGTAATTGTTTATATTTTATGCTAATAAATATTTTAAAAGGGTAGTGTCTGCTTTTGCTACACTTTATCTTCTGTCAAAGTAGAAATCCTTCTAAACTGGGGCAATTTTTATTTTAGACTCAATACAGAAATACCGCTTTTTAAGAATCTCAATTTTCCTTCACATTGTGTTTAACTACTCTCGTGGGGAGGCAAGTAAAAAGATAATATTTCGAGCCGAAACATGACCAACTGACAAAGTTGATTATAGGGGAAGTAAGACAAAAGAAAAAATTGAATGTAGCAGAGAAGTCACAAAAACAAGCAATTCTGTCTCCGATAAAATCTTAAGAAAAAAAGTTTTGACTTTTTAAAAAGTTCTTCTATAAAAATGTCCAGGCAATGAATTATCCGTGTCACTATAAAGTACACATTTTGTACTAAGTAGAGCAAAAAGTAGATGGAATGTCAAGCTACACTATCAGTTCTCTACAAGTAGAATAGAAAAAGAAGTATACACTTAACAACATCCTGCACAATCGAGGAAGAAACAAAAAAGATCTTTAGACAATTTATTCATATTTCAAGTCATTAACATGGTAGATTTAGATAAATACGTTAGTTCCTGTTTGCTCGAATATCAAAGCTTGAAATTTTTTGCAGTGTTCACCAATTCTCATTTGACATAAACCTAGTACTTCATAAGTATTATAAATATTGGAACCTGTAAAAAAAAAAAAAAATGTATGATTTTCTACTTATTTTAAATGTTTGCTGGTTTGTGCTCTGTGACATTATAAATTTTTCAATATTCCACTAAAAAACAATGCAATATCATAATTTTATATTCAGGTTTTAAGAATATCTGAGTGAGGGAAGTTTGTACTATTTAAACAAAAAGTAAACTTTTATTTATCACTTAGTTGGACCATTGCATGGCTGTTGACTAAGAAAATAATTGTGTCTATACACAAAACACTGGAAGGAAGATAATATTTGATAGAAATAAAGTATTTTTAAATGTAAAAATGGTATTATTTTTAAGATCATGGTTTAATTGACAAAAGTAAATATTTTATACAAAAATAACTCTTGATTTGATTAATAATTAAATTCAAGTAGAAAATAAATAGAAAGTAATCCAATTGATTCTCTGTTTTGAGCCTAAATTTGAATATGTTAATTCAATAAATGGTTTCAGTTTATAAAATAGGCAAATGATTCAGTTTATAAAATATGCAAATAATAATACTTAATTTGTTAAAAAAAAAAAAAAAAAAAAAAAAAAGCTAAAAAGTAGCATAGAAACAAGAGCGAACTTTGCTTGAAATAATACTTTGAAGTTATTTTATACTTGGTATTAATGATTTTTAGCTCAGCATACTGTCTTACATAACTTACATAATGTCAAGGCCATTAACTGTGGGTATGGCCTTATATAATATACAAATAAGTAATTATCATAAACTTAGTTTTTTATCATACAATTTTAATTAGTCGAGTAATATGTGGATACATTTACATTTTTTTGTAAGCGAGTTAAATCTAATCCAACCACTGTAAAACTCACAAATTCTATTGTTTTTCTCATTGAAAACAAAAAACAATGGTTTTCATTGTATTCAATGATGTATGTCACAGTAAGTCGGTAGGCTTATAGCAAGTGTGTTTTAGGAGCATCAAAAATGCATGTTCAATGTCTTTGCAAAGTGAAGATACCTCCTTATGACGATGACTAAAATCAATCCCGTCTTATTTGGGTAGTTTTTGTTCTTAGGTCACTGAAATAACCCCCCACTCATGCAACATTTTACAAGACGATACACAGGAGAATGTGTACAAATCCTTTCCAAGTCTGGCACATGTTCACCAGCTTGGAGCACTCATCTATATATATTTCCAACAAAGTACATAATTGTACAACATACATAATGGTACAATTTCAGACCTTTTTCTAGAAAATTAAAAATTATAAAAATAAAAAAAATTAAACTGAATTCAATTATTTTCCTATTTTTTAACAAATAAATCTATTATTAACTTGCAATACTTGATGCTTCCCCGGCAGGAATAATATTAATATTGTAGCCATGCATCCTATGCTAATTCACTCTACAAAAAAAAAAAAAAAAAAAAAATTTCTAATTTTTAAGGTTATTTTAATGTTAGAACGATTCGTCGGAATCGGAAAAATTTGTGTCTATTTTTCAATGCTTTGTTTTTCTTCAAAAGCTAATTTTTTATTGCTGGTACTAATGATAAAATAATACATATTTATTCATTTTAAACTATCAGTAAAGCTAAAAATCTACAGATCAACAAAAATCTATAGACCAACCTTCACAAGTATATTTTGATGTTTGCAAAAATGTATGCGTACATTGTATGGGTTTGTATGATAATCTGAAAAAAATAAATAAGCTATATAACAAAATATTTAGAGATTTTAAAAGTGGAACCGAGAATTCAGAATGCAGTCAGTCATTATATTAGAATTGATAAAATTTTGGAATCGTCCCATCACTATTTTGAGGTTGCGTGTGTGTGTATGTTTTTCTACTAAAAGTATGTTAAAACGTATTATAAAATAATTACATTATTTTTCTGTAAAACTGGCTTTTAACGGTCCCAAAATTGATTTATGCCTCATTAGATTGTTCTTTTTTTTTTTTTACAATGTTGAATCTAATTCTAAATTTATTGAGACTGTCGGACTGACTTCCTCATATATACTCATATCACGCACACAGCATGGGTTTAAGACATCCGTATATCGCAAGCCTACTTTCACCGGACAATACCTTAACTTCAACTCCCATCACCCATACAGTATCAAACATGGAATCGCACGCTGCCTACAACATCAAGCAGAGACAATAAGTAGTGACACCATTACATACCACCAAGAAATGGTCAGGTTGAATACCCTCCGTCGTAACAACTACCCCGATAGCATACTATCCACCAGATGTGTTAATAGTATAAGAGAGGAGAATGAAACCCAAAAACCACCAACGGTCTGCCTACCATACATACGAGGCATCTCCGAAAAGATTCAGAGAATATGTGCCCCCTACAACATCAGGACGGTATTCAAGAGCGAGTCAACACTCAGACGACACCTGGTACGAGTGAAGCCCCGCATGGAGGAGAACATGACCAAGAACTGCATATACTCCATCCCATGCAGTTGCAGAAAGGTTTGCAAGGGTGAAACATGCCGCCCCCTCAAAGTAAGGGTGGAAGAACACCGAAAAGCGGTAACTAAAGGGGAGACAGAAAAATCGGGTATAGCCAACCATGTCTGGATGGAGAGGAGGGACTATCGCCCCCTATGGGATGAAGTAAAAATAATAAACAGAGAGACCCACTGAAAAGTGAGAAAACTTAAAGAAACAGCTCACATGCTTGGACATAACAACCTACTGAGCAAACCAAGCGTAGTGGTGAATGCAATTTGGACACCTCTAATAGAGAGAGAAACCCTTGAATAACAACATAGGTTTAACATTAACAAAAACCAACTAAGAATTGTCCTAGTGACATATGGCCGAGTGGTCCTAGACGTTGTATCAAAGTTTACAGTTACCCAAAAGGTGCCGAGTTCAATCCTGAACGAAGGCAGTGAAAAGTAACATTCAAAACAGAGAATCAGCAACTATGTCCCAGAGCCTAATAATAATAATAAAGGGTTGGGTTCGAGACTTCTAACAAACGGTTCCCCAGTTCGATACAAAACACCTGATGAAGGCCGGAGGGCAAAACGGCCGAAACGTTGTGACTATAACAACCAAGATGAGGAAGTCAGTCTGACAATCTCAATAAATGAAAACACCTCATCTAAAAATACAGACAATTACTATAATTCTAAATATAAAAAATACATTTTTTCCATGTATTAATAATTTTACCATCAAGTTTCAGACTGTTCTCAGGAAAAAAAAAAATCTTCATCCTGAAAAACACAGGCACACACATAAACATATCTTCCTTTTTAATAAAACGTTTGGGGTTATATGTGCAGATTACTATCTAATGGGTGATCAATTTAGTCATTCAGAAAAAGGTTGCTTTGGATTGGTAATTACTATGCTTAGTGTTTAAACTTTCAAAAACAAAATCAGAAGTTAAATATGACCAGTGAAGCTAAATTTTATTATACAAAAGATATGAAATAGAATGAAGAAAATAGGATTATGCTATAAGAATAATCAAATAAACTACTTATTAGACATTGTCTAAATTACACTGTAGTCTGGCATGTTAGAAAAATGCTAATTCTCCTACTCTGTCGATTTCATAAATTGAATACTGTGTTTCACCATGGTAATACATAACATGAAAATCAAGAATTGAAGAGGAAAAGTAAAAAAATAAATAGCTTAATGTACCCAGAGAATAGATTTTTTTTTTTTAAATCATGTAATTTTTAAAAAATCTACAATGAAATGAATAGTCTATATTAGGCACCGCCAAAAATGGCCGCAAAATCAAGTTGTTGTTGTTTTTTAAAACGAAATTACGTTTATTAAAATCCATTATTTCTGAGTAACTTTTTTTTTCCAGAAAGATAAAACCCTGAATTTTATGATATAGAAAACAGAATAATGTAAAACTTTTTCTACTATTTTTAATTCAATTTTAAATGTTAAATTTTCCCAAAAAGTTAACAATTGACATTTTTTGTCTTGCACAAAAAACGTACTTAAATATTTAAAAAAAAAGGGTTTTTGAAATGATTAATTTATTTATTTATTGGCTAACTAAGATTTAGGATGATTTTCTAAGAGAATATGCAAAAATATTATAATATAAGTACCTGAATTTCAAATAATTCCACATTCATATAGGTAACCAGATATTCGCGTTGACGTAGAGTTCAGATCGACTCTGTTTACGTTTTCGTCTGATAAAAAGCAAACTATGGAAGACCAAACAGGCCAAAAAAAACTTATTTTTCAGTGACGAAAATTTCAATGTATTATTAAGCTAAGGCTGGCCAGTACCAGATGGGTGACCATTTGTATGCGTTTGGTTTTTAATGTGTATGTGTGTGGGGGCCAGACTCCCCAAAATGGGGGGGGGGCAATTTAAAGCAGAATAAAAAAAATTATTTCAGCGCGTTTGGTCCACCATAGTCGAAAGGCGGCAAACGTTTTCAAACGGGATCGAAAAAAAAGATGCTATTTTTAACACAAAGGGCACAATATTTATCGAATTTTTTTTTTTGGTATCGATTATTCAAAGCATGCCCTGTTTAATAATGGTCATGCATTATTCGGCTTGCTAAAAAAAAATTGTTAATTTATTTATCAAAAATTTTAAAATAGCTTTTTTCGTATAAATATTAAAAATTTTTTTTTTTTTTTTTTGCTTAACTTAAATTAATTATTTTACTTAACATATTCACCGAATTTCACACTTCAAAACTCAAAAGCGGGATAATTAAACACAATCGAAGTTCTGATATTCAGACGTCAAAATAAGGTATGCAAACAATTTTTTTTTTTTTTTTTTTTTTTTAAATCTATAATTCTATCCCTTACAACACAATATGTTGATTTCAGTCTCAGATGATTATTTTAAGCATATTTGTTCTCACTTCAAAACAAGGGGGGGTTTTGTAAGCAAAAAAAAATATATATATAAATATTGTTTATGAAAAATAAGTACACTGTTATAAAGTTCATTCTTCTCCTAATAATCGCTGAAAATTTCGTATTGATCGGATAATTACCTGATTTTTGGTAGATTTTTAAAAAGACGGTCCGTCAAAAAGTACTGACCTGCCCCCCCAGTTTTGGCGGTGCCTAGTCTATATATATAAAAGCGAAAATGTATGTATGTTGACTTTTTGTGTATGTTCCGGGAAGCGATCGGTCGGCTCACTCCTTAAAACTTTATATGCTGTCTAAATGATAATATATACGAGTTAAGAACAGGGATCGCCTGTCAATTTAATTTGCCCGACTTTGTAAAGCTAAATATTCCACATTTTTGGATCGCCGCATGTGGATTTGGTTTTTTCGTATAAAACCAAAACTAATTCGAAGCTGGCAGAACGTCCAAAAGCAATCAGCTTTGATCAATGCGGAAATGTGGAGTTTCTCCTTATATCAGACAATTTCTATTCAATTTGGACAATCCCCTTTTTATGGGGAACTGGTTTCCCCCCACAACATCTTGGGGGGAAAAGAAAAAAAAAACTGCCCCGCAGTGAAAGTTGACCTCATTAAGTTATTAAGTACGGGCACCTGCCAATTCTTAATACTTAAATTAATTCAAACATGTTTCCGTTACTATTTCTTGGTGGCCGATCGGTTAATGTCGCACGTTTTTTGTTTGTTTTTTTCACACTTTATTTTCCAACTCCGCCTCAAGGCTTCGGATTCGATCCTTCCTACTTACCTACCAAAACTTTTTTTAACCCCCTCCCCTCCGACACAAACACCAAATAGGCGACTTTTCTTATTTACAAATCTCAAAGACGACTCAACCATGGAGAGTATGCTTGTTTGACACAAATGTTACATGCCATGTTGATCTGCAGCTTTCATAACTATAAAATCTGGTTTCAATATATAAATGCTTAGCAGGGATGCCAATATTTATTTATTTACATTATGTTATCAAAAATTAAATCTTTAACAAAGTAAAACTTATCTACAGAAGAAAAGCTCTACACTATCAAGGGGAGCAAAAACAATAATATTATTCTTTTGTCTTGATTTACCCAAAATCACACACACACACACACACCTTTAAACACCCGGGCAACGCCGGGTACCCCCACTAGTTAAAGATATAAATAGTGTAAGTATCTATTAATGAAGGATTGTGATATTGGGTCTGAAAATTACTCTTCGTTCTTTGAATGTCAATCTGCTATTCGTTTATTCTGTCAATTGGGAATGTGCAAAAAAGTATTTGGAATAGTCAATCAAAAGAGAAGGTATAGTTGAAGATATCATTCTGTATTTAGGTAGGAAATGTAGAGTAGCTATTAGACAATATTAAGATTGAAAAATATAAAATAGCAGTAAGCTATGAAGAAATCTTTCCGATGTATGTAGGTAATAGTATATCTGAACACAAGTGTGAAAATACCTCAGACTTCTTGTGTGGATGACAATGTTAGAAGATGTAGAGTTTGAAAAAATGTAAAAGATTATTGAAAGTGAATGAAAGGAATGCATATTCTCTAAAAACATGCATTAAAAATTGGCCTAAATATTTACTGAAGCAGATTCACATCTACAGGTTTCGGTTAAAAAGCTATAGGCTTTAATGAAGTACAAGAAAAAAAAACATCACTTTACTTTATTATAAAGATAATAAAAAAGTTTCCAAGTGTGATCATTAGCTTAATTAAACTTCTTTAAACTTCTTTTTTCTGATCCGAGTCACAAGCATTTTCCCTTCCCCTAACTTTTATATTGTAAGATTATTTTTTTTTGTCGGCCAAACTTGGCAAGAAAATTATTTGATGTAAAAAAGAAAAAGAACATCAATTCCTCAGTGAAGTTAAAAGAAAAATTATCAGATATTTTTGATAAATAAGTAAAAAAACACACATTTACATTGCAGTTGGGAATCAAACAAGATATAAACTGTCAGAATGAATTATATTTTAATGCATAGCTCATGTCTGCCCATGTACCATGTAGATTTATGCTTTAAATCACAGCTCTTATTCTTGGCAAATACATTATTTCTATGTTTATACATTTATATATACAGAATTCACTCAAGAAACATGAATTATGAGATACACCTAATAGGTGTAAGTGGTCCAAATATGGGCCATATTTAGTTTGATTTATTTTTATGTGAAAGGTAAAAGAGGAAGTGGAAGCTCCAAGTTTAAAATTCAGGTCAATTTTTTTTGAAATTTTAACAATAACTATTCGACATTAATTAATAAATATTCCTCTAATTTCAGTTTCTTTGAAGAAACTTGAGTAGTTTTAGGAGGTATAATAGGAATACAACCTTTTATTTAAAAATCCAAATATATCAAATTTGCATTGAAATCAATCCAAATACCAGACACCAATTGAGTAAGATTCAATAAATTTCAATTTTTTTTTTTCTTAAGTCACAAAGCCTCAAATTTTGAGATATTTTCTAGAATCAAAACCATGGAATGAATTTTGATCAAAATTGGAATATGGATTCTAGACATATGGTATTATAGCACTATATGTTGACTTTAATCTTTTTAAGGAAGCATAAACTTAGTGTAAAGCTATTCTGTTCATGAAATTATTACCAGTCCTGAGATGAGTATTTTTCTAGTTACTCATAAAATAAAATTAGTGAACTTTTGATGATTTTGGATTAAACCGATTTGGCAGAAACAACTGATCTTAAATTGATCCTGTAAAAGAATATTTTTTCTTAATTCTTGGAAAAAAACTATCTTAATAAATGCTGGTTAATTCCATTGTTTGGGAGATGGTGCCAAAACACAACAGCTCACCAAATATGGAATACTAATATATGATAAGGGAGTGGCATGATTACAATGATCAGTATTTTATTTATTACTAATGAATCACCATTTATCTAGGCTTAACCCCACCATATGATAAAGGTTAATGAGATGGATGGATTTTCTATTGAAAAATGAAGAATATTATGAAAGGATTGCAAGTGATAAAGAAAATTAACAAAGTTTAGATTACTTACAAGGATAGCTTCTAAGTATGTTTAGATATCAGACTGAAAACAAACATTGCAGGAAAGCAGTTAAATGGTAGCGTGTTCCACAAGTGGAAATTTCGTTTGATTGTGGGCACAGAAAGAGAAAGGAAAGTTTTTTGCAGTTGTGGTAGAAAGATTTATGTTTGCTGCAAATTTGTTAAAGCAAAAGAATGAAAGTATGAATAAGCTGTAAATGATTGTTGGAATCCTCCATTTTAATCCAATTTATCATCATACAAGTTATGTGTTACGTTTAATGATACACATTATCGGTTTAATACCACCTCAAAAATGAATGGACAACGAAGTATAATCTTTAACAGTTTCATTCAACAACTTATAGAGCAAAATGATAAGATAGAAGGCACTGAATAAGTGATGATTAAAGTCTGATGCTACACACATTTTGTTTACCTCTCAAACTGTCATGGTAGATCTACTTTTTCAAGGGAGATAAATCTCCCTTTTTTGGTCCGAGGAAAATATTTTTTTAGGTTTTACCTAAAAATATGTTATACTAGTTTATGCACTAATGTCCACTGTGTTAGTAAAATAAGGAAATTGTTAAGCACATTTCATGACTAATAAATTCAGTGACGTATTTTGCATTAAATGTAATATAAAAAAGAATGTGCCATCTCCGAATTGCAGTCACTGGTTTGCATCTAGTAGTTTTCTATGTGAATATTTTATATCCAGTCATCTGGTGAATTCCACTTCCCCGATTTAGATCTCCTTTGCTCAGACTGAATAAGACTATCAGTTCAGAACTGAAAAGAACTACCTCCATCATGAGATGTTTAAACTGGGATGCATCAGCAGCAACCCACGATGTGTGTGTGATCTCGATGAACCAATAGTTTGATATTGCACCATTTCATATTACATATTTCTTTATATACATCTGATACATATAAAATGCATTTTTTAATGACGGATGGGGTGTTCAATTTCTGCAAATAGGCGACTTTTCTTATTTACAAATCTCAAAGACGACTCAACCATGGAGAGTATGCTTGTTTGACATAAATGTTACATGCCATGTTGATCTGCAGCTTTCATAACTATAAAATCTGGTTTCAATATATAAATGCTTAGCAGGGATGCCAATATTTATTTACATTATGTTATCAAAAATTAAATCTTTAACAAAGTAAAACTTATCTACAGAAGAAAAGCTCTACACTATCAAGGGGAGCAAAAATAATATTAAATGAAAGACGAGGAATAAAAATTGTAACTTTATTATATCATAAAAAATAAGGAAAAATTAAGAGGGAATTTAAGAAGAGAAACTCATTAGGTCATGGCATTTCGAAGCTAAATGCTTCTCACCAGAAGAGGAGAATGGCCAGAATTATGCGAATATAGAAAAAAAAAACTGGCTTAATGACATTTAGAAATGAAATGAAAAAATACGATAATATGGTAAATAGTAATAACTGTTTACCATATTATCCTATTCTGATGAGAAGCATTTAGCTTCGAAATGCCATGGTCTAAAGAGTTTTTTTTTAAATTTCCCTTTAACTTTTCCTTATTGTTCTGATATAATAAAGTTATATAACTCTTATTCCTCATTTTTCATTTTATATCATTTACTTTATAAAGACCCGTAACCCATTGAGTCATAAACACTATGATCATTTATTCTACTTTGATTTCATTCGGAAATTCATAAAATGACACATATTTTATATGATGAGTCTTATTACATAAGTGAAAAATAATTGACATGTTTATCAGATAAAGAGATTTTGATGGAAAAATGTGATGAAACAAGAATCATTTGTGAAGGTGCAACGAATCATCAGTATCATATGTTAAAACAATTTCAGATATATACACACTTTTACCTTATATTTTATATGAGAAAATCTGCCAGCGTTCCCCGGTAACATGTACTCTTGCTCCTAACCCTGAACTTCATATTACCATCATTTATTTATACTTTGCATTTTTTTAGACATCAATTACATCAAAAGTGACGGAGAAAGCATTTTTTTTTTTCAATATCAACCAAACATTTAAAAAAATCGTTTTATATCAAAATAACATTTAAATCACATTCAATCAACTATACAAGAATCAGAGGAGGTAACTCATCCCAAGAGTTATCTCCACTAATTTTCTCAACAAAGAGCTGACACATTATCATAAAGGTTGTGGAGTCAGAATTAGAGGTTCTGGAAGGCGTCTAACTATTAGAAGACTTTAAAATGAGGAGTTTAAGTAAAAAATCTAAGAATTGTAATATTCCGCATCAAAACATTTGAAATCCAAAGAATCAGGCCTTATACCTTCCGACTGTGCAACTTTATAACAGAAAATAACTGTTAAATAAGTTATCTTCTATTTAATGCATCAAAGAAACATACAAGATTCTCAGAGTTTTAGCATTATATAGATAACTTCTTTCCAACATGAGATTTGTTATTTTTTTAAAAAAAAATTTCTAAGGAGTCACCAATTATCAAGGCTCAAGGGCACTTGAGAATAGGGGTTATAGAGTGTGTCAGGTGGACGGTAAAAGAGAGGGGGATTTATATCAACGGTTGTAACTGGTCAGAAATTGATTAGTTTAGAGAACGGCCGCGAACGAATTTGCTAACACTGAACTAAAAAACGACAATGCTGCAGTCATCCAGGAAGTAGCCCCATGATACTGTACACCAAAAACTGGCAGTTTTAGGAAAGGAATTTTACTCATCCAAGTTTTTTTTTTTTTTTGGTTTTAAATACAAAGAGAAAGAAGGGGAAAATATTGACAGCGGCTGCAGCTCGAGTTTTTGTTGTGAAGGTTTTACAGGGGGAACTAGATTGAAGCTCAGTCGAGTACCTGCCATAGGAATAGCTATAGAACATTCATGTCAATTCTAAATTTAGACATAAATGCATAGATCAGCTTATTAAACTTCTGGGTCCGATTTTAGTTTTTTTTCCAACCCAGTAAATATATTTTTTTTTTTCACTAAATCTTATCTCCCATCATTCAGCATACTCATCTTCCTGTCTGATACCCATATGTACTCCTCCTTTAATCTTGTTTTACCTCATTCATTCATATTTTTCTATATTAATTTTTTTTTTTACTACATTTCAAAATTAAGACCAACTTTTCTAGGTTTTTACATAAACAAAAAAGACAATGAAAATGTATTTATAGATACCAAACAAGGCCAAGAACTATTCATACAAATGGGAAAATGTCCAACATCAAAAACATTTTAGGAATGTAACAATGAAAATTGAACAATAGTTAATTAAAAACAAAAAAAATGAGAAAAATGGGGGGAAAATAATAAAATGGCCATTTCCAGAAACCAATATGCAAATATCAGGAAGTTTCATCAGATGTCCTACTGGTTTGGTAAGCCAAAAGAAGGATCAAGGCATTTCCATGAACAATGGCAATAGAAAGGCGGAAGTAAAGTCAATTCACGATGGTCCCCAAAGTGGCACAATATTAACAGACACGGACTGTTGGGAAAATTGTGTGTGGTGGGACCTATTGCTCGACTTATTTCCATAGTAATTGACTGAAGTACAAATTTGTTGAGAAGGCCAGCATATTTTGAGATATATATATATATATATATATATATATATATATATACTTGCAGAGAGACCTAATGGTACCAGGATTGAATGAGGATCAATGAATATTCCACACTATTGTCATCGAAATTAGTGAAATCATAAATTTTTCAATCAAATCGATTGATTGCCTATTAGTTGAGGATGTGTGGCACACCATGAGTAAACTTCACATGCCTTCCTGCAGTGACTTAGTCCATAATACATTGTAGTTCACATTGCACTGCAGAAAACCTACTGTTGATTTTATATAAAAAAAATTAGTTTTATATATAACGGCTTGAACTATTATTAAAAGTTTAGAAGTCAAGTATCATGGTGTAATTGGGTTCAAAATAGAAACATTCATTTCACACAAGCTCCTGTATTATCAAAGAACCTACTGTTGATTTTATACGCAGATCATTTCTGCTTGTGCGGTGGTAAAATTTCTCAAATGCACATGTGAGGTTAGGCTTTATAAGGTGTTAGGTTTGTTCAAAATCGGACTGTTCCTTCTTTAATCAGACTTTTTGATCATCAATTAATGATTTGATACATATCAGGCATCCCAATACAAAACCTATCTAAGAACAGTTCCAGATACACAGTATATTTGGGTTAAATTTCATAAAAATCGGCTCAGCTGTTTCGGAATCGATAGGGAACAAACTCACACATACACAAAATGTCTTTTATATATATATATATATATATATATATATATATATATATATATATATATAATGGTCTGACAAAGCCACAGGGGAGACAACCGATCAAAAAAAAAAAAAAAAACCTCTAAGCAAAATTCATCCCAAAACAGTAAAATATCTGATATTTCCCCAAAACATCTGGCCTTGATGAAGAGGAGACTAAAACTTGCTGCTATGGTTTCAAATGATCTGAAATAACAGCAAGGGGAAACTTCATTCCAAATATTTCTCATGTTATACCTCCCCTCTCTGGTTTTCATACATAAAGTAAATTTCAATGTATAAGGATTACTTGATACTGGAGATATTCATAATCATACCCTATTTCCAAAAGAGGGAAGATATAACATATGAAATATTTGGAATCAAGTCTCCCTTTGCTGTTATTTCAGATCATTTGAAACTATAGCAGCAAGTTTTAGTCTCCCCTCTATCAAGGCCAGAGGTTTTGGGGAAATTATATATATATATATATATATATATATATATTTTCAGAATGTGAGAGATTGGACTTCCGGTTCGTTGACTGTCATGGCTCTTGTGGGCTGCGACGTTGTTTGGCTGTGGAATTTATATATATATATATATATATATAAATTAAAATGAATTACACCTTGTCTCGGCAGTCGAGTTTAACACATATCTTATTTTTCTTTTAATAATATTATTGGAATTCTTTCCTCTTTTCCTTGCACCTATTTGTGAATTATTCCACGGATTTCGGCCTTTTGAATTATTTTGGACCATCTTCCAATGACGTGATTTCCTTGGATTTTACTTGTGCGAATGGAAATTTAACTTTCTTGAATTTACATTTTTGTATTTTACCGTCATTGGATACTTTACCTTTCACCAGACCATCCATTCACGTGAAATCACCTTTTTCTTCGCCCTATTCTGCTTCACTTTTTGTTATCAAGTAAGATCCAATCCCGCATTTTACTAATTCCTACCCTCTGATGAGAAGGAAAGTATTTCTTTGAAACTCCGCGGATTAAGGACTACCTACTTATTTAGTGTTTCCTTTTCAACTGCCTTGATAGTGTTCAAAATAGACTTCGTAGCCTCGTAGGAGATGTCCTTTTCTCCTCCTTGCAACCTCTATCTCACAGAAGAGATGTTGCGAGTTTGTCTCTGATGTATCGTTATTTTCATGGAAAGTGTTAAACTGAGCTTCAATCTATGGTCCCCCCTCGCCAAACTTTCACAAGAAACACTCGTCTAGCTGTAAACACTATCAATAATTTCCCCCTCTCTTTATCTGTGCCTAAACCTAAACGTAGATTCTATGAACAAAGCTTCTTTCTTAGAACTGCACGCCTGTGGAATTGTCTTCCGTTTTCCTGCTTTCCGGCTGACTACAATATGGTTGTGTTCAAGTCTAAAGTAAATAAGTTCTTGATGAGCCGTTCCATATAAGTTATCAAATTTACCAAATTTTCATTACTAATGATTACTATATTGACCAATTTCTACTGTACACTCTTTAACCCTTATCCTTGAGTGGCCTCTGGGCCTTGATAATGTGGTGATGCCTTTGTAAAAAAAAAAAAAAAAAAACTCTTTTTCCAAGTGTTTTTTAACTATTTGCTCTTATATATAATTTTTACCGAATGACATATATGACTTGAATAATGCCGGTTTTCCTATACAAAGTTTTTTCCAGACATTATTTGTATCTTACTGGATATTTTTGGTAAATGTTTTGTTTAGGTCCACCTCCACAATTTTCTTTAAAATGACGACATTTATAGGTTTTCGACTATGCTGAATACGAAAATCGCATTGAAATGTTGTAGAGATAAGTAGTTATCAAGATAGAAAAAAATTCATTATGCACGGTAATTTTGGCGGCCATTTTTTTTACGCGCATGCGCGCGCGCCCTAAGCAATCAGAATTTTACACGAAGGAAAAAACCAAGTACTCCCCCCCCCCATCCTCCAGAATGGAGGACATTTTTCTACGCGCATGGCGGCCATTTTTTTTGTACGCGCGCGCCCTGATACCCCCCCCCCATGACTGGCGGCCTTTTTTTTTTTCGCGCATGCATGCGCGCCCTGAAAAGAAAAAAAACAAGTATCCCCCCCCCAGTTCAAATATTTAGAATACAAAAAAACCCTGTAGAATTCTGCAATTTGCTTGCCACCACAAGAAATACGCACTTATAAAAGTTTTTTTTGTTTAAAATTATGACTTTGCGGATATGATGGAACATGTTCAGTTTCATTGTTAGTCGTCAACATTGGATTCTTATAAAGTAGAAGTGGTTTTTTTTTGGGGGGGGGGTGAAGTTATCGAAAAAATTATCGAACAAATGTAAATGGAATATTGGGTATTATTTTAGAAACTCGAACTTCAATAAAAGTTATTTTGCAACTTGCCTGCATCATTCGTTGGTATTTTGTTTCTACGACATTTTAAACTTTTGCCATGCAAGATGGCGACTTTCAGTAAGGAAAGCATTAATGTTGGTTTTGGGAAAATGGAAGAGACAGTTGCGAATTTTAAAGTACCACAATATTTGAGATTAAATAAAAAGCATTTAAAACTACTTAAAAACAGCAAGTTTTTTTTTTTTTTAAATTTAAAGATAGTTGTATCCGTCGCAAAATGTGCCCCCCCTCCGGACGGTTTTCAGATGTATTTATGTCCTTACTCCTGTTTTTCTGTGCCATGCCTGTACATTTTTCCAGCATGACAAAAAAACTTATGGAGCAGTTTTGATTTGTCCGTCTCACTTGTTATAAAAAGATATCTTGCCAAGTACTGCTCCATAAATTCTCCTCGAATGCCAGACCTCTTTATCCATTCCTTCACGTCTCGCCACAGCCGCTCAATATTTTGTGTGTGAATAGTTGGGTCATCTTTATCCACGAAATTTTTAGAGTGGTTGACTATCTGGTGAACATAACCGTTCTTGTTGAGGTTGCTATAAGCTCGCCAAGAATCGCTATAGACTATAGAACCTGGCAGAACAAATTTCTTGGTTAAACGAAGTAGTGTTTCTTCGTTCCTCCGCTCATTGGGGCCTGTCAATGCTACCACAAAATTCCGTTTCGATATCCTCTCAATGCCGCCAAAAATCCAAATTTGCTTTAGAAGCCTTCCTCGGTTATACTTGCGGCGAACGATTAAGGTTTCGTCAATTTCCACCTCAATGCCTTGGCCCCCTATTGGCTCTGGGTTATCCGACCAGTTCTGACAAACTTCAGAACAGTAAGACCTCCAGTCAACAGCAGAACGGCTGGAAATGTCAAGATTTTCTTTTACTATTCCGTGGTCCCACCGGTTGCTAAGGAAATGGTTTACGAATAGAACAACTTTCCAACACAGCATGTGCGTCTTCCCTACAAACGTTCCATTGCAGTCGCTGATGCTGAAGCCACAATACTTCCTTTTTTTCCTATATGGTTCTACACAATAATTTGTGCATCGCCATAGGGACTTATCTTCCCGATAGGAACATGGGTTTTCACACTTGGGGCATGTCACACTGGTCGGTAATACCCCATGGCGCCGGAGGAAACTTTTACATTTCTCTTCTTGTAACATGTAGTTATAAATAGTCATGAAATATTTATTACAACACATGTCACAAGAATCTGTGGTAGCACTCATTTTTAGGTGGGGGGGGGGGGGTAACGTAGAAAAGTGTCAGCGAGTGAAAATAAAATGTTGGCACGAAATGTAATTAAAAAAAAAAGGTGTGTAAAGATAAAGTTGTACAGAAGAAAATAATAGAAAAACGTAGAAAAGTGTCAGTGAGTGAAAATAAAATGTTGGCACGAAATGTAATTGAAAAAAAATGAAATACTTATAATAAAGGTGGAGAAGTTTTCAATGTACTGCAGAGATGTCAAAGTTCAGTTCGAATGTGTTTTCGTTTTAGTTTGTAGAATTGTTTGCGCATGTACTAGTGTATCCATGCGTATGCGAAGGGTTAAAAAATAGGTCTCGCAAAATTACTTGTTTCTGTAAAAGTTAAATGACATTTTCGTCTTCGCATAATGGTAAATATAGTAGAGGCAGAAATTTAAAGAAATTTGTGGAGAATACTCGGACAATATTACAATTATTTACAACGGGCATGTTTATTTACGCACGCAGTTGTATTCATACGCGTGCCTAGATTAAACACCCGCGAAAACAAATACACTCGCATGCATGACGGATATTTGAGATGAAATAGAAAGCATTTAAAACTACTTGACAATACAAAGGAATGATGCAGATAATTTGCAAAGTAACTGCGTATTTCTTGTGGTGGCGATATTTTCCTAATAGTTCAAGTTAACGATTAACAACGAAACCAAGAATTTTTCATCATACTCGCAAAATTTCATAATTGTAAAGGTAAGTGCATTTCTTCTCAATTTTATTTAACGTAATTTTCTTTGAAATGACGACTTATAGTTTCGAATATGCTGGATACGTACATTTTTTTGTGGGGGGGGGCATTGTCAATATCATAAAAGTGGATCATTCTGGAGGATGGGGGGGTACTTGGTTTTTTTCCTTCGTGTAAAATTCTGATTGCTTAGGGCGCGCGCGCATGCGCGTAAAAAAATGGCCGCCAAAATTACCGTGCATAATGCATTTTTTTCTATCTTGATAACTACTTATCTCTGCAACATTTCAATGCGATTTTCGTATTCAGCATAGTCGAAAACCTATAAATGTCGTCATTTTAAAGAAAATTGTGGAGGTGGACCTAAACGAAACATTTACCATATTTTTTTTCCTTTTTACTCTCTCTCTCACACACACACACACACACACACACACACACACAGGGGAAATGTGTATGTTTTGTATAAGGTGAAAGAAAGAAAAGGAAATTATTTCAAAGAAGATCAGTCTTGATAAGAGCAGAGAACATTCATCAAGAGGTTTAGTAGAGAAAAAGAAAACCAGAAAATAAAAATAATACATGAACTTCAACCTTATGCTTATTTTCATTTTTCTCTCTTTCTAATCAAACAAGAAACGTCTCATGGCAACCGTAAGGGTCAGGAGGGGGGGGGCATGGCTCAAATCGGATTGCAAGAATGTTCACTTCAGAACCACTCCAAAATGTTATGTTCATGCCAATAACCTTTTTTTTGGAGTTGTTTGTGTTTTTATCAAAAAAAAAAAAAAAAAAAAAAAAAAAAAATAGAATATCATATCGATCACAATTGATATATTGCATAGTTTGTATTTTTTTAATGCTTTGTTTAAAGGAGGGGGGTCTGAACAGAAAGCCTCAATTTATATTTTGATTATTCAAACTTATTCACAACGTTTCGGCCGATGTAACTTTTTAGGATTTTCAAACTTCTTTAAGATTTTTCAAATTTGGGAATCAGAACAATTTCAAACTGAGCTCTTTATTCAATCCACAGAATAGTTCAATGATCATTTTAAAAAATTGTATGTTTTTAAGTAACTAAATATTCTGTAATAATCTTATTAAATCAATTCAATTAGTTCATGGCAACACTAACGAACAAGTTAGTGAATTGCACTGAATTATACTGAGTGATGAGAGAATGCACTTATTTTAAAAGATAAAACAAATTCCACCCATGTACGAATTTATAAACTTTATATTTGTTTCTGACTGGGTCCCTAGGCGATCACTCGGCCATCTTAATGTTTTACACAAAACCTGACCCTTCATGTCGTCAGGCACCTTCCAGTCACAATCAGGCGAGATTCCCAGAACAACTAAAAATGTAAGTCACATACCTATTTGAATACACTGGTAATATATGTATTTGGATTGTGCTAAGAAAATTGCCATGACCTGCCCTTTATTAACTACGTTTATGATTTTCACTACATGTAACATCTTTAGTACATCCTAACATTGACAAAGCGTTTCTAAGAATAAATGTTTATGTATGCATGTATGTGAGAGAGAGAGAGAGAAATGAAAAAGGAAAATTCCAAAATTATTTATAGATTCAACCTTTTGTCTTTATTTCAAGACTTTTTCAAGATGACCGATTCGAAGAAATAACAGAAGTCAATATGTGATGCATTTGTGATATGAATAAAATGTTTTTGTCCTTTTGTTTTTAAAAGAAACAGTCATTAGAATTCAAAATATGAATAAAATTTATAAAATGGAATGAGTGATTTTTTCTGTTTATTTTTTAAAACCCCGTGGAAATTCCATGGTAGTCGAAAATTTTTAAAATATATTATAAATAAAATGAATAAAAAATAAAATTAAACAATGATGAATTTAAAACAATTTTTTGGCAAATTCTTTTTTAACCTAAAAAAAAAAAAAAAAAAAAAATGATTTGAAAAATTTGGATGATTTTTTTTTCAATGAAAATTTAATACATTTTGTTGGGTTTTTTTTTGTTTTTTCTGAATATAAATTATAAAGGAACAAATGTCGATTCACTTGCACATTTTTTTTTAATTTTAAAAAGAAACTATTATAAATTATAAAATAAAATAGCCAATATGAAACCGTAAACAAACATTCACGTTTTGTGTTTTTTTTTTTTAATTTTTGGAGAAAATAGTTTAATGATTTTTAACTGAAATATTCTTATACAGTCAGAACTATTATCCATACCCTTGTTTTATATTCGCAATGTGTCAGCTGCTTTGAGCATTATAACATGTAATCAGTTTGATTTCAGATTTGTTTAATATCACTTTGGTGATTCAAGTAATTATCAAGCATTGTCTGTCTTACAGACTATCAACCCTTTTAGGCTTATACTGAAACAATACCTATTGTAAACAATTCATTACATACTAGTTGCTATTTTACCCATAACTTAAGGAATGATATGCATATTTTTGCTAATGATATTACAATGTAAGTGAATGCAATGGATTTTACTGGATTTGCAATTGCCTATCAGTTTGTTTCAGCATTCGTTACGACTCACCAAAAACTGGAGTGTACAGCAGTTGGAATTTTTGTGAATATGACAGAATCACAATGACAGGATCTGTCCAAAAATATATATAATTAATAATTGTGTACTGCCTTACAAGAGCTTCTTAGAAAGATTGTGTTCGCTTCTGGAAAATTAAGTATATTCACACTAAACAGCCTACTTATTGTTTTGGCCAACAAAAGAATTTCTTTAATGTTAATTATATTTGAAAGAGGATTAATTATATAAAATTCAGTTCCTTCATTTGAACTTGGTAAGAATTTGAATAGTAATCATATATTAAAAATATCTATCTAGTTTTATTTAATAACTAGAATATGTGTCCCTAGAATGGGTAAAATTACTGTCTCTTCCTCAGTTTCAACAGTTTTGCATCACATTTATGTCCCTTTACAAAAATTAAAATCAAGACAATGATACTAAACCTTATGTCTAGAATCTTTATTTCAATTTTGATCAAAATCCATCGAATGGTTTTAATTCTTGAAAATACTGAAAATTTAAGATTTTAGTATCTATAAAGTAAAATTCAAGAAATCTTGCTTAATTGCAGTCTAATAACTACGGGTCAAATTCAATGTAAATCAAAATTTTTTTTTTTTTTTTTTTTTTTTTTTTTTTTAATGGCGGTTGTGTCCATATTATGCTACCAAAAACCCCTTTAAAATACTCCAAAGAAACTTAAATTTGAGGAATATTAATTTATGTCAAAAACCTAATTTTAACATTTTACAAAACTCGGAAAGTATCTGAAGGGCTTTCACCTCCTTTTAACCTCTTTGCATAAACTAAAACTAAATATAGCCCACAGTATGCCTAACATTATGCCTTCAATTTTTTGTTCTGAAATTGGTAACGATTAATTAGTTAAGAAGTGAATTTTGTGTATACAAAAATATACCCAACTTATATAAAGTTAGGCATATTTTTGTATAGTAATGCTAAACAGTTAAAATTCTAGTTACAGCTATGACAGGTATATGAGCAATAATTACACAGTTCCACTCTTACAAGGATTTCACTTAAAAGTTTTCTCATAACTGTGCATGTACAAGTTAAACATTTTTTTTTTGGTTATGAAAACAAGATTGATTGATTACTGAGTTTTGCAGCATCTTAATCATCATTGGGTTATTTTATGTTGAAATCCTAATGTGTTTTGTATATGATTGATTTGTAGATAGTTTCAAAGAAATTTTTCTGTCATGTACAGTGCCTGGTTTTTTCAAATGGTCACTTATTTAGTACTGGTAAGGCTTAATGTCACTTAACTTTGGCGATCCTAAGTTACCTTTTATTTCTATTTTTATTCATTTAAATGATTAGCTTGTTTGTTTTTTAATTAAAACATTTCATATTCACACGTTTTTAACCCCTTGTTATACAGGATGTCCAAAAAGTCACCGAACGGTTTTGAACTTAAATAGATTTTCTATTTCTGATGATATCTTTCTGTAGTTTTAACACAATTTCACTAAGACATTGCGGAATTATTTTTTAAATGCAAAATTCAAACAATATATATTTATGAAAAATAATGTCTTAAATGTTGCCCATTCTCAGCTTTGCATATTTGTGCCATTTCCAAAACATCATTCATGACAAATTGCAGAATTTCTGGATTGCGATTTAACTCCCTTATTTCGTTTCTGATGTTTTCCTTCAATTCTTGCAGGGTTTGGGGTTTGATTTAAATTTTATGTAGATTCTCTGACCTTTCTTTGTATAGGGGACACAAACCTCATACAAATATAAATACATACAGATATTGAATTTTATATGCCGAGTTTTAGACATAACAGTGGGTGGTTAGATTTAAATATACATAAATAAGATAGGGTTATTTGTCACAGGTTCTAAGGTTAAAAAAAAAAACGATAATATACTATTTAAAAATTTATTATTTCAACCGTTATGTTGACAATTTTTAGAAAGCTGCTTCAGAAAATTACTAAACTTATTGATCTCTATAAAATCTACATCAGCTGTGTCAAAATGTTTAGTTGAATTGTGTAAAATAGAAACATTTGTATGGAAACCAATGCTCCCATGGCAACATGAAAGAATGTTATCTTACCACATTTAACCTATTGTACGTTGTTAGTATATATGACAGAACATCTTGCTTCTTTTATGTCCATTGAATATATCTGAAGAATTGGACAAAATCCATAGATTCAGAAAGTGGATCAAAGTAGCAATCTATATTGAATTGGATGAAGGAAGCCGGGTTTTATTGGTAATTCCTTTGTACAAGTTCATGGTATTATCAGCGTTAATCTAAATTAAGTAGTAGGATTTCTTTCATCTTAGTATCAACTTTTTCCAAGATGTATTTGGTAATCCTTCCAAATTTGGAATCTTTTAAGATCGATAAGCAGAGACGTTGGTTTACAGCTAAAAACCCTGACTGCAGTATTTAACTGGAAATTATGCATCTTTTCTTTTGCAAACGCTGATTGATACTAATATTACACTGTGGAATTTCTTAAGTTTCCTTTTTGATGAAATTCTACTTAGGTTATTTTATAATTCTGAGTCGAATTTTTTTATGTTTCTGAATTTTTGATATGAGGATTTGTTATTCGAAGAATCCAAATATGAATAATCGGTTTGTTTGAAGGGTTTTATATCTTCAGAAACTTCATATGTGTAAGTTTCTAAATTTGCTTAGCATGAGAGTTGCCTCTGGCTTTACTTAATAAATCTAAAAGTTACTGAAAGCAGAAAAAAGGGTTGGAACTCCTAACTCCTCTTAATTCACCACACCAACTCTCAGCATTGTACTTGGCCAGCACCGAAGGCTTTTGTCTTCCACGACTCACTTATTCATACAAGCACCAGTAGTACTTTCATCTTCTTTGCAACTAACGAACTCACATAAAACAAAAAAACGAAAGCTGCCTGTCCCACAAAATCTGTCTTTATGTTGTCACTTCGAACCCCAACAGTGCCTAAATTTGCATTTGTAATATTTTTGTATCGGAAGGGTTGCAGATCCAATGCCAGTGTTTCTCTACGGTGGGCACATGTCAACCGTGGACGCTTATTACTATGACTCTCCACACCGTTATCACAGTTACTGCAGCATTTTGTAAACGTAATGTTCACAACTATAGTTTATAAGCGTCTTAAAACTTACCTAACAACAGTTTACATTGCAGTACATTTTTAGGTGTTTTAAAATTAAAGTCATACATGTCTGCTAATAGATTTGTGTTGTTGATTCCAAAATTCAACACTATCAGAAATGTCTGGTAGAGTCTAACTTTAGAATCAGCCCTCTGTTGCATTGGTTCCTTTTCTAGAATAATCTTATTAGATAAAATTTTCAACAATTTACTATTAAATTGACAAATGAGCTCAATGCACCCCAACTGAAATATATTTAAATTGAAATAGATAAATATTTTAAATATGTTATGATAAATCATTAGTCTCGAAAGAGATCAATAACTATTAAATATTAGAGGCCAGTAGGTAGTGATTAAGTTAGCAAATGTGAATTTTGATATGGATCACATTAGTACATGTTTGTTGACTGGCTTTGATGATACGTCTTAAGACTTACGTTCTCCTTGATGTTCTTATCAAACAGTCAGGATAACCTAACTGCAAATGGAATTGTACCCAGAGACGGGTGATGTGGGAAAGTGGGTTTCAACAAATTAAACTCTTTAGACAAAACCTAGTCTAACGATTATGTTTTCACGGAGAGAAAACTAAGGGTTTCAGCCAGTCTTTCTGTTGTAAGCAAATATTAGGAATAAATATTAAAGCAAACATTAAGAATAAATATTTAAAAATATTACAAATGTGAAGCATGAAACAACTGTCATAAAAATAATTCAGCATTAAGTAACCCGATTATAAATAAAGATTATGAACACGAAATGAAGTACGAATGCTATGGGAAGGTATTTGGTTCACTGAGAATTCACCAGGATTAGAAAAGATGCTCAGCAGTGCAGAACAACAGATCTTTAAGATGTTAGGAATAATTCAACCCCAGGAGTCAAACCATAGTGAAGCAAGATAAGGTGATGGTGAAGACAATAACCAAAAGAAAAGCAAAAAGTAAGTGCGTAAAGGTGAATGAAATTGAAGTTTGGAAGAAATTTGATCATTTGATAAGCTAATTAAAAAAAATGAAAGGAAAAACCGAGAAAAAGCTGGAAAGACGTAGTAGAAAATATATGGAGTGGAAGAAAGATGGAAGAAATTAAAAAGGGAAAGGAAAAAATTAAGATAATGGATAAAAGGGAGGATTAAAAGTGCTTCATGAAAGAATAAAGAAACACAATTGATGCAGGAGGAAAGGAGATCAGAATGGAAAAGAAAAAAGTGTCAAAGAATTTGTGAAAGCTCCATAAAGTGTCATACAAACTTTAATGAAAGCAAAAGCAGGAAAATAAAATGCTCGAAAGAAAAACTGGAGCAAAACTTGGGGGAAAAAATAATGATTTTTCAGTTGTATGGTTTAATCTTGCTAACATGTAAGGGTCAGTGCCGGTATTTATTTGCTTCGCCCACTGAGCAAATTAGGTACAAGGCCGTTTTTTAATGTGGAGAGTGAAGGGGAAAATGGGAACCAGCTTCCCGGGGAGTAGGGGAGCTGGATAGTGACGATTGGTATGAAAGGTTGCCCCTACATTGACCAAGGTCTTATATGTGGGATTTCCTCCACATATGGTCTTTGCTTGCAGTATCTGCCGGAACAGATGGTATTTATTTGCTCCCCCACCGAGCAAATTAGGCACAAGGCCGATTTTTAATGTGAGGAGTGAAGGGAGGGGGAAGGGAAAAGGGGGACCAGCTCCCGAGAGGTGGGAAATGGGAGCTGGTTAAAGGTCAGGCATGTGGGGTTGCCCCCACATCTGGTCCTTGCTAGTCATAGCTAGTCATAGCTTGCAGTATCTGCCGGAACAGATACTACACTTTGATCTTGTCACCCGAGCCAGAGAGGGCCGAGGACAGTGGTCAGTGCCACAATCTCTTAAAATTCTGGAATTCTTTTGGATCCCTTCCTGGATTTCCGGATATTTTCTGCTTCCTTCGATCACTCTTGCAATTAACATTATGTTCTCACAACAGCTGTTTATCGCCAAGTTATCTCTGAAAGCAGCCATTGGTTTTCAATGGAACAATAGTTGCGTTTCTGTGTCTTCCTGATGACTACCGAACATGACAAGTGTGAATGAGACAAGAAGTGATGAGAAAAGAGGAATAGTGGGAAAGGAATATATTAAAACCAAAAGTCTCAATCTAAAGACCGAGTTCAATCCTTGTATAGGGAAGTACATTAACGAATAATCTAATGTATTATTATAAAATAAGTTTAAATGCTAAAAGCAAGAAATGTTTTAACTATTTTTTAAATATTTATTTCATTGTTTGGAATGACCTTGTAATCATTCTGAACTTCAATAAACTCCATATTTAAACGATGTATCAAAAATTGAGTAATAAACAATGAAGTCAATAATATATTTGTTACATTACTCATCTGTCCTCTTCTATGAAATATGTTGAAGTAGAGCTCAAATCATGCAATCACATGTAATTTTTATTTTTTAACTAGAGTGTTACAGCTTGTCAAGGCTTAAATACCACTCGAGGATACGGGTTAAAGAGTGTTAGGTGGCCCGGTGAGACAACACCACAATGACTAGTAATGGTGGATTTTGGATATAAATTAATTATTTAAAAGGTCGGCTCAAGAAGAACTTGTTTATGTTAGACTTGAAAACGATCATCCTATCATCAGCTGGGAAGCATCCTTGTGGCATTATGTTCCATGGGCAGACAGGCAGTTCTAAGAAATAAACTTTGCACATTAATTTTTCATTTAGCTTTGGGGACAGATAGAGAATAATGGAAATTGTTGACAGTGGTTGTAGCAATAATTTTGAGAACCGTAAAAATGTTTATCATTTCCGGCTTCCTAGAGAAGTTTTCACATGCATCATTACTGGTGTTGAAGAAAAAATAAACAAAGACAGGTGGTGTTCCCTGGAGTCTGAGTGACAAATCTTCTTAGATTTCCATTATTTTCTGCTTCTGTCGCTTATCCTTGCAAATAATTTAACATTCTCACAACAGCTGTTTGCCATCAAGTTATCATTGATATCAACCATTGTCTTTTTACGGAAGTTGAGTCACAATAAGCCTCCTCAGAATTCCAATACCTTCTGTCTGTGCTCTTCGAGTGGAGGTCTGGATGGTGCTCTCTCTCTTTTCTGCATTTCCATCCTGCTAAGCACTTCACGGGCATTTTCTGTAGCACTAACCCATGCTAGTTTTCTGGGAGGGCGGGGTACTTGCATAACTATCGTGGCAGCTTGATTGTAGAGTACTATTTTGACTGCCAGCAAACAAGAAATACCTAATATAGTACTTTAGTGTGTGTATGAAACAATAAGAAAAATAACACATCTCAGAAATTAAGCAACCATGCCATTTGTTAAAATACTAAAACCTAAAAAGCTGCATAACTTACTTTAAACAGATGTTTGAATATTAAATAATAAAAAATTAAAAAAAAAACAAAAAAAAAAACAAGACATTAAAAATCTAAAACTTACTTCCCTGATATTACGCAGAGATCTTAGATTTCTGGAATCACTCGATAGCATATTGATAGTCGGCATTAAAAAATGTCCCAAAGAAATTAATTGAAATGAAATTTAATTCTTAGTATGCCTGTTTGTAGAGACTTTTAAACTGCGAATGAAAACAAGAGGAAACCAAGCCCAGGAATTTGATAAAACAATAACAATTCATAATCGTTTTTTAAGCTTAACGGTCGTTTCGTTTCATTTTTCATGTTATGTTTGTTAGGTTAATTAAGGGAAGTTTGTAAGCGTTTTGTTTGTCAATTAAAAAAATCAAAATACTGTGTATGGATCAGTTTTAGTTTTGTAATCTTATATTTGTTATTTATTTCAAAATCTAAGCATCCTGGATTAAAGTTAACAAAGAAGAAATGATTGAAACCAATACTTTATTAAAGCTATCATACTTAAAATTTTGTTAATTAAAAAAATTAATATTTTAGGTTTTAGCCCGTTTTGAGATGAGGATTGATACCTTGGATTATTCAGACTACCATTCTCATCTTGGTTATTGTATTCAATACAGCGTTTCGGCCGATGTAATCTCTGATCTGTTTTTCGAACTTAGAAATCAATTCAGGAACTTGTAAGAGATTTCGAATTGAACCCTTTATTTACTCCATAGTTATAACATTTGAATTCTTATGCTCACGTAAACATCTTCATTTAGCTAAACTTGTTATCTTAACTGTTTTATAATCACCCCTACAAACATCAATTCACGGAGTCAAACTTTTATAATAACAAATAGTCAAATAACAATTGTTCTTTATCATCCTCATATTTAGTTTAATCTCTTCTTTAAATGTTCATATTTAAAAACTAACTTATCTCTAGCCAGGTCTTATTCATCTCTATCTCAAATTTGCCTTTTATCAAATTATCCTAGGTTTTCCTTCCCCTTCACCTGTCAATTGGCCCTGCTGCTTCAACTGTTCTACATCTAACTCACCTATTCTTTCAATGTAACCAACTCAACAGTTTCGTGTTCTGTACACTTCTCGCAATACTGAAAAGATGTAATTTTCCTTTGAGGTCAGCAGATTTCAGTCTCTTTATTTCACATCCATTGTAGCATTCTCATATCATCTCTTTCCATGTAACTTTCATTGGTCAGATTTTACTTCCATACATACGCTTTCCTAAAAACTAACGGAGTATAATGATACTAATTCAGCTGTGACAATGGAGGTACGAGCATAGAATATTAAAGATAGATTTAAATAGATGATCCTTAAACACGTTAGAAGAGGTGGAGAGCAGTTAATACTGAAAAATTGAAAAGAAGCAAACAAAGATAAAAATAAAGATAAAATCTCTGAAAAGACTGTGGAGGACATTAAGAGTAGATACGTCACTGCTTGTCTGATATTATTAGAATGATTAGAGTTCAGGTTGGGATTAGAAACATGGACAAAATTAATTAGACAACTCAGTTAACTAAAGAAAAGTCCGATTTTTACATATATTGTAGAGATTCTAAATTCATTAAATTCAGAATTTTCAGGTACTTTCTTGGAATAAACTAGCAAAATACTCGTCTCAAAATGGGTATAAGCAATAAACAGAATTAATTTTAAATTTTTATGTTTTCTTTTTCGTTTTCTTTTTAAAGGGGTCTGATACAGTTTATGTGGCAGCCTCCTAAATGATAAAGTTTACAAAAAATATAAAGTAAATGTCCACGTTACTTGCCTTGTTGCCTAGAGTACTTATTCCATAATTCATATAAATAAATTCAATAGTTTAGGACTTTGACACTCATGCGCACACCGTAATCTTTTTTAAAATGTATAACTAAAATTTTGATATAGAATAATTCTACTTTTAAATTTTTGCAAAATGTTTGAAAATTCATAATGATCTGTTTATTATACACCTACCTTTATATAGAAAGGTTTATTATACACCTACCTTTATATAGAAAGGTTTATTATACACCTACCTTTATATAGAAAGGTTTATTATACACCTACCTTTATATAGAAAGGTTTATTATACACCTACCTTTATATAGAAAGGTTTATTATACACCTACCTTTATATAGAAAGGTTTATTATACACCTACCTTTATATAGAAAGGTTTATTATACACCTACCTTTATATAGAAAGGTTTATTATACACCTACCTTTATATAGAAAGGTTTATTATACACCTACCTTTATATAGAAAGGTTTATTATACACCTACCTTTATATAGAAAGGTTTATTATACACCTACCTTTATATAGAAAGGTTTATTATACACCTGCCTTTATATATAAATCTGTATTATACACCTGCCTTTATATATAAATCTGTATTATACACCTGCCTTTATATATAAATCTGTATTATACACCTGCCTTTATATATAAATCTGTATTATACACCTACCTTTATATATAAATCTTTATTATACACCTGCCTTTATATATAAATCTTTATTATACACCTGCCTTTATATATAAATCTTTATTATACACCTACCTTTATATATAAATGTTTATTACACACCTACCTTTATATATAAATGTTTATTATACACCTAGCTTTATATATGAAGAGATTTTACAAGTATGAAATGAAAATAAGTTTTATTTACATAATTTAGTACAAGGTAAGAAAAAAATTTCACCCATGGAATCATTAATAAAATTTACAATCCTTTCTTCAATCCAATTACATTTGGTACAAATAAACTACAGTCTATGCATAACTTGTCCACAAATTTTCAATTATGAATGTTCAACAGTCTTTGTTTTATCACCGTTCAATGATATGTAGGGACAGTTTAATGATCACCTCATCAGTAGGGGGTATAAACCTAAATAGACACTCACTAAACCTTAATTGCCCCAATATTTTTTATTGTATTATCACAAAGATAACATCTATCAAAATAATCCGGAGACTGTTCTTTATGAAAGGGACGGGGGGGGGGGGGGCATTACAGCCAAAATTAAGGCTATGCCAAGAGAGGAGTGTATTAGAATTATCGACAATTTTGCATAACCAGATCTGCTTATTAAACAGCATAATCGACTTTTCTCATTTTTATGCTCACATTTCAGTGTATTCTCCGATTTATTATTTTTTTTTTTTCAGGCGGCTTTTTGGTAACATTGTGCAAATCTTGAACTGAACCTTTTAGTTAAATTGACTGATTTATTGTTATTCAATTATTGAGCTGATCATTTAATTAATGTACATTAGTTTTTTTGGTTTTTTATTCATATTCACCCCAAACAAGGTAAATTGTCACTGAGACGTAATAGGCTACTATGAATTAGGGGTCCATGTATACAGGGACACCCTAAGTAGGAAGTTGAGTAGTGAGATGTCTATTCATGTTACAGTTGAATTTCTACATGTTAGTACAGTTGGGGAAGCAGAATACAGGGAGAGAACATTAAAGTCCAGTAGTTTGAGTGAAAAAAACTTTTACAGTAAAAGGCTCAATAATTCCATCGGGAAACATCTACAGTGAAGGTGTGAGATTTTGGTGCTTGTTGGCGGTATTTACATCAAGGTGGTACCAGTGATACAAATTCTTTAGAGCACATTGCATTAAAGTACTTTTAAAACAAGCAAGGAGATGCAACATTGTGGTGATGGGACAGAGGTTGGAACGTGGTTGATAGTGCAGGACCTATTAGATTGGAGACCTTATTTTGAAACTTGTCCAATAAAGAAAGATTAGTGTTTGATGCACCGGCGCATATGTGACAACAATATTCCATGCAGGTGCAGACGGTGGCTTTTGTAGAAATATATTGTCAGGTATGAGTATTTTATTAACATAATAGAGGGTGTCCACTTTCTTTGCAGCAACCTTGGCAATGTCTCCTATGTATTTGTTCTTATTCATGTTATTTGTAAATGTTAGGCCGAGGATTTTAAATGATGAACTCTCAGCTAAAGTATTATTATCCATGGCAATTGGTGGCTGGAAAGGTTCTTTTAGAATTGTTGAAAGAGAGGAGTTATATCAGTTGTATTATAAAAAAATATAATACCCCCCCCCCCTTTGTTTTTGCTGGCACAAAACTTGTTTACTTTTAGGAACTGGTCCAGCCATGATTTAACTTGCGGACTGCTTGCCGTTGCGAAACTAAAAGAATCATCTCATACGTTTTTGTAATAAAAGGGAGACAATCATCAGAGCTAAAAAATAGAACTCTTCTATTGTCTGTCTGTGTCAACTCCTGTTTAACGCCCTTGTATTTCGCAAAGATCTGTGAGATCACAACCAAAAATTTCACAAGAGTTTGTCAACTGAATACCAGCTGAAGCTCTTACCACTAAATGTCATTTTGATTTTGTAAATTCCAACTCTCACTCTTCGTTAATGGGATGATGGGACAATTGATACTGATACTAAAATGAATCAAACATTTTTCTGTTTCAAGGTCACTAGGGTGATTTTCCTCATCAGTTGTAACCTCTTATATGCCATCTCAAAGTCTAGCATAAGTCCATCGAATTGGAGCACTCCTCATCACACATCTCTATATAAAATTAGGTATGTGTATAAGTTTATATACAGGATTCATTCCTAAAATAATTAACTGATCATCATGAATTTTGGAATGCAGCTGATAGGCATTAGAGTGTGTAATGTGAACTATATTTAGTTTTATGCAAAATAGGTAAAGAGGAGGTGGAAAGCCCTTGTGCAAATGCAGATATTTCCAATTTTTGTGAACTTTTAACAATAGTTATTGAACATCAATTAATAAATATTCCACAAATTACAGTTTCCTTGGTGTATTTTAAATAAATTATAAACATTTTCTAGATTCAAAATAATGTAATTGATTTAGATCAAAATGGAATAAGGATTCGTGACTTAAGGTTCAGTATCACTATATCTTGATTTTAAGCTTCATAAGGGGATATAAAAGTGGTGCAAAACTGTTCTTTAATTTTATTCACTTTAGGATGGATATTCTTATTCTAGTTTCCTATATAACAAAGCATGTACATATCAGAAAAAAAATTAGTTTTCTTTAAAAAAAAAAAAGAAAAGAAAAATTTTTACAAATCATTTTTATTAGTGAACCAATCCCTTATAAAGAAGCTAAGCATAAAAATCTCCTGTAATAACAATAGCGAGAAAGGTTTGAATCAGTAGGCTACGCTTTATCACAACTAGTGGAGGTCGCAACACCTTGGCAGACGAGCGTGTAATCTTGTTAGAAGTAACTTGGAATAAACATTAATTTTAGTTCATAAATTACGTTATCCAAGTTCCAACATTTTTTGCTTAGGTACAAAGCAAAATGTGTGCCATGTTACTTCAATGACTTTGTGATATTATAAGTGTATGTATGCTTGCCTGTGAGTGAATGTGCCTCTATGAATATGTATGCGTGTCTGAAACTATGTATGTGTGTATAGGGAAACACATTCTCCTTTTTCAGGATAGTCCTCAGGCTTTTATTTCCAAACTACAACACTGGCGTCATAAAATCGATTTTGGAAATATCACTAGGTTTGAAAAACTGAACTAATGGATGAGTCTCAGATCGATCTGGATCAGTTCCTTAAGGATGAAGTTATAGAAACTATTCAGTCGAAAAGGAAGTCAAGCATTACTTCAATGGGTTATCACAGAAACAGGTCTTGGTAAGGAATCTATTTTGCATTGAGCTTTATGATATTTCTGGATCCAAGGGACGACTAAGCTCATAATTTCTTCAAAGTGAAATCCATAACTCAGTTCTGGTGTGCTATGGATCAGTCATACTTCAATGCCAGTACGACAGCTTTACATGTTTTTGTTTCTACCTACTTGCGTGAGACAGGATTTTCCACTTTTGTAAATATAAAAAGAAAGATTAGGAATACATTGAATGTTGGAGATGACATTGAATTGGTTCTAACAAACATTCAATAATAAATTTCAATGTGTGCTGCTGAAATACAACATCAGGCATTTCACTAGCTAAGTTGAATACCTTTTCAAACTCATGGTATTAATTTATGAAATATATGTACTTTTTGTGAATTCAGGTTGGATTCAGTACTAAAACGACTGGATTCAGTATCAACTAACTCATAACAGTTGATATGTTGTAAAATAAAAAAAATTAGCATTAGAGTCATTAGAAATGTCAGTATTATTCTTTTTATATCCTTGAAAAGGGTTACAATATATAATCCTCTAGTAGAAGGAACAGCCAACATGATAGTATAAGAAAGTAAGACATTACTAATCTCTAATGCGGTACTCACTGTACATAGTTCAGAACTGGTAAGTTCACATAGGAGAAAAGGCGATGTAGGATATTTTATTACAATTCCCTCACTACCATTTTTTCTTTATCTGGTTTCCAATAACATGATTATTTTCTTTCCCACAGTAATTCCAGTTTAGTTTTTGTTTGGATTCAATATTACAATGTTAGACAAACATTTGAGTTGGCGGACAAGTGAAAAAAAAAATGGTTTGCAATATTTTATCGATATATTTTATTAGCTCTCATTTGCAGAGGGCAATATGTGCTGCTTAGATTATCTATAATCGTTATCAATGAAAGCGGTTAATGATTTCATCCAATTCTTTTCTTTTTTTTTCTTAAAAAAAAAAAAAAAAAAGAAAAAGGAATAAATATAAACGACGGAAATTCACTTCTATTTTTGCCCTCTTCTCTCAGATATCAACCGTGTTCCACCCACAATCAAATATTGATTAGAATTGTAAAGAGAACTGCTTTTAATTCGCTTTGTTCATTAATTAATGATTTTTCCAATATGAGAGTTTATGAAATGTACCCTCTTTCACCATTGAATATATGAAGTAAGTAAATTATTAGGCCTTACTAAATAAGAAATCTACACATGAACTGCTAATGACACCTCTACAGTGAATAGTATTGAACTCATTAGTCAGTGCTCAGTTATATAACCAGTTAAACTAGAACTAAATAAACTGAGATCAGAAGTATGACAATTGATATATAAGTAGGTTGAGATGTTTCAGTATACATAGAAGGCAAGTTCATTTTCTAGGTTCTGATTGGTTACTAGTCAATGAGCGGATACTCAATTATGTAAATATTGTTTAATTCAAACTAAAGTGTTCCTGTCCAATGGATGGGAGGTGGCGCTCTTACATTATCAAGTAGCAATTTGATTCTACAAATAGTACTACAAAATATTTTTTTTAACCATATGTCCCACTTTTTTAAAGAAAAATCAACTTAATATTTGGGAGTGTATTATGGTTTGATTTACCGAGTGTTAAGTTCAGGTTCTCAAAAATTGATACAATGTATCACTTATTTTAAAACCATTTTATGCATCTCATTTTTAGTTTAATTTTTATAAATAAAATGAATAGCTGTATCAACGATATGGTAAGCACATTTCTCAATATATAAGTAGATGCTGTTAAAAATAGGTTAAGCATTAACTCTTCTCTTGTGATGAGAACAGATTTTTTTGTTTTCAAAATATTCTTGACCACTACATTTCCGTAAATGTGTGTGTGGTCTAAGTGAAATTTTGTTAAAGCACACGATAGACAATAAAATCGATGTGGACTCATCAAAAACGCATCTTTATCATGTTAATCGGTTGATTTGTTTTTAGTCAAAGCAAAAATGCTTTAAAGTTAAAAGATGAGACTCAAAATATTACAGCAGGTTGCTAGTCTCCTGCCATAAGATAGATAAAATAAATTATTACATGATTCAAGTTTTTCAGTGTGTGTGATGGATCTTCCAGTTGGGAATCGGATCATTTGATTAAAGTGAGCATTGTGAATAAAAAAAACACACTTTCTTTTACTAGGAAATTAATATTTATACAGGTGCACGGTGTACAACGTATCAGGAACCTACCAGCTAGCAGGTTTTATTTGCTTTCAACTCTATGGAGGCTTGAAAGTCTAGTTTACATGACTATTTTACTTTTAGCTAAAAGAGAATTAGATGGATATTAGCGAAAGTTATGCAATAGGCTTGACAAAATTAACACAAAACTCCTAGTCCACAATCTACACTGGTAATCACTGTATTAACAGTATTTCAATCAGTGATCCTGTCTTAGTGGATGCAATTTCTTTTGACTATATCTCGGTAAGAAGCAGGAGTGGGAGAAAAGAAAGCCAAAGATGTAAATGTAAGCTTCTCATTGAGTGGCAGAAATATCAGTATTTCCAACCAGAAACATAAAATTCCCTTTTGTTACGATGGAAGTTCACTTCTATTTCTGTCCCCTTCCCTCAGATATCAATCGTGTTCCACCCACGATCAAATATTGATTAAAATTGTAAACTGTTACTTCTTTTTGCATCTTGCCAGTATATAGTGAGTTGAAATTGTGCACATCAAAGTTGACTTGTAGATTCAAAGAATGTTATATTTGCATTAGAAATTGAAACACTTTAACAATTACATTCATTAATGTCTATTTAATCGGTTCACATAATTCTCAAGTATGTTTTTTTAAATCCCACTTTGATAGAACCAATTTTAAGTAAGAGAAATTCAGTTTGTTCACTTGATAAAATCAGATCTATAAACTTGATCTCAAATCTACAGATCAAAATTGTTCCATATTGATATTTATAGTATTACTTTCATCTATAATAGTCGATAAAAACAGAGAACAACAATTTCTGATATATTTTGGATGAGGTATTATTGTTAACATGTTTCAAACTGTTTTACCCATTTTGTTTGTTGGTATTTTTACAATGCTCTCACCGTTGTACTCTTGGACCTTTTTCTTGTCATAGTCAGTAATCTAGGAAATGACTGATACTAGATTTATAAAAGGAATAGATACAGCTGTTAAACCTGGTCACCATACACTGATAGCAAACATCACATCTGCACAGCATTCATTTCTAAGACAAACAGACTCCATTTAAGACAATCCAATTTACAGATAAACACAACAATCGTTAGTATCAACACAAAACCATGCCATTACACATATATAAAGATTAATTCTTCAATAGGAATGAAAGCAATATACTCCAAAAATCGGTTTGGGGCCAGAAATTTGGCTGTTAAGGGGTCAAAGTTCAACAATTTGACCTTTGAGAACTTTACTAAGCTCCTCCGACAATTTTGGGTCTACGCACTTGAAATTTTAGATATAGATTCCTTGGACATGGATCTAACTTAATAACTTGATTTGAGCCCAAAACAATAAATGTTAAAAGGTCATAATAGGGGTCAAAGTTACAACAAAAATTGACCGCTGTGGTCTCTACCAAATTACTCAGACAATTTCTGGTCTAAACATTTGAAATTTTACATAAAGGGTATTCAGAGATAGGGCAAGCTTTTCAATTGGTTTAGGTCGAAAATTTGAGTTACCAATATATAAATGTATGTATGTATGTTTGCATGTCTGCCTAAAACTTTCGACAAAGGCAGCATATTTTCACAACATCAGTATCGATTTGAAGCTCGACCTTTCAAACAAATATTAAAAAATTGGCTAAAAACATTACTTTCTTCACCTTCAACTGGGCACTTTTCTACAGGGAGGAGTCGCTTTTTTCGCTGATATTATCAAAAGTCATCCCCATTTTTTCAATTGTTTAGCCTTAATTTAAACCTACGTCACTTCTGGTTTGGTGTTGGTTATAACAGCAAAGATGTCACATTTTTTTCTCCATTCTTTTCCTCCTTCGCGGTACAGGTTCAAGCCTGCCTTCCTACTACCACTTTTTTTTTTTTTTTTTTTTTTTTTTTGCTCAACATGTCAAAACACCCAGGCAACGCTCGGCTGAAATGCTAGTGACTAATAAAAGGGTCAGTTCAAATTTGTTAAGATGGCTACCAACTGTGATAGAAGCGAACCTGAAGAAGGCTGGAGAGTACAACAGTAAAAAAAAGTTGTGAAAAATGGAAACAATCAAGATGAGAAAAATAACTCAGAACATGTAATGTGTTTTGGAATTTTTGAGACAAGAATTAATAATGTAGATTATTTAGACTACTATTCTCACTTTATATCTTATTTTTATAATGTTCAGGTAAACTCTAACGTTCTTCAAGTGCATCTTGTCAGACATGAATGATAGAATGTTCTCATTCTACCCTTATAGATTAAATAGATTCTGTTTAAATTTCAACAAGGCGCATCCGAAGGTGAATCATTACATTGGCTGAAAAGTTATGGGAAAAACATCCAAGATGAGAACAGTAGTCTGAACAATCTAAATGATACATGTAAATAATAGTTTAATGAATTAGAACCAAAGTTGTCTTATAATTTGATTAATCTTTATATCATTTAGATAGTTGACTTACTCTTTATACTTTTCAAGTCTCTCGACTCCACTTTGACTAAGTCATTATTCTATCATTGTAGAATGAAAATGACATTTACCGGCATAAAGGCTCCAACTTCAATGCAGTTGATAAACTTGAATAAAGTAATATTTATACACTAAAATATCCACTCATGAACTAGCAAGCAATCAGAAACTAGAGAACTGACTTGCCCATTTCAGCAAAATAGAACATCCCAGCCTGCTTATAAACTAATTCCCCAGTTTCTTATTTTTATTTAGTTATAGCTCAACTGGTCAGACTGAGCAATGGCTACTAAATCCAATAATCATTAGATTATTTTTTTTTCAATCTTTAAATCAGCTAGCATATTTTCTAGAAGGAAAAATTATTCATCTAATAATATTCAGAGTAAATTTGAATATTTCTCAAATCGATATAGATTTTATTTATTTATTGTAAGGGGTGGGGGGATCAAAATTTAAGTTCAAGAAAATTGATTTATCTTTTCTAAAACAAGTCAGAAAATATGGCGTACATGTACAGAATTTGAACTGAACTGTTTTTTTTGTTTGTTGTTTTTTTACCTTAACCTTATCCTAAACTAACTCTAACCTAAGTTTTGAATTTAGTTTGGCAAAAGTCATTTAGTTCAAATTCTGTAGAAGCACCAATATCATTTGGTATCTAAAAAATTTAGATCTAGATTCTATATTACTTATCACAATATACTTCAAAACATTTAATAGTTCTACCTAAGTGTTATGTTGATCTATTCTATTGTACCATTATTTTTTTTTGGGGGGGGGAGTACAAAAATTTATTATAGCTATTAAAAAGGGAAGAGATTTTTTGTATCCATGGTAAAAAAAAAAGACGGATGGAAAACATTCAATGGAGGTTGAGGAAAATATATATTGTATCACTACATGGACTCTTTATGAATAATGATGATGGTGGTGGTTACAGAAAGAGTCGTTCTGTCCAATCCAGAACTAGTCTCTTGTAAAAAAAATACTGATATACTTTCTGTAAATGCATACTCTTCTTAACTACCTCCTTATTGTCTTATTTGCTTTCAGGCCTTTTAAGGCAACAGCACTAGGGAAGACAATGTTATGTGCATTTCTGTATTTTTTACATTTTCTTTAGTTTTTAATTAAAAAAATATGTCACACGATGTTTTAAGCTGATCATAGCTTAGGATGCAGATCTTACCTTCAAAGGATATTCGTCCAAGAGCATATAAAGTTCCCCATCGTCTGATAGAAGATTACAAAAGCATTCAAAAAGTACATCCATTTGCTTATCAATGACACATCAAAAACGTGCCTCCACAAACATATCAGATTACAAAAAAGATTGACCATCAATTTATGTTATGTCAATGCAAACATTTCTATAAAACTAACAATCCATTGACACAGATGTCATTTTTTTTCATTTCATTTTTATCCAACCAGCAATGTTACATAGTTATATGAAGCATGGATAAAAACATGGTTGCCTCCCCTTTGTTTCCATGGCATACAAAACACCGACCGTCTCTTTTGTCCATTTTAAAACTAATATTTATAAAGCCAAGTTTATTGTTACCATCATACATATATACCATTCAGTTGGTTGGTAAGAGTATTGATTAGGTTCAATCAATTACAAAACTGGAAACTGGTATACTTAATCCTGCCATCCTAAATAGAAGCACTGAATGGTGGGTGGAAGGGGATACAAGTGAATATGTAGTTTCATCATTTAATTTCCAGTTCAGATATTTGTGTGAAAGAAAGTTATATATGTAAAATATAGAAAGACTACATTCCCAAAAAAGTTGTTCCAAGTGTAACATGCTTTGTTGATTTTTTTCTTCACCATTTATCAAAATTAAGAGAAGTAAATATTGAATATAGTAGTTAAAACCGACTATTTAAGCAATTTATCTGAATCTAAACTGAGATAGAAATCCAGAAAGTTGGTTCATCAACAGGCTGGAACATTCCATTATGCAAATTCATTCTTTGGGGTTTGATTGATTACTAGTCCATGCAGTGCCATATTGAATTTAGTAGTTTAGTGCTTAGTTGTATAACCAGTTGAGCTCTAAATAACCGAGATAGAAGCCTAGAAAGTTGGTTCATAAACAGGCTGGGGCATTCCATTATGCTGTTAAGAACAAGTCCATTCTCTAAGCTCTAATTGGATGCTAGTCCATAAGTGGATGATCTATTATAAAAATATTGCTCCATTTAAGCAAGAATTTTTCTTTCAACTATTTTAAGTTCTTTATGCCAACAAGCGTCAATTTGATTTTAGAGTGAATATGTGGTTTCATCATTCAAAAGACATTAAACAACTTATCAGTTTACAAATCTTAATTCAGTTATTTGTGAAAAATGAAATGGAAAAGTGGTACTCCTGCAGTATTTTACCCACCAATTTCACGATCTTAGCCAAGCGTTGATCGACATCCGTCGGAAAACGCCGGAACATGGCAAGCGGTACGATACTCTATCAGCCAATCAGGGCGCTTCAAACGAACGCGCAGCAGACGAATAATCTTCATTGAAATTACACACATAGCGTTTCATTTCAGTTATTTTATTGTTCAAAGTAAAAATACACAGCCTTTCATTTCAGCTATTTAATTTAGCGATAAAAAAAAAAAACCCCATCCCGGGAGCTGTTGGAAACATATTTATGCGAATTTATGTGGAGACAAAAATTTGGACACAACCCTTTTGTCTCCATAATAAATCAAATTGCGGAAGGCTACCCGGTTGGGAAGGAGCTTCTTTCCACATCCTCTGAAAACCCTTTGCTCCTTACTTTGCCTCTACAGTCAGTAGAAAATCTTCCAGTCGGAACTAAAGATAAACAGTAATTGCTGTGTCCCCCCCCCCCTACAAACGTTACTGAAAAAAAAAAAAAAAAACATTGTTGTTACTGTTTAATAACGTTTTGTTAAAAACAAACAAAAATAAACATTGAAGTGTTTATTACTGTTGCTTACCCCCCCCCCAAAAAAAAAGCTATCGGAAAACAAAATGAACCAAAAAAAAAAAAAAAATAAATATTCAACAAAATAAATTTATTTTACTTTAAAAAAACTTACGGTAAGTGTTTGTGATTTATTTTATCCAAATTTTTTGTATTAATTTTATCCATTTTGTTGTGTGTGTGTAATATCTTTTCCTTGTAATGTTGTTGCTATTCACATACTTTTAGCGTTCTTGCACCGTAGCTCCGAATTCTCGGCTTTCGTCGGCGTTAACGCCGAAAGCGTTCGTCAACGCTCGGCTAAGATCGTGAAATCGGTGGGTAAAATACTGCAGGAGTACCGGAAAAGTTTTATATATGTAAAATATTGGAAGGTTCCATACCAAACAAAGTTGGTTTGAATGCAAAATGTTTTAAAGAAATATGCAAACTGACTTGAGAAATAAACAGTTCATTTGCAAATGAGTAAAAGATCAAGAGATAAACATCCAAACGCATGCCAAGTGTTGACATATCCTATACATAAAGTAAGGAATCAAGATATGTAAGAGAGAATGTATGAAAACAGATTAAGTGAAAATCAAATCAGCACACACACCCCTTCCATGACCTTAATTTGAAGAGATCAGGACAAAAAAAAAATGATTGATATGAAAGAACTTTGTATACGGTAAAAATACAACTAATTAAAAAAAAAATTATTTTTATAAAACTTGTGCGCCTTCTTCGTACAAATCGTGTGTGTGTGTGTGTGTGTGTGTACATACACACATGCTAAATGACAATCCATCAACATTTGTTTTCCAATAAACTTCAATAGCATAAAATACATGCTAAAATATACCTTAGTATTGTATTGGATTGAGTTGTTTGCAAAAAAAATGTCTGTTCTGGTCATTCTAATCAGTTGTAATTTACAATTAATTCTCTCAATATAAAATAAGATATATTTACGCAAGAAGACTGTTTTAAAAAGTCACAGATTATGAATTTTCAAATTAAATCAAAAATAGAATAAATAGTGGTAGTGACCCAACAGGCCATGAGTGCATCTAATATATAAGTGTTAGGAAGTAAAACTGAGGGGAAAAAAAAAGAATTGGGTTTTTCAGCAGAATAATGGAAAGGAAATTATTCACCAAGGTATACAAAATAAAGCAAAATGAAATTGTTGTGTGACAGTGATTTAGGGGGAAAAAAGGACTGGACGTGGAGTCAATGAATTTAGATTTATTTTACAGGCACTTTTAGGTGTGGTGGTGAGTTTTGCAACAGTTTATGACGGTCAAAGACTGTTTGCAGGCAGTCTTGGGTTTGCGATAATTACAGGATGACAGTTGCAAGTTGAACACAAGTTGTGGCTCTGAGCAGATCAAAATGAACTAACGATAATTGACGAACACAGCCTCAGCAAAAAACAAACGTGCACCTTAGCATTCAGAGTCCATGGTGTCACACACGCGCACACACACACACACAGTGCAATTGATATTCTTCCTGCAGTGTCACATTAGTAGGTGAACTCAACTAGAAAACTGAGGCAAAAGTCTAGAAAGTTGGTTCATAAGCAGGCTGGAGAATTTCGCTATGTTTAGATAGGAAAGTTCATTCTGAGTTCTGATTAGCTGCTAGTACATGAGTGAATAACCTATATAAATGTTGCTTAATTCAAACAAGAATTTTCCTAAACTATTTGAAGCCCTTATACCAATAAGTGTTATTTTGATTTTAGGGCTTTTTTTGCCGATATTTTTTAAAGTCATCCTTTCCTTTCGATTGTCTAGCCTTAATTAAAACTTACGTCACTTTCAGTTTGGAAGTGGTCATAACAGCAAAGATGTCCCGTTTTTTCCGGTTCTTTTCCTCCTTCACGGTACGGGTTTGAGCATGCCTTCCTACTACCACTTTTTTTTTTTTTTTTTTTTTTTGCTCAACATACACCTTGAAATACCTGGGCAATGCCGGGCTGAACTGCTAGAACTGAACTGAACTCAAATAACCTTGTAACAGGTGTTGTAACCCAACTTCCGGTTGCGCATGCGTACATAAACAAATAATCAATGCAACAATAAAAGGTATTGTTTTACTGTGTACGTTTTCAGCGTCCCAATAGTTTTCTTTTCGCATTTAAATTATCCAAATATACGATTGTTAATACTTTCTGTATTTTTTTTTTTTTACATCGTTCATTTCTGTATTACGTTTAAGTTATTTTAACGCAATTTTCTTACAAATAAATCTACTTTAACCCGTTGACAATCATAAGAGCATTTTACAACAGTGATTTACCCACCGCCTTCATTTTTTTTTTAAATTTATTTCCCATTTTTTAATACACCTTTCTTAAAAACCATTCATACATTTTCTTCTACACTACCAACATAAATAAATAACCCCGAAAATGTTTTTTTTTATTTGCATTACAAACAAATAATCAACACAACAATAAAACGTATTGTTTTACTGTGTACGTTTTCAGCATCCCAATTGTTTTGGGGGTTTTTTTTCACGTTTAAATTAAAAGATATATCAAAATTTGAATTTAACTTTAAGTACTATGGTATCTGTTCAGTGCAAATTTACCCATAAGTATGGCAAACCACTTATAATTCCATGGCTGTATTTTTTTTTTTTTTTTTTTTCAAAAATAAACAATTATAAACATAATGACTCTGAAATCTATCTACATTATTTTTTAATATACTTTCATAGAAATGTTTCTGTTATGTCACAAAAAAATATTTTCTTTACATCACAAGTGTTACGCTCATACATTAATTCCATAGCTAACATACTGACCCAACGGGTCACGGGTAGTCTAGTTTATTATAAACTGTTTAAGAAACAGTTACTCAAATTAAGTAGTTATATTTGGGCGTTTGCTCTTTACTCTCTCTCATATATATATATATATATATATATATATATATATATTTATATATTTCAAATTTATGTTGTATTATTGATTTAAATACCAGCAAAGCATTTTGATATTATAGGTGTGATAAACAAAAACTACCTTTGTATTTATTCATTTACATAATGTAAATAGGAGGATGTTGACATAGTGCATGTTGTCTATATGAATTTAAAGTGAATATATAGGTTTATTTGTCTGTATACTTAAAAAAAAAATATTGTCATGAAAGAGTCTTAAACACTGGAAGAGAGTATGATGTTAACACTGTTTTCCATGTTCCCAAAAGACAGCATTCATCACTTTAACTACGATGAAACTATTTCAAGATAATAAGATCTCCAAATGAAACATATAAGTGGTTCACTTCAAAATTCTTTAACAAAAAGGTATCTGAAGAAGGTCGAAGTGTACAAAACTTGAAACTTTATAAAAATAACAAGGACAACAATTCGACAACAGTTCGAAATGTGTAAATAATACATTTTTTCACATTGGTCTAATTTCTAGCATTTAAAGGCTGAATAGTCATAAACTGAAGGTGATTGAGTGGATTCAATTTCAAGAGGTTCCAAGAAGCCAATATAAACGGTGGGTGGCACATACATATGTGGAACAATGCAGCTACTCTGTTTTTTGTCGTAACAGCTGGTCTGTGACCAGAGTGGAAATGTCCATTCTAGTTGGATATTAATCAATACAACATTTCATCATCAGAAACATGCTTTGCTCTACAACAAAGATTATATTGATTTTTAAACGGATGATGACAATAGATACTGTACACACACACACATATACATATATATATATATATATATATATATACACACACACACACACACACACTTTCAATCAGCTAAATTATAGCCATTGTTTGTGGAGGTCCCTAGATGCTAGGGAGCTTTCTACTCTAATAGCTTCTTTCCTTGAGCTAGTAGCCTTTAGAACTACACAAGTTTTGAAAGAACCAAATTTTTGCAAGATAAAAACAATTTTTAGAAATAAGTTTTATAAAATTAAGTAGATATCAAACACAAAAACATATGGTTTGGATTATCTTTTTATGAGATATCAATCCTTTTAGAGTTATTTTAATGCGCAAACATAATACCTATTTGTTTTTAATCTTAGAAATTTATCCAAGATAACGCCAATCAAGAATATACCAACTTTGTAGATGTTTGTTTTGTAGCTTTTGACTTTTAGCTAGACATACACGCATAACTGCCCTTCATATAATAAATGTCCAGTATGATTTTCTAACTATACTTATATTATATGTTGTATACTTGTAATGTAATACATTAGTTATTGTTATTATTACCAGAATTGCAGTGTTTGAAGATATAAGGTCCAACTCCTTGAATTCCAAAATGACTACACTACCTATTTTAAAATCTTTGAATATTCAGACTGTATTAATTCTTCAGAAATGAAAAAATACAACTATTGAATGTAGTAGTTTGCATTCAAGTTTACGCCGGTAAGTGTCAATTTGATTCTACACTAACTAACTCGGAGAATTCTTACACATCCAACTCCACAGCTCTGATTATTAACATTATTATTCTTTAATAATAATTATAATTAGTAATAATTTCAATGTTGAACCTGATCAGTACTAAATGGGTGACCATTTGGGACTTCCAGGTACTGTATGTGCTCTCCACTTATCTCGGTATTGTTTTCAGTCATCCTGCACTCAAACAGTGCCGATTCAGGAGAGGTATTGTTGGGGATTGCGCACTTGCCTCACAATTACACGTGCACCTGCCCCATATGAGGGTATCCCTTGTTTTTCGAGACTGAATGGAGGCATCGATTCTTTATTTGTGCTGTCACCTATTTTTGCTTGTGGAAACCAGAGATGTGGATCACAAATTGAACTGTACAACCATACGATGACTCATCAGTAATGAAAATAGGAATGTCATTGTTAGCTATGATCACTGGTATTTGTAATGGCCGAAATGTTATCAAGATGAGGAAAACAGGTTGCTACATGCAAATATGTTTTTTTAATTCATCTTTAAAAAGTATATAGGGAAAAAGGAAATCTATATAACATGCTAAGGTATTTCATTTTCGGCTGTATGTCCTGACCTTCCACACACATGAAAATAAATGAGATAGATGATGGATGATTAATCTGATGCCACCAAGGTAAAAAAATAAATTAACTTCACTTATTTTAAAATGAATTGTTACAAAATCAAATTATGTGGTTCCATCAATTAAAACTACAATTTTAAATGAACATTACAAAAAGTGATATTTGTTTTATTGATTTAAGGAATACTTAGCTGACAATTATTTTTATAAAATAAAATATTTGTTTTAAAAAGAATTTAATTGCTAGAATTTTAAGTAAACATATTCGCTTTATTCATTTAAAGAATATTTAGGTGATAATGACAATTATTTTTTATGAAAGACAGTCATTATATATTTCAACAGGAATATTATTATTAATAATAAATTATTATAATTTAAAAAAAAATCTTTTTCATCCTATACAAAGGCATATTGCCAGTTGGAATGTACAGAGCTACTACTTGGGATCATGTCTAACAGGAGATTGTAGGAGTTGAGCAGCGAGATGTCTGTTCACATTACATTTAAATTTCTGCAGGTTAGTATAGCCATGAAAGGAGGAAATTTCAAAGTTCTCAACGTTTTTTACGGAGGCCATTTTAGAGCGTTTATATCGATATTGGAAACTTTTGTGGTTGGTTCGTCCACTATTATAGCAGATAATTTTATTCTTTTTCTTGAGAAAAGAATTTTGGGGAACATGTTGCGGTGCGGTGCGTAATTTGGTGGTGTCTGTTTTCGAGAAGCATTTTTGAACTTCATAATATTGCTGGAGTTATTATTGTCCCGAGCACGGCATTAAACTGCGACCATTTCTACCTTACTAACCAAATTAACCCAACATAATGTTTCCAGTTTTTGTTTTAAAAAAAAAAAAAAAAAAAGTCACTTGTTAAAACTTTTTTTTGTAAATTTCCTTTTTGTCAAATAATTTTGTTTTGTATCTTTTTTTGGCAAACATTTGTTAAAAACAAAAAAAAAATGTATATTTGTGAATTTTTGTGCATATCTTTATATGTATTTGAAAAGTATTCTATTTGTATGTTTATATATATTTGAAAAGTGTTTATGTTTATATGTATCAAAAAAAAAAAAAAAAAAACTCAATGTGATTTTTAAAAAAAAAATGGCTTCTTTTTGCACACATTATCTATATATGTATAAAAGTGAACATGTCTGTGTGTCTACGTGTCTGTCTGTGTACATTTCCCTACACAATAACTGTCAATTTTTAGTCTACAGACTCAAAATTTGATATACAGGGTACTGAGATTTAGGAAAATCGATGTGATCGGTTTTCAGCCAAAAATTTGGATGTTAAGGGGTCAAAGTTCAACGATTTGACCTTTGAGAACTCTACTAAACTCCTCCGACACCTTGGGGTCCAAACACTTGAACTTTTAGATATAGATTCCTTGGACATGGATCTAAATAACTTGATTTGAGCCCAAAACAATAAATGTTAAGGGGTCATAATAGGGGTCAAGTTAAAAAAAATGGACAGTTTTTGGGGGTTTTTTTTTTGCTCAGCATACACCTCCAAACACCCGGGCAACGCCGGGCACCCATGCTAGTACCAATATATTAATTTCTTTTGACAAATGAGAATAAAGACAACCCCCCCCAAAAAAAAAAAACAATTATCTTATTGGTTTATTTTTATTTGTTCACTTATTTGTTTGTTTTATTTTTATTTATTTATTTTATTTTTCTTTCCTTTTCTCAAGTCAGACGAACATTGAATCCGAAAGGATTTTTCCATTATATCAAAAAAGGTTTTTGACTCCTAATGGGGGTATGAGACCAGTGAATTCACCAATCATTTTTATAACCACCGGCTGTGCTAATGAACCAATGAAAACCTTCCAAAGTTACTATAAAAATTGTCGAATTTTGGATTCAATCAGTTTGCCGCTAACTACGTCATGGACTGCATTTGATTCTTGGCCGCCATCGTGGTTACTGCCAATTACACTAAGGATCTGATCTGAACTACGCCGCCATCTTTGTTCAACAAAATGTCTCAACACTTAACACTAGTAATCTGAAGAAAGAGACTAATAGGGTAGAAGGCTTTCCAGTATCTAGAGACCCAAACAGTGAAGGGGTGGGATTTTGCTACTTGCCAGGTTAGTTTGGAGTAGATATGTCGCGGGAGCTTATGCCAAATTGTACAAATTGATATAGAGAGCACGTTGGAATTTCCATGAGATTCAACATTATATCAAATTAAAAGAGAATGAAAACAAAAAAAGAGTAAGCATTATTTGAATAAGAAAATAAAATGAAAAACATAAAATAGGTATTCAGTTTGAAACGCTAGATGACAGCAACAGGTCACAAATGACAGCAAGTGAGCATGTCCTGATTAAGTTTAGCACAGCAGCAGCTAATTATAGAAAATGAGAGAATAATATTCCTGTTCCCACACAAAAAATAAATGATAACGAGAACTTGATAAATTCACGAAAGAGAGAAGACTAAAAATATGGTAAACCATAAAGTAAAACAAAAAAGAAAAAAATATCCACAATTCTTATGACTTCTGTTATCTTGAAGTTTCGAGGCTTCTAAGCAAAACTTATATCTTGACAAGTGAGATTGTTATGGGATTTCATAGCAATTTACACGTGTAAATAACCCAATATTTTTACATCTACAAAACAACTGGCATTTTTTAATGATGGATTGATGATTTGTATATGGACACATGGAGCAACAAAAGTAGATGATTAATTGGTTGGTGATTTTTGTTTTACAGCATATCAATCATTTTTGGATTATTTGGTTATTTAATGCTGACTCCAGTAATTTTGGAAAAAGTTTTCATGCTTAGAGTTCTTTATATCTTTGCATCTTTATTCATAGTGTTTGGTTATTGTTTTGTAGAAGAAAATTGTTTTTGTTTGTGCAAAAAATGATTGAGTTTTGCAAGGAAAAAAAACATCAATGTTTGGAGTAATAAAGTGGTTGAAAGTTCAATCCTCACTACAAGAGATATTAGCTAAGAATAAAATAAAAAAAATAGTGAAGAATTCTAACCGATTATGGCTATTTTTTTGTTTTTTTTACAATGAAGTCACCACTTATTAAGGCCCAAAGATCACTTCAGTATAAGGGTTAATGAGTGTAAAGGTCACCAGTGTACTAAACGTCAATGATGTAGATTTGGATTATTAAAGGGGATGACTCAACAAGAACTTGCTTATATTGAAGTTGAAGACTACCATATCATGGTCAGCTAGAAAACAAACCATGGAATTTGCGTTTTGATTTAGGCACACAGAGTATGGGGGCAATTGTTGATAGTGATTGTAGTTGGACGAGTGTTTTTTGTGAAGGTTTGGCAGAGTGGGACCTATAGATTCAAGCTCAGATAAGCTTTTATTATGAAGATACCGATAAAGTAGAGACATGCTCGCAACCTCTCTTTTGTGGGAAAGAAGAGAAACGGCATCACCTAAATGAAAATAACAATAGAGCATAGACAGGCTTACAACGTCTCTTCTGTAGTAAAACCGTTGCAAGAAGGAGTACAAAGGAATCACCTACTAAGTTTTGAAGCCAGTTTTGAACTCTGTCAAGGCAAGATAAGATACTCCAAGCAGTTCCTGCCCAGATGTGCCAACAGTACTCCATTTTAGGACGTATCTGGCTCTTATACAGGTAAAGGCTGGAGGCAGAAGTGAGATACATTCTGGAGTGGTAGAATGATGCAAACATTTTTGGCAAGATTTGATATAGTCTTCCATTTCGGGTCAGTAGTGAAGGTCAGACCTAGACGTTTATCGAAGCAGAGAGCTTCTTTGAGACGAGAGCCATTCATATCATATGGGGGCAAGTGGGAATCAAAGAGTTTATAGTGAAATGATGGAAGCTTGGTTTTTGATGCATTAAAATTAACCTGACACCTTTTGCCACATTGCACCACATGCTCAAGGTCAAAGGAGAGAGACTCAGAGAGATCTTGATTGTTGTTGGTATTTGAAGTGTTGCCATAGATGGTAGTATCATCTGCATATATGTCAACAAATGAACTTAGAATGTGACTTGAGAGATCATTGATGAAAATGAGTTGGGCCCAGGGTGGATCCCCGAGGCATGCCAGCATTAATAATTTGTTCTCATTTGGAGTGAGATTCTCATGTTTCAACTACCGTGACTCTCAACCTTCTTCAGACTTGGCTACAAAATCTGAACCGGAACTCTCTCTGTAAACTAACCACAAGTTTATTATTAGTTTGAAAAAAGTCCATCTGATTAGGTTCAAAATGTGTAGAAGCATCCCCCTCTTAATTTTGTTCAAAATTATATTGTTTAATCCTCCAAAAGGATTATCGGTAATAATCCGAAAGTGTAACATAGAAAGTGTTACGATTTATATGAAAAAATAAAGTCTTCATTTGGTTCAAAGCAATACTAAATACTTGAAAAGCTTTATGTTTCAATATTATGGAATGGGTTCAAGGGTCTTTTTAATTGTATTTGTTTTCTTTTAGTAAATATATGAAGATTTTGGACCAAGAAAAAAGAAAGTCATCTTAGTAAATACTCACGTTTTCATTTATAAACCCATTCTTAACATGTGGAGGGTGGACGTTATGTAACTATTCTTTATATTTATCTTAACAAATTAATAAAATTGAATGTAACTTGTAACAGATATTTCGCCAGCCCATGCGCTGGAACTGTCACCCCCTAAAAAAACAAAATAAATGAATTAAAACAACTTTTCTTTCAATCAAAATAGCAGGGAGTGCCCATGCGACTGCAAAAAAAAATAGCTGTGGTAGGCAGTCTCAAACCTGAAACGCAAAAGAGAGAAAGAAGGGAAAAATATTACTGACAAACGCTTTTGCCCATCAGACCACGGCGACTTATGACATGACCCTGCAAAATAGCGTTTTTAAAACAGTTTACTACATGTGCGTGACTTACAAAAAATCATGATGCAAAAAGTGACCCCCTTCCTTGCAAGAAATGATCGCGTTGACCACCACAGAATTAATTTTTTTTCTAATTTTCACATTATGTGTCCGAGATATCGCTCTATCAGATGGTACTGGTTTCGACCTGGTTCAATATGGCTGATAAAAGGTTTTAGCGGACATACAAACACACAAACACATGCACAAGTTCACAAACAAACCAGCATTTGAGATTTATATAATAGATTTCCAAATAAAAATATATTAAAACATATTTGGAGGAAATTTTCCAGTATTTATTTTAATAATACTTAATCCAGAAAGCATTATACAAATAACAATTGGGCTACACATTTTTTGAACAAAATTTTTTCTAAACTAGGGATGAACTCACTAATCATAATAAAAAGGGAGAGGAAGTTAAGTCTGAAAGAAACCCTATCACCAGTATTCAAAACCCTGAACATGAAACAGACTAACCAAAAAGTAAGCCCTTTAAGAAGCCTATAGGAAAGGAAGGGATTATTAGGCTAGTTGATTAAAAAATCTACCTCTAAAAACGCAATAGTGTTTCAATCACAGATCTCATGTGAGAACAGTAATCTAAATAATCGAAATTATCAACCCTCATCTCAAAAACTCAGAAGCATTAGCTAAAAGGTTCATCAAGATTGAATCACTCAGCGAGTTGATATTTCCAGCAACATCAAAACCCTTGTTCTTGCATGTTGTATCTGTAGGCATCCATTTAAGTCTTTCCCAAAGCTTAAAGTCATCTTGGTAGTCATGCCAACAAGCAGAACATCACACTTAGTAGCTGAAAAAGTAATGGGAAGCAGAGTGATTTGCACGATACATAACAGAAACCTGAAATAATCCTTTTCACTGCATAATTATCAGCTATAAAGTAAAAGTAAAAAAAAAACTATATAATAACTGAGTAAAAGTCTACAATATTGACTTATAAATTCAGAGAATTCAAAGTTGTAAAATTTCTCATTTCTTTATTTGGAGGAAGAGATACATCACAACTTTATCACATGAGTGATTCGCTCAAACGACCATCCTTTGACCATAAAGCCACCATCCACTCAGGCATCGAATATTGTTGCCATATATTGGCTGATACATCAACCACTTACCTCTCTCTATTAGACATGGTACAAAAAAAACAAAAAAAAGTCTTCAATCTAATAAGTCCTGCACTGTCACCCAAGCCGCAATATTGCATCCCTGTGCTTGTTTTACAAATACTTTAATCGAACGCATTCTTATGAACTCATAACACTGGTTCCCCCTCTCTATGTAAATACCCCCAACTAATCTGACAAGCAACAAAATCCCATACCTTCACTGTAATGGTCTCCTTCTACTCGGAAAGTTTCTTCCCTCCAACTGGTAGACTCTGGAATTCCCTCCCTTTATTTTGCTTTTAACTGTACTAACATGCCAAAATTTCAGATCCTACTAAGAGGGTCTTTGTAGGTATGGTGCCCAATTCACAGTATTTCATTACATCTTAGTGGTAATTTACCTTGTTTGGAATGAATATGATTTTTTTTAATTGCTGAAATGCGTGGTGCATTCTTTGAGAAATCATAAAGGGCAAGTAACTCTTACCTTTCAAACACTAGACATAATTAAACATTAAAAACTTTTAGATGCATCCATACATTTCTATAAAAGGTTCCACCAGAATTGCAGAGTTAGAGTTGGGGTTTTAGAAGGCATCAGAATCATAAAAATGCTAGAGCTCAAATTATTACTGAATCTTGGAAGACTTTAAAATAAGGAGTCAGAATAGGAATTAGAGTCAGAATTTTTAGAATCTTTAGCATCAAAATCAAACGTTTAGGAATCCTAGAAATTGAACTTTGTAGCTTCTGTCTCCACAACTCTGGTTTCACCCATTGGTTTGTCACATTTGTTGTTAAATACACAGATTAAATATGCATATCTTATTTGATAAGCATCCACGCATCTCTATAAGAGGTTCTGACCATCTGCCATGTTTAAACATAAAAAATCGCATTCTTGTCAGCCTTGTCACACTTTAATTTGAAATAGCATATTCACTGGTAAATGCACAGATTAAATGGATGCATCTTAGAATATTCGTAGACAAGTTTTTTGTGTTTTTTTCTCTTTTTCACTCCAAACAAAGCATGTTGGCAGTTGGACGTAAGGGGCTACTATTTGAGATCATATCTAACATAGGATTATAGGGAGTTAAGCTGAGAGATGTTTGTTAACATTTCATTTAAACCTCTGCAGGTTCATACAGTCAGGGAAGCAGGAAATAGGGAGGAAATTCCAAAGTCTAGGAGTCAGAGAGAAGAAACTATTAGGGTAGAAGGCCTTAAAGCCTCTGGGGACCTCAACAGTGAAAGGGTGGAATTTTGTTGCTTGTCGGGTTATTCGGGAGTATGTATATAGAGGGGTGGGGGCACCAGTGCTAGGAGTTCATCAGAGCCCATTTCATTAAAGCACTTGTAAAACAGGCACAGTGATGCAACATTGCTCTGATGGGACAGAGGTTGTGCAGGACCTATTTAGATTTCATGAGTTAGCATAAATTCATATTATGAATACGAACACAGACATGTTGTACATAGTGGATTTTATCAGAGAAACAAACGTAAGCAGTCACTTATGATCAACACTGATCTTTATGCATGAGTGCATAAGAATATTTCAGTTTAGAACTGTAACCTTTAAACTTTGATCTACATCGCAGACTAGTCGTGTATTTATAGCTTACAACAACTGGTTTTAAGAATGCAGGTAAAATGAAAGAACTAAGTTGCTTATTCACAAAGTGGAAAATCAATACAAGAAATAAGTAGATATACATCACCAACTGAAATTTTGCTTGATATTTGAATACAGAACTTTCATGTCAACTCACCTGAAAGATAAAAAGAGAGACATTTAGAAAAAAAAAATGTTTAATAAATAAAGGAAATAGTAATACATCATACTATATAAATAAATCATATTTTTTATACTTCTATGGGATAGAACCCATATCGGCATGAATGTTTCCGATGGCAACTTACAAAAGAGACTAGAAATGACTGAACTGTCGCCAAACAGTAAGTTAGTACCAATATTAAATGTAACCACTTTATCTCCCTTTCCCTCCCCGGAGGGAAGATTAGGATCAATGAGCCTCTGTGTTAAGAATGGGATTAATAATTTTCTTCAAGTCAATAACTGAATGGACTTTATGATTTGAGGAGGGCCAAAAACAGTTTTTTTAACACTAACCTGGTTTTAAATTCGTATTCTTTAGTGTGGCATGCCTTTGAAATTTTTTTTTTTTTTTCGACTTTCAAATTGTAAATGTCAGATTTTTTTTAATGTTCAAATAATCAACAGGCAGTCCAAACTTTGCAACACTTAAATAAGTAGTCAGAGTAAGCGTTTGATATTTTTAATTCTAGGAATTGGAATCAGACTTTATGCCTTCTGACTCTGCAACATTAGTAAAAACAGTTTCAAATTTTTATTCATGGAATCAAGCTTTTAACCCATCCGAACAATTTTCAAAAATTAAAATAGTCCAAAATTTATATTGTTAAAGCTGCAAAATGCACAAGTTTTTTTTTGTTTTTTTTTTTAATTTAAAATTATTTAAATACAAAGCAATGGAGATTTTTTTCCGTAATATAAGCATTGTTTAAATTCAAATTCTTAAGTTTAAAAAGCCAATACAGTGCAGACATTTTTTTTCTTTTACAACAAACATTTTAGAAATCAAATTTTTAATGATTATGACACCTTCATCAGGATTAGAATCAATTTGTGATTTTTTTTTTCATGGCAACACTAAAAAAATAAAATCTGTTCTTCAACGGTGATCTAGCAAATAAATCAAAAAAATTTCATGCTGATCCTAATTGTGTGCGCATATCGATTTCAGTTTTGTCTCCAATATCGAAAAAAAAAAAAAAAAAAAAAAAAAAAAAAGTACAATTGGTACCCACCTGCTATTCACGTTGGTTTAAATATGCTCTACAGCAACTTGCTGGGAAATTTTTATCCAATCTGTGATACCACATTCAACTCAACATTAAAAAAAGTGGCAGTAAGAACCAATCAAAATGTGACGGACAATAGCGAAATCTAACCTTTAGACAATAACTAACCTTTAGTATTTGGTGGAATCACGAGATGAAAACGGGCATTCATTGAATGGTGTTCATTTGTGTCCAAATCTAAGAAGTAATCGGCTCAAACCTTCGGTGACAGAAATACAACAAAGTATATCATACTTGATGACTTGGTATGTAATGAATAAATAATATTTATCATAGTTTAAAAATGTGGTATTGAAAAACGTTGAAGTATTGATCATATCGAAGTATATAAACCTACAACCAGCTACAAAAATGTTTTTAAAACACTATTCTTGAACAGATGTTAATTTTCTAGTTAAAAAAAAAAAAAAAAAAAAATCAACCACCTGTCCATTAGCGAACAATATTGTCCAAATTCAGAAATCTTTCTTAAATGGATTTGTCCTACAAGAGAAATACTTGACCAGGGTCAAGAAGAAAACGTTTAGTTTAAGGTTATCTCTGAACATTAAGTGTTATGAAAATTTGTAATGGATAAAGGAAAGAATAGGA
>NC_136484.1:71824284-71941784 GCF_053919585.1 Euprymna scolopes | reverse complement strand
AATGATGCCTACTCTTTGATGTTTTATTCTTTTACAGAACTGTCAAACAAACACATCACCTGCGGGGGGGGGGGGGACAGAGTTTACAAAAAGATGACCGAACTCGGTCAACTCATCTGCTAAAGACAGACTTATTCTTTGTCACATCATACTTTGAACTTCCTGTCCGTGACATATCTGACATGCAGCTCTAATTATAATCTTTAACTTCTAATGGGATTTTCCAATTTTCTGCTTAACCTAACTTTATATGGAAAATTCTGCTACAAAGTATTAGCTGGAAAAAACAAATCTAATCTTCAACTTAGTTTTAAAATCTCCAACACAGACTCTTGCAAAAGTTGCTGACTTCCAATTCACATCTTTTTACTGGCTTTTCTCTCATCACTTGAACTTTTCAAATAGATTCTGAAATCCGGTTCATGGTTATTCTTTGTGTTTCCGAATTTGGGGAATAAAAATTAATCATTTAGATTATTTAGACCAAAGTTTTAATGTTGGATATTATTCAAAAACGTTTTGGCCTATGTAACCTCCTCTGTAATAGCTGAAGTAATGAGAGTACTGTGGATTAAATAAATAATTCCGTCTAAAATTTCATACAGATTACAAAGTTCAAGAAGACTCACCTGAAGCAGGTCGAAGATTACATTGGCCGAAACATTGTGAACATCTGAGAGAATAATCTAATTGCTACAAAAGAATTTTTTTTTTTTGCTTTGTTCCATGTTTCAGGTGAATTTATGTGGCATCTCTATTCTCGCAATTCAATAGAGAATAGGTCAAATCAATAGCTTTTTACTTTTATTGTTCAGCAAAGTAAAAAGTCAAACGGAATTTACAAGCAGTTTGAACAAGAAAAACGGGTTACAAAAACAAGGAATAATGCATTGGAGATAAATTTTTCTTTTGTTTCTTTCATTTGATGTTACGTTTTTACTTCTCTCCTCCTCCCCTTCTCTTTTCTTTACGAATTATACAAGCAATCGGTACTTATTTAATTGCTTCCCCATGAAGGCAAAGTTGGACAGAAGGTTGGTTTTGAATGTAGAGGAAATTCAGCACCTCAAAAGAGGCACTATGAACTGGGAACAAAAAAATGTTTCCTCGGTCTAAGAAGACCTTTCTTACTCTAACCATCATTGTTTACATGTTGTCCTTGTCCAGATTTGGAGCTTGATTTCAACATTGGCTTTAGCGTTAATAGTGTGGTATTGGTCAAGTCTCCGACATAAGGAAAAGCAAAACCACAACTCTAGTTTAAAACAAGTCACAATATTTTATTTTTTCAAGTTACAATGATACTTCACAAAACGATAGATCTGCAATTAGAACTCTGAGCCCCACCGAATCAAAACATAACTCGCACCAAACACAAACATCCAAAACAGCTTATCTGACCAAGAACCACAAGAAACCAACTGACCCCTACTTTTGTCTCTACCTATTCTGCTGGGATATATATCATAATTTATTAATTTAAATTTTATGATGTGAAATGGTTAAATTTCAATTTACATTATTCTGAAATAATATATATATATATATATCAGCCACTCTGATGAGTCGTTTAAAAACAATATATATGCTGATCGCCCATTTGGGGGTACCAAATTGGTCCAAGGGAAAATTATTCCCAACTCGCATTTAGGTAAAAATGCACTTTTGTATAAATAATTGAATTCATTCAAAACGTATCACAAAAACAAAGACAAATAAATAACATCTATATATCAGTGTAATGTGCAATAAGCAATCCAACCACCCACTTGAACATAAAAAATCTTTTGACCAAGATTTAGACTAAGGGCACCATCTATGATGATCATAACTTTTAGGAAATCTCAAGTGGATCAAAGTCACAGCATGGAATCTTGTATACAAGAAGACATTATTTCAAATAATGAACCGATATTTAGGGTGATCTCCTTTCTCTTAACTAAATATTTTTCAGGTATGCAATCACTAACATGCATCCATGCATCCCCATTAAACATGCACATGCTGCACTGCATATATTTACAACTAAAACAGGCAGCGTCAGTTAAGAACAAAAATAAAATTTTAGCCTCAGTCTAGAAGTAATCTATTCTCCTCTGATCAAGAACAAATACTACACTTTAAAACTTATTTTTATAACTTTACTACATCACAATATAAGTCTGCTTTTTATTATTATTTCAGCCAATTCTAACCTTTTTACTAGCCGAATTTATTTATACCAGGTGTATGGTCATAACCATAATCTTCAAAATTAAAATTCTTCATTTCTTCATGCAAACATAATACAATAGATGCCAATTGTGGGTTTGGCATGCCATGTTCAAGTTCTAGCAGAGTAGTTTATTCACTTCATCTAATATCCTTAGGGAAAATGTAAATCAATCTGTTCTATTGAAATGAAAAAAATTTATTTCAAAATTAAATCCAACAGATTACATTTCGATTTATACATAAACAAATCAGCCATTTTAATTGTAAATGATTTTAAGTTACTTTGCAACAGTTTTACATTTAAAAGAAATTTGAAAGCATTTAAACTGTTAAATAGAAAGTCATTTTTAGCTTTAAAATTATTAGCAAATCGTCATGCATTAAAATTTTTTTGAAGATATCTATAATAATTTCATAAAAAGATCATAACCATAACAAAATTGGTTATAATATATTGGTTACAATTTCGTTGAATTAATAATTAAATTTATACTTTATTTATTTTATTTTTTTTAAGAATTTAGTTTAAGTACGAAAAGGGGGGGGACTAAAAATGAAAGTAAAGACTCCCGGATAACATCAGGTAGATATGCTAGTCATCAATAAATAAAAATAAATGACGGACTTAATGAGAATTCACTAGAATACTATATATAAAATAAATGCGGCTTATCTTAGCACTTTACCATCACAGGACACCTGTTGTCAGAAGTATACCCATAACATCTTCATACATTTGAATGGAAATTTTAATTCTTAAAGTCAAATGCATAAACATGTTAAGGATATTATCAATACATTCCTGACGATCGGATGTCCTGTGAAACTGCAGTAAAATGTTAAGTACATTAATTATTTTTTATATAAAACTATTTGAATGGATATTGAAGCTGTTGTATGTGCAAGAACTGTCGAGTGTGTGTGTAGGAAAAAAAGTTTTGGTAGGCAGGTAGGTTCGAACCAGAAGCCCTGAGGCGAAGTCGGAAAAGAAAGTGAAAGAAAACATGACATGTTACAGTGACGCTAAGAAGTGAGAATCGTTCAAATTAAACGAGTAAAAAACGCAGGTGCATAAACAAACGTCTGCTTTTAATAAAAAGGGAGTGTCCACATGAATAGCAATTGTCTAATCCGATGGTCCCCCCCCCCCAGATTGATCAAAGCTGATTGCTTAATGAACATGCCGGCACAAAAAGCCGAGAGAACACTGCTTTTTATTTTTAGTTTCGCTTTCTTATATGAAAAACATGAACAAACACGTGAGAAGACAGAATAGCGGGAATTTTATAACATAAAAGTCGCTCAAATAAAAGATAGAGATGACCTTCTTTTGTAAATCAGAGATATTATAATCTAGGGAGTATATAAAAAGTTGTAAGAAATGGCACCCCCCCTCGAAAAAAGCCTTTGCCGGACATACAAAAAAAGTGCACACCCATTTTTACTTATATATACACACACACACACACACACACGACATACCGTGGCCTGTTGGGTTACAACTACTAGTACTATTTATTCTACTTTTATTTCATTCAAACATTATAAACTTTAACATATCTATTAAGACATTATTATTGCATGAACTAAACGTAAGTCTCTTTACGTCTACATTATTCATATTATATAAAAGGTAAAGAGACTTATTATTTTATCATTTAATTTATAGGTATACCCGTAATGTGTGCAGACATATGTATGCAAATTAGATTGTAATGCTAAGAGATATTTAAAAATATTAGATAATAGTTGAAACAATATGAATTGTGAGAGAGTGAAAGAAATAGATAGCTAAAAGATGGGCGACTTGGTTAGTTAATTACAAATTTATTATCTCAGCTTATTTTGTTAATGTCAATGTTATTTCACCAAACCAACATGCTTTTCAAGATGGAGGACAATTTTGCTAGAACTCGGGTGCAAACTTCAAGTTCCACAAACACCCTCTAAAAAAATTATAAATAAATAGAAAACTAAATTTTCTTAAAGTTGGTAACAGTTATTTTCACCCGTATGCATGCCTTGATATTGCTACAGCTCTGCTGGTGTTGATCTATTAATACAAAAGTAATTTTTATAGAAAAAACATCTTAGTTGGATGGATTGGATTAATTAAAAAATATTTTATATACAAAGACAATTATATTATTAATGAAAAATTAATGAATTTCCAAAAAGATTTATTATATATATTAATTAAGTGCATGTTGTATAAATTGAGTAGCATTTTATATATTATGTCACATTATATAAATTCATTGTGTAACATTAGTTATGTAATATTATATATATATATATATATATATATATATAGATATATTATGTAATATTGTATATTATATATACATAAAAATTATGTAATATTATATATATTGTCACATATATATTAACTGTCAAACGTTATGTAGCATTATATATTAATTATATAATATATATATATACATTAATTATGTAATATATTAATCATGTAATGTTATCTATATATATATATATATTATGTAACATCATATATTAATTATGAAGCATTGTATATTTATTATGTAGTACTATATACTATATATATTTATTATTAAGCATTATTACAAAATATAAAAATATAAGAACTAATGTCCTCTTATAATATGAAATCCTTTGCTCTACTTAGAAATTCTTGTTAAGTACTTTCTTCCTGGTCAAGTTGAAGAATCTTGCTTTATGTAAGGTCAACTATTCATTGTAGATTTTTTTAGAACATTTTTAACTGAAGTGACTTAGTTACAAACCTCTAGACCAAGCACTAGACTGACTCTAGAAATTGTTGATGGTGCGAGTCAAATCTAAAAAAAAAAAGTCTTTTTAGCAATAATTTATATATACCTTATATTCATATAAACATGTTTACAGGTATGCTTCAGTTCTAGCTGGGAATGAGCGAAATTTATTTTTTTAAAAAGTTACAATAAAAAGTTTTTTTTTTGTTTTTTTTCATTTAAATTCAAGCCTTGTCACGTGACTTGTACTTGAACCAATGTTCTTTCATTTTTATCTTTACCGTCATACTAAAAACTTGGTCTGGCTCTCAACTACAGCTGTAACATGTCTGTAAAGGTGTAGCCAAAAATGTTTGTGTGTGTGTGTGTGTGTGTATATATATATATATATATATATATATACACACAAAAAAAAAAATTTTACCAAATAAACATACAACGCTCTTTATTATTGAACACTACTGTTTCAACAGAGTAAAACTTGACAGAATTACCTTTTATGAGTAAAATCTCAATAAAATTATATATTTGTATCATTTTGGTTCTAAAGAGAATGAGCATGTTTTTCGGGACTTCGATTTTTTTTTTTTTTTAGTTAAAGTCAGTCAATTTTTTAACAGACTTTTGAAAATTTTAAAGGTTCAACTGAATAGAATTCCTAAAGCAATAAATTTGCTCCAAATCTAAGAACTATTCTTACCTAAAATCATATTACCTAAACCTCTCCTTAAATGCCATCATAATGAATCTTAAAATTAAGTATAAATTACAAGTATTCACATCTGTAGATAATTTGTCAAATCTTAACATGTATGAAGTTACAAAACTGTCCCCTTGAACATAAATTAGAACTAGCTAAACAAATCAAATGCTGCAATAGTTGATATTGCTCCATTCAGTCTTCAAAAACAATGGATATTCCGTTGAAGGGTAATTGTGCATTTGTGAAGCAAGGGTTGCCCAATCACTAATCATACATCTCTTGAATCGACACTGCTTAATTCCAGTAGCAAGGAGAAATACAGATTAACTGGAAACAATGCAGAGATAAGCAAGGAGCACATACAACACAAAAAAAAATAAAAATGAAAATAAAAAAAAATACTGGGCGCCCCTGCCAGCTTAGATAAATACTTTTGCAGTTTTAACAAAAGAGCTACAACAATATCAGAGTGTCTCCATTTACGCTGAACATCTACAAAATGCTAACATCAATATATTACATATGAAGGAGTCCCCTGTGGAATTTCCACAGGCCCACTAGTTTTAATTAAAACTTGTCTAACCATGCTATTAAAACATGTTTCGATTGGTATTCAAATAAAGTGTATCTAGAATATCAATGATGCATTGTCTTTCATCAAACAGGGTAATGAATGGTAACAGTCAGTGAAACAGAGTGAAGAACTGACTGACTGTCAACCCAATAAAGAGAGAGTGACAAATAATGAAACAAACCACATAGAAAACCACGATCACCAACAGAGCATAAATTAACATCTTTTTGGTGTTGTAAGTCACTGACGAACAGCGCTAATAATCAGTGTAAGCTACAACATACAGTGAGTATGCGAACTCAAAAATGACCATTTTGTAGAGGATTAGACACCATTGATTAGCTGTAGCAATGTGTGACAAGTAAAAAAGTGTTGCTAAATTTTTGAGACAGATTGAGAATTTGTATTATTGAATTATTCAGACGACTGTTCTCACCTTGAGTGTTATTTTCAATGTTTCGGTAGATGTAACCTCCGATTATCTACAAGTATATCTTCTCAAACTTTGGAATCATGTTCACAAGGATAAAATACGATGAGAATTCAGTTCTAAGTGAAACTCTTCTGGAAATTGAAGGTTCAAACCTCAGTGTGGGCAATGTTAAAAATACAACTGTAAATTACTTAAGACTTCTACCTGGTAATGGCTGATGGAATGAGAGTATGCTACTTCCACGGATTAAATAAAAGGCTCTGTTTGGGAATGAGAGTATGCTACTTCCACGGATTAAATAAAAGGCTCTGTTTGAAATTTTGTGCAGATCTCGGAGTTCGACACGATATAGATGAAAAAGGTTGAAAGTTACATCGACTGAAAGGCTAAGAAAATAATACTCAAGATGAAAACAGTAGTTTGAATAATACAAAGGAGTAGAGAATTTCGATGTATATTATCAAAAGATAACGACCATACATCAGATTCTCAACAGTTAGAATAAAAGTCTTCTAGTATTATAATTATACTTAAACAATATAGTTAGGAATACTTTTTTAAATTTAATTTGCACTTTAAGCGTACATCTAAACCATGAATTTAAATACAATTCCCTTGGTAAAAAAAAAAAAAAGAATCTTACTCAGTACTAACACTATTGAGGGAAAGTTGGACGATACAAAAAACTTGAATGCAAACCATCAACAAAGACCTGGAATTTGAATGGAATCAATGCTCAAGACTGCCAAAGTTTGATAACAGATTGCAAGCCATCAGAAAATGCTAAGTCAATCAAGGGAAATAAGTTGAACCTAAATAACATGTAATCAACCATATGAATAAAAATCCAAACTGCTTATAAGGAATGTTTTTTTTCTCCACAAATATTTTTAAATATTTTCATATTGTATTTGAAGCACATTTGAAAATGCTTTTTAAAATAAAACAGTTAACTAAATTCGGCTGATGATATTTTATTTTATAAATTAAATTTAGTGTTTGTAAATCAGCGTTTGTTTGAAAAACTCAAAACAAAGGAAAATCTTGATCTAACGTAAATGTGTAATATAAACGTAAATTTGAAACACAAAATCACCCAACTGACTCTCTTTGGCCTTTTCGCTAGGAGTAAAGTGTAATATCTGTTCTTGCACCAGATTTCATCTTTTCTGTCTGCAGTCAGTGAAGGAGAAATTCTTTCAAACTTAAGCATTTTTAGAGCACCCCTTTTGAGGGAGTTAGATTTTTCTAACATTAAAACTCTGCCATTGCGGGGAGGCAAGTAAATGGGGAATCTTAATTTTTTTGTAATGGATAAAAATATCTAAAATAAGTAAATATAGGAACCTATAATTGCAAGTTCCAACCATTTAATGAATACAAGATATCTCTACGCATGGAAATCATTAAAAACTGTTGATGATAAATAAATTGTTTAATTAATATTTTAAATAACCTACATCATTGATGGTCATCAATGCAGATTTCAACTAATGAAGACAAGATGATCTGAGATAGAGTCACGTTTGATATACACATGTATCATGTATATAATTTTTTATCTTTTCTAATCTCATATCTAATATATAAAATTATGTTTGCCAGATTTTAAAAGTTGAACCTAAATAGCATGTAATCTGACAAATTAAACTTATTTTGACTCACCAATTTTCTTTATCGCTATATCATATTATTTGAAATAAACTAACATTGCCACAAGTTATTAAAAAAAAAAAATCTTCAGCAGTTTATAAATATGGAGACATTTTTAAATAATGACCTAAGAAAATTAACTAAAAGGAATAACTTATTCGTTTAGTAAGAGTTCTTTATTTGCTTTTTTCTTTGTAGCTTAGATACTGAACCTGACAAACAAAAATGTATATTTACAAAACAAATGTAAACATAATGGATCCTAGTAACATTGGGTTAGTACAACTAGTTAATACAAGTATTTATCTTTTTTAATTTAATAACCATAAAAAATGCTGATCATCATTGGGTTCTAAAACAAAATATAACTATTTTTATCTTCATTCTGTATTGAGTAAAGTGAAGCATACATCAATAAAGAAAAAGTTGTCTGCAAAATAACCAGACTCCAGGGGCAGTTAAAAACGAAAAAAAAAAAAAAAAAAGGAAAAGGAAAAAAAAGTTCATTCTAATTCTTGCAAAAATAGCTGACTGGCCTCTGGATAAAAGAATAAAATATTTACCTTTCAGTTAATTTAATTTGTTGAACTCAATAATTCAATGTCTTGTAGAATTCACGTTTATAGAAAGATCAATATTCCAAGTTTGATTCTGCTTATTTTGTAGCAAGATTAAACACTGGTGTGTAAAAAGTATGTTAAAAAAACAGTAATTTATATGTAAGGTTATTTTATTTTTTTCCCACAAAAGGAGGTACCAAGGCTACAAGAAAATAAATATTAATTAATGAGTGTACAGTGGTCACTGAGACAAGTGCATATTGTTAGTAGTGGAAATTGGGTAGAACTTAATTATTTAAGGGGACGGCTTATTAAGAACTTGTTTACATTGGACATGAAGGCGACCATATTGTAGTTAGCTAGAAAGCAGCCCAGCAGAACAGAGTTCCACAGGCAGGCAGCTCTAGAAAAGAAGCTTTGTTCATGAACTTTGCGTTTAGATGCACATACAGAGCATGAGGAAAATTGTTGATAGTGATAACTAGACAAGTGCTTTTTGTGAGTTTGGAGGGGGGGGGGCATGGATTGAAGCTCATATGAGCACTTACCATGAAATGAGCAGAGTTAGGCTCAACGTCTCTTCTGTGGGAAAGAGGTTGCAGGGAGGAGAAAAGGGCATCACCTACTAAGTTTCAAAGCCAATTTTGAACCCAGTCTAAGCAGGATAGGTCTCTAAGTGGCTCCTCCTCGGATATGGCAACAGTACTCTATTTTAGGACATATTTGGGTCTTATACAGGTAGAGGATTGCGTCAAGAGTGAGATAGCATTTTTCCAGCAACTTTGGCAACAGGTTTGATGCAAGTCTTCTATTTCAGGTCAGAAGTGAAGGTCAGACCCAGAAGCTCGTCAAAGCAGGTGTCATTCATATCTTGAGATGCAACCGTAGCTCTGATCTTTAACTATTAGTGAAATTTTCCACTCTTCTGACTTCACAATTGGAGCCAGAAGAATGGAAAATTTCATTCATAGTTAAAGATCAGAGCTACGGTTGCATCTCAAGATATGTCATATACAAACAGTCTGATGCGAGACAATAGCAACGGTGAGCTGACTGGTTTCGGACAACTGAATACTTTTACAACTAGACACGACTACTGATTGAGCAACTATTTATGTAGCAACAATAAAGTTAAACTTTTCTAGCAACAAGATTATGAATCATCTGGGAGTTTGAAGAACTTCTCATGTCTTCCTAATTCTCCCTTCTTGAAAACATCTGAATTAATAACCTAACCTTCAGGCTTTAATTGGAGTGTAGTATGTTTTGTCTTTGGTCAAAGGAAAAAGAGAATTCCTTGATTGGGCCAATTTTTATTGTGCCTCATCCAGAGTACCAATTCTATATGAGCTGGATATTCTCCTATTAAGAAAATTACCTTCGGTCTTAACTTTACCATCATGGGAAAACAAGTTAATAGAGACTTCTAAATTAACTTAAAATGAAAAATATAGATAAACAAAAAAACTCCTGCAAAAATTGCCGACTATAATCTCAGAGTTGGAAAATCAAGTTTTTTTTAAAATAAATAAAAACTTAATATCAAAACTGATGCCTCGATTCTGACTACCCACATCTATTTAAAAGCCTAAAATTTCCGCATTTCCTACTTACTGAAAACTCTATATTAGAATCAGTTATAACTGGAAATGTTTTCTCAATCATTTCTCTCCGATAGGCTCATAAGAGTAGTGGTAGATGGACAAAAATCGGAGGCCTGCAGTATTAATGCTGGAGTCCCTCAGGGGTCAATCCTGGGCCCAACTCTCTTCCTGATCTACATCAATGACCTCCCTAAACACATACTTAAATCATTCGTTGACATCTATGCTGATGACATGACCATCTATGGCAACACATCAAAGGCTGTAAATGACAAAGTTCTCTGATTCTCTCTCCTCTGATCTCCAGTGCGTGGTTCAGTGGGGGAAGACGTGGCTGGTTACCTTTAATGCTTCTAAAACCAAACTCCTATCCTTACATCATCAACGCTCTGATCCCCATCTGGCATCAATTGGGATGGATGGCTCTCGTCTGGGAGAGGCCCCGTGTTTTGACAAGCTTCTGGGTTTGACCTTTACTCCAAATCTGAAATGGAACACGTACATCAAGTCTGTTGTCAAGGTCTCTGGAAAGATGGTGGGATCCTTCTACCGCTCCAGAAGATATCTCACTACTGATTCAATTCGTTATCTATATAAAAGCCAAGTACGTCCAAGGATGGAATACTGCTGCCATATCTGGGCAGGAGCTACTAAAAACAGCCTAACCTGCCTTGACAGAGTACAAAATAGACTTCGTGGCTTAGTAGGGGATGCCCTTTTCTCTACCCTGCAACCTCTCTCCCACAGAAGAGACGTTGTGAGCCTATCCTTGTTTTATCGTTATTTCCATGGCAGGTGCTCGTCTGAACTCCAATCTCTGGTCCCCCCTCGCCAATCTTTCACGAAAAACACCCATCTAGCTGAATCCACTGTGAAAAATTTCCCCCACTCTTTATCTGTGCCTAAATCAAAACGTGGATTCCATGAACAAAGCTTCTCTCTTAGAACTGCATGCCTATGGAACTCTGTTCCGTCTGCCTGCTTCCCACCTGACTACAATTTGGATGTGTTCAAGTCCAACGTTAACAAATTCCTAATGAACCGCCCCCTTAAGTAAACACTTCATCAAATCTCCACACTAACGTAATGTACTTGCAATAACCCTTATCCCTGAGTGGCTTCCAGGCCTTGATAAGTGGTGACCACTGTGTAAAAAAAAAAAAAAAATCATTTAGATATTCTTTGAAAGTACACATTTCCTAAATAAAAATCAAGATTGATAAAACCAATTTAGAGTTATCTCCCTTTGCAAGCGGTTCATTGCCAAACAATCAGAACATTTCATAGTATTTGTCAGTTCATACATTTGGCATTCAATGTTGCAATGAAAAGAGTGCATTTATTTTTAGCATTTTCAAAAGATTAATGTGACTGTATTGGCCAAATCAGTTATAAGCTAACGAGCTAAAAATACATTGTTACATAGACAATGTTGATACACTCTTAAAGTACAATTTGAAAGAGTCATCAGAACTTTTAGGATTTATTTCCAGCATAAATATATTATTGACACAGAAACATGCCAAGCCCTATTGGTTTGCTACATATGTCAAGAAGAAACACATGGTATTCAAAGTACTGTTGCACTCATGTATTGCACTATAGCATATTAAGTGCTTTTAATATATGTACAGTATAGAAACAAAGCACCAATCATTGATTGGAGCATTAACATCCACAGCTAGCATTAATAATAAACATTAATTTCTGATTTGATTATATGACATGAAAAGTCAACTTCTCAAAATCAGAACGGAATCAATACAGCAATTGCATAAAAAATGACCAAATGATTCTCTTTTAATGATTATATGATTGATGATCATTTTAGTAATATCTGAAAGGATATCAAGCCATTTTACTGCAGTTTCACAGTAGACTTAATCCTCATTATTGTATGCTAGAAAACAAATTTGAATTCCAACTTTGCATTTCTGAAGATTTAATATGCCTTGCAACTGCAATAAAGTGTCTTCTAATATATCATATATATTTATATATGCTAATAAAAGGATAAAATAAATCCGACACTATGCATTAAATTGAAAATATGGAAACCTTAAAACTCAACATTTTGCCCAGCTGTTACGCTGGCTTTATCAAAAGGGAAAAGCAATGTGCCATATTTATCTTTTTCTCTTTTGATAAAATCATTGCAATAGTTGGGCGAAACACAGAGAGGGCAACTTTTCATTATGTCTTGCATTGCTTGCTGATTCATTTATGCAAACTATTAAAATTATTCCTCTTGAAACGTACATAAAATCATTTTTTAGGCTTTCATTTCAAAAATGGATTTAAATGCTATTATAAATAGTAGATTGGTGCAAAAATGTTTTTTTACATATAAGTAAAAAAAAACATTTTTGTAGCAACCTAATACATATCCAGTGTATATTGAATATTGAGCTTTCACACAGTGATTTGAAATTGCTAATTATATCCAACTATAAACAGGATTTTTTTACATGAATTTAACTTTAAATATATACTTGTTTTACAGGTACTTTAATGGAAAGTGGTTTGATGAACTCATGTCCACTCAACATACATTCTCTTGACTAACCAGACAAGCAGCAAAATCCCGTTCCTTCACTGTTCAGGTTCCTATATGCCAGTGGGCATTCAACTCCAATAGTTTCTTCTTTTAGAGTGCTAGACTTTGAAATCCCCTTCATGACTGTACTAACCTACAGAAGTTTGAATGTAATGTGAACAGACATCTAATTGCTCAACTCCCCACAGTTCCCTGTTAGACATGATCCCAAATAGTAGCTCCATACATCGCACTGGCAATATACTTTGTTTGGGGTGAAAAAATTTTAATAATTTGTTTTTATATTATTAGCCTACTTAATTTTCATTTCCAGGTCAGCCCCCACCCCCAATGTTATAATGTTGAATTTTAATTTCAAATTTGTTGATACAGAATATTTCTAAAATTGGACCAGGTGTATTTTCAGAACTTTAACGTCATCAGTTGAAAAGAATATGTTTAGCATGACACTGTTTCTGACGTCAACCAAACAAAAAATAAAACATTTTTAAATTGATTTCATCTCAGGATAACAGTTTTTCATTTTTTTTTTTTTTTTTTTTTTTTTTTAAAGCTGAGCATACGCCCCCCCCCCCTCTTCCACAAGTGAAAAATTTACTTTCACCATGACTAATGTTTGTGCAATTTTTTTTTTTTTAAATCCAAGGTCTGGATATTGAGAAAAGTGTGAACAAATGAACGAATAAATGACTTGAGAGCAATTTTACCCCTATAATGACCCCATAGGGGAGCAATCAGAGTTATCTCAGAAAATCCATTCTGGCAAAAATTTTAGTTCCACTATGACTAATGTTTGTGCAAAATTTAAAAAAAAAAAAATAAATAAAAACTTGTGGTTATTGAAAAAAAATGCAAACAAATGAATAGAAGTGAATCACTAGGTTCAATCCCTCCTTTATCAGGGGATCAAAATACTAGTTTATATTTACTTCATATTAAATATTTATATGTATACCTAAAAAGAATACAATGTTTTAATCAGTCAAAGTACATTTAATGCAGCAAATTATTTTTCTGATCCAGGAATCTGCCAATTTCATCAACTTTGACTTTTAGACACTACATTCTATTTGACTCAAGACTCAACAGGCCAGCTAAAAACAAATGTCTGCAAAAATGTATTACTGAGGAGCATTATGGATTTCATGTAACATAAGTACTTAGAAATGCGATAGAATTTAATATATTTTGATTTTAGATATACATATTTAAAACATTTATTTTTTTGTTTTCGGTTTATTTGGAAACAGCCAAGCCAACATATCAATGACAGAAAATTGCTCTCAAATTGCTTGAATATAATCCTATAAATGTATGTCTCGTACAGTAAGGTTAACTTGTCTAGATAAGTTGGCTTGCGAAATGAAATGCTAGTTTGAGTTATATTAAAATGGCAAAATTTAGTATTAAATTTAGTTTGGAAAAGATTTGTCTAACACTTATACAACATAAATATGTATATCACATTTCATATATCTCGATATTTAAATAGCATGCATTATAATTCCTATAAAACATTTTAATCCAGTTTCCTCACCTATTCATACCATGTCTGTGAAGTCAGAATAAGGGAAAAATCGTTGCTTGAGGAGGGAAAAAAAATTAAATTATTTCATGACAAATATTTTGATTTGATTTTGATTGGGAGAGGGATGTTTCATCACATTTTATTGAATTCTTTGTTAGTTTTTAATAAATAAACAAAAAATGAAATCAGAGTTGAAAAACATTGTCCATCTCTTTTTTTTTTTAAAAACATGAAAACACTTATATTAATTTATAAATTATTACTAGCCAAAGATTTTTTAGTTGGATTTGGATTTTTTTTTATAAATTCAGGAGTCAGTATCGAGCATCTAATAATTGAGATCATATCTTTGGCTCATTTCGTAAATCTCTACCTTAACTTTCGAAGAGAAAAGTTTTTTTGTTTTTTTTTATTTAGTACTAATGGAGATTTAGTATCTGTCTGCCTGAAACCAAAATTATACTTTTTTATGCACAATTAAATTTACTACTTAAGACTAATCTACTTGTTCAGTTGTTATGATACTATACTCCCAGGCATTATCTGGAAGAAGGAAGGAGTAATGTAGTATAAGTTCGTTCATCATATATTATTATATACTAGCACACGACCAGAGGAAGTATATTTTTGCCAGTTAACATCATTCCTTTGTTTGGTCAGCCGAGCAATCTATAAGTGGCTTTAGTTAGGACAACTACGCTTATTCAGGTCATATACTCAGTGACTGGAAATGGATCACAATCGCACTTAGTAGCCAAGGCGTTCAGGCTGTTAAGAGATATCGCATCAGCTATTTTCACTACATAAGTCTAGCTAGAGAAATGAAAATGGTAACAATAGTTCCGATTCTGACTGAGTTTCTTATGTTTCCAAAGAACTTATTAAGAGGCTAAAAGAACTCAAATCCAGGAACCAAATCACAACAGCAAGATGATGACACTACAGAAATAGGATAAACTTTAAGAAAAGTCTGAGAGTTATGAATCGATTTGTGGTCACTTAAACTATTGGGGGGAAACTGGCAGCCATTGCTCATATGAAAACACCTGTTATCTATAAATATGCATCATATCTATTATATTAATATATTGTATACATATGTTTGTTACACTTATTTTATAAAATTATTTGAAAAATGTTTATATTCTTCACTAACGATTTTAACTTTGGCTACTTGAGTAAGAAGTCAGTATTCCATCCAATATCTATTAGAAATAATCGAGTTCCTATTTATTTGTCTCCCCACAAGGACAGATTATACATAAGGTGTGTTTTCAATGTGGAGAAAAAAATCCACATCCCAAAAAGGGGCATTCTGGATTATAAAAAAAAACGAGGATAGAAATGAAATGTATCAAAACAGATACTACACTTTGTTTTTCACTAAAAAGACCAATGACAAGTGTCAAATTTAACTCGTTTAGTTGTATACATTTTCAAAGTTTATTTACAACTAGCCTGGGTGGCCGGCATTGCCCAGGTGTTTGGAGGTGTGTTTTGAGAAAAAAAAAAGTGGTAGTAGGCAGGCAGGCTCGAACCTGTGCAGTGAAGGAGGAAAAGAAAGTGAAAAAAAAAAAAAAAAACATGACGTCTTTGCCATAGCGTCCATCGCCAAACCGGAAGTGGCAAAGGTTTAAATTAAGGCTAGTCAATCGAAAAGAGGAGATGACTTTCAAAAAAATGGCGTAAAAAAGCAATCCCTCCCTGTTGAAAAGTGCCCAGTTGAGGATGAAGGAATTAATATTTTTAGCCAATTTTTCCATATTGTCGTCCGTAAATTTCCAAAAAAAACTATTCTTTTTTTTTTGTTTTAAATTAGAATATATTATTTATTGATCTTTTATCTTCAATTTGTGATATATAAAACTCTGGTACATAAATTAATTATTTACTTTTTAATAGACATTTCAAAATAGGGGGCATGAATTAAAAAAAAAAAAACGTTTGTTTAAAATATTATATTCAGTTTATTGGAAAGAGTATAAAATTTCACACTGACCCTGAAAATATCGTAAAAATAGAATTAATAGAAAAATTTTGATAGATTTTTAAAGTGTGAAAATTGAAAAATACTGAACTCGTAAAATTCAATTAATTTCATTACTGTTTTTTAAAAAATAAAAAAATGATATTTCTATTACTTTTTATACAACTTTAATAGATTATTTTGAAATTATAATCCATAAAGAAAATAAACAACCCACTTTTAAAAGAGAAATTACGAGTTTTTTATATTTTATTCGCAGTTTCGTGTTAGGGGTGTCAAAAATTCCTACAAAAATTCTGATACACATAATATAATATATATATATATATATATTAGTGTTATATAAAGAAAAAGGGCAGACGTACACGAATGCTAGTACGTTGTTCAACTGTGGGAGAAGTTATTTTTACAAGGAAAGAATTTTTGCATGTGTGACCTAGATTTTGTTTTTTTTATTTTATTTTGGCTTGAAATTTGCACATAATTTTTGTTACTATGATTTTATCTGTTTGTTTGTTTTTTGGATGGATATTTTTGTTTTGGCCGGAGTTTATATAATTACTAGCGGGGGTACCCGGCGTTGTTTGGAGGTGTGTGTGCTGTTAAATAAAAAAGAAACCGGGGGTGGGGGTAAAAGTTGGTAGGATCGAACCCGAAGCCCTGAGGCGAAGTTGCAAAATAAAATGTGAAAAAAAACATGAACCGTTCGGCCAACCAGAATGAGTTACTTAAATAAATTTAAACATCTTTTAGTAAGAACCAAATTGACAGGTGCCCGCACGGAAGTCGTAGAGCGTTATGAGGTCAGTGACCAGGTTTGTTTGTTATAAGCGAAGTAAAAAAAAAACAAAAAAAAAACGAACGTTGAAACTTAAGCAGGGGGAGGGGGGTAATTAAAACATCGAAACAAAAAAAACTAACGTACGGCAAACGAACGATGTTAAATGTAAAAATCGAAAAAACAAAAAAGAAAACAGAAAAATGAACGTTAAAACCAAAAATAAAATACATGTGAAAAATGGCTTAAATAAGCCTGTTACGATATTAAAATTTTTAAAAAATCGGTGGGTACCCGGGTGTTTTTGGGTGTGTGGTCAGGGGTGAATAAACGAAGTAAAAAAAAAAAAAAAAACACAGAAAAACGAACGTTACGTGAAAAATGGCTTAAATAACACTGGTTCAATATTTAAATTTAAAAAATCGAAAAAAAAAAAAAGACATCTCACACCACGATTCGAACCCAAAACGTTTAGATAACGAACCAACGCGCTAACCAACTGAGCTAACACAACGTACATGAAATTTAGTCAGTTCTTCAACTATTTAAAGTAAATCAGGTCATGACGTCATCTGATGCATGTGTAGAACCGGTCGTTGTTACGAGAGGACCGTTTTTGTTGACCCCCCCTCCCTGTCAAAAATTGTCGATTTCGGGGTGAAAAAAAATGAACGTTTTTGGCCAATTTTTCGATATTTTTGGGGCGAAGGATGGGGCTTCAATATGATACCGAGTTTGTGAATTTTCGTTGTGTCTGTTGAAAGTCTTTAGCGGACGCATATACAAACATACATTTTCGCTTTTATATATATAGACTAGCGAGGGGTACCCGGCGTTGCCCGGATGTGTGTGGTGTTAAATAAAAAAGAAACCGGGGGGGGGGGGGTAGGATCGAAGCCAAAGCCCTGAGGCGAAGTTTGAAAATAAAATTGGCCAGCCAGAATGAAGCATTGTTATAAGCGAATAAGTGAAAGATGTTTGAAAGTTGTCGAGCGTTACGACGACGACGATGTAAGCATTGTTATAAGCGAAGTAAGAAAAGAAAACGTTTTAATTAAGCGGTGGGGGGGATCAAAACATAAAAAAAAACACAAACTAAACTAACGTAAGGTAAACGAACGATGAAAACAGAAAAACGAACACGTGAAAAATGGCTTAAATAAGCCTGTTTCGATATTAAAATTTTAAAAATCGGTGGGTACCCGGGTGTTTTGGGGTGTCGCTAAGAATAAGCGAAGTAAAAAAATAAAAAAAACAGGAAAACGAACGTTACGTGAAAAATGGCTTAAATAATACAGGGTTCAATATTTAAATTTAAAAAATCGAAAAGAAAAAAAAAACATTTCACACCACGATTCGAACCCAAAACGTTTATATAATGAACCAAGGCCTTAACTACCTCAGCTAAAGCGACGTATATGAAATTTGTTCGGTTTTTCAACTATTTAAAGTAAATCAGGTCACGACGTCATGACGTCATCTGACGCATGCGTTGTTAACCCCCCCCCCCCCCCGTGTCGAAAATTGTCGATTTCAGGGTGAAAAAGTTAACGTTTTCTCTCTCTCTCTCTCTCTCTCTCTCACACTTCATCTTCTTTACTCTAAAGAGTGTTACTAAAAAAGAGAATGGTGTCTGGGTTTGTTTTTTTGTAAAAACTTCAATCGTTAATATTTTTTGTAAGCATATTTTTTTTTTTACTTCACATTTTTGGCTTGTTATTTTTCATTTAACTATCATATCTAGCTATTTTTAACGTGCTAATAACTTTGGTAACGTTGTCATAGCGTAGAAGTTCATAGTTTAGCTTGTGTGAGGGTTAATTTTTTTTTACCGATAACAACAATGTTTTTTAAATTCAGACTGCCATTACAGCTTGCTGACGTGAAGATCACGTGACATGACTCAGTGGGTTTTAAATACAAGTTGACCCAAAATAAACGGCCCCGTGTATACTTTATGTAGAAGAGTTGGCGCCCGTATTTTTGGGGGCAGTTATAAATCAATTTAAAAATATGTAATGTTTAACATTAAAATGTCACTTTTTTTAAAAACCCGCTCCCTGTTTATTAGGAGGAGCGAAATGAAAGCTACAGTCTGATATGACGAAGTCGACATTGAACAAACGTTACTTAGCTCTCTTGAGACAACTGGCTTTCGGCCTGTGATTAGAGTCGAGTTTCGCTTTTTTTTAATACCGAAAACCGAATCTAACGCGTGCCGATGCGGGAAATGTCGAATAATTAACGTTTGAAAGTCAATAAAATTAAATAGACAGGCGAGCTCCGTGGATAACTCTGAGATATTACAATTTATAGATGATATAAAAAGTTTTAAGTTGTGAACCGAGCAAACGCTTCTCTGAAAGAAGCCTTTTGTGGACATCGAGGAAAAGCATACGTACATACACATACATTTTCGCTTTTATATATATAGATTAACAGGAAAATTGGTGAAAGTCAAAATGGAATCTGTGCTATTTTAAATATCATTTTCAAATTTAATTATGTTCACGGGACTGTAAACCATTCACAAAATTTTGTGGATCCGCTTACTGGCGTTTGCACCAACAATATTGAAGCCTACTGGTCTCATTAAAAGAAGACTGAAATATATATCGGATCAGTAGGAGAAATGAAATCATCTCATGTCGATGAGGCCATGTATAGAGAGGCTTATAACATGAAAAGTGAAAAAATATTAGATAATTTTAAAACGTTTTTAGAGCATGTTCATGAAAAATATGGTAATTTAAAAAAATCCCAATAAACTTTGGGGAAAAAACAGGTTTTCAACAATTTAAATTTTTATTTTTGAATAAAAAATAATTATTAAAACAAAAACAGTAGTGTTTTCGTTGAGTAGTTTTTATTTTATTCAAGAAAATAGAAAGGTACTCGTGCACTTATTGAGCCATGCTGAAATAATGACATTTAGAAAGCCATTCTTAACATGGGAACGGGGGTGTTGTGTACTTTCATCTAACAATTTAATAAAAACAGGTATCGTAAAACTTTAATTAAACTTAAAAGTATTATTTAAAAATAGCACTAGCACCAAATAATTCCCTGTATTACAATCTACAACATTCCATGAGGGGTACGTACATGCTAAAGCTTTTTGTTTATCGCCACAAGTGCTAACTTTGACTTTCACCAATTTTCCTTTAAAAAACAATTAGAAACTCTTCAAACATTGGGCGAGGCACTTAAACCATTAAAAAAATAATAACGGTAACATAAGTGCATAAGCACCAAAAATCTTTGTTTGTTTTGTTTTGCTTTTATTTCGTTTGTTCGTTAAATCCGACAAAAAAAAAAAAGAATAAATAAATAAATCTCTATATAAATAAAATGAACTCATTTTTTCCCCGTCGGATTTTGACATTAATAAGATTAAAAATCAAGATATTTCATGCAAATATAATATGCACAAACGGCAGAACAATATCTGAGGTGTGTTATAGGCTTATTATTTCTCAAATTCCTCGATAATCTTAGATTTCTATACTTTTTCTGCTGAGAAGTCACGGCCAAAATCGGTTAAGATCAATGGAAGTGGTAAAATATTTTCTCTCTAATAAATTCCTCCTCCCCTTGCCACCACTTAACACCGTTTGGGGATCGTTCACAAGGAACAGTTGAGAAGAGAACACCGGTTTGGCTTCGTAGTTCTTTCATGTGAAGTTATTTAAAATCACTAAACTAAGCTACAGTGCTCTGTGGCGTAGTGGTTAGCGTGCTGGACAATTCACATTATATTTTCACGTTCGCGCCGACCTACCGTAGTCGTGTTTTTTTTTTGTTTTCTTTTTTTTTTTCCTAAACAACTGGAATGGACTTTTCTTGGTGGCCGAACTGTTAACGTTGCAGATTTTTTTTTTTTTTTTTTTTTTTTTTTTTCCACACTTTATTTTCCTACTTTTACTCATGACTCCGGGTTTGATCTTTCCTACTTACCTACCATAACATTTTTTAAAACTCCCCCCCCCCGTCCCGGAAACAAACACTCGGGCAACGCCGGGTACCCCCGCTAGTAAATAAATAAATAAATAAAAATAATAAAAGAATACAAAAACAATAATAAGAAAAGAGTATCGTAAAACTTTAATTAAACTTGAAAATTAATATTTAAAAATAGCGCAGATTCTATTTTGACTTTCACCAATTTTCCTGTTAGTAATTACATAAACTGCGGCAAAAAAAAATATCCATAACAGGTAAAATCATAATAACAAAAATCGGTGAAGTGTTTTTAAGTTGAACTGTTTGTTTGAAGGGCGATTAATGCTGTCAAAAACTTTATGATAAAAACGTCATAGAACTTTTCATAAACATAACAGAATCGTAATGAAAGAATCATAATGATGCGATTCCGATACCCCCAAAATATATGATTCTTACGATTAACGATTCCGATTAACCATCCCACCACTAATATATATATATATATATTGAAAATTCAATTTCAGTATTAATCAAATACTTTTCATGCTATTGTTAAAGTAAATAAATGAATTTTAGTTTTTATAATACATGAAATAATGAAATGTTTTAGTGTAAAATTATTTCTTTAGCGGACGCACATAGAACTTTTCCTTTTGAATTAATTCTTTTATTCAATAAATTCAGTTTCAGTATAAATTGCGTTCCTTATGTTTCTGTTTTTCAATGCATTTTTTACAAGTTTTTTCATTCTTTTTGTAAAAAACTTAATTATCAACAGTCTGCCTGCTCAACAAAGCTTACCTACTTGTACCTCAAGCATGACGTCATTTTTCAGTGACCAGGCTTGATTTTCAGTGGTCATGATTCAATCTTTCATAAGATCAGAGCAAACTGGTCACCATTGATAAATGTCAATCATATATCTAATGTTTATGGATTATGACTGATTAACGATAAATCTATTCCTATGCAAATTAGTTAATGTTTTAACTGCAATTAAGTAATTAGTAATAATGTCACTTATGGTGATAAACAGTTTTCTTCAATTTCTCAATTATTCAAGGGATCATTCTTGGAGGCAGTTCAACAAGAAGTTTATGCCATGGATGAACCCAACTCTGAGATTTTATTTACTTGCTTTCCTATAGTTTTTTTTTTTTTTTTTTTTTTAATGTAAGGAAAATCCAGCTCGCCAAACAAAAACAAAAAATTAAATTGTCTTATGACTGAGGACAGAACACATACTACACTCTGAATGAAAAGAGACCATCTTTGGGCTGGGATAAATTTTCTCTACTACAGCAGCAATATTAGAGAATTATTAATATATGAGAATACCAGTTAGTAATAATATAATTAATTAATTTCAAAAATACTTCCTTTTAAGCCAGGGGTCTAAACAAATGGTTGGGGTACCATATGCAGTTTATGGATTGACTTTCTGCAGCCTACAGGAAACCATTTTTGTGATCAATACTTTTCTCAAATTTTAATAAGGCTAACTTGGCCAAGTATATTTTACGGTTAGCAAATTTTATTCTAGTTTCTCTTCTGTGAAGGGAAGAAAATTGCTTAACCACCACTACCAGTTGTAGCTCTCCTGTGTCACGTAATTGCTCATTCACTCAAGTGTGAAATCTCCGGTTTAAGTAAATCTTAAAACAATTTGCACCAATATACAAGGATTTAACGCGTTTATCTGTTATTAATGAATATTTGGTATCTGTCTATCTGAAGCCGAATCTCTATTTTATTAATTGTGCTATTGTACTTTCATTCAATGTTCAATTTAAGGAGAGAAGGGTAGTGTAGTATATATTTCATTGTTACAAGACTATTCTCTCAGGCATTACCTCCTCCTTTGGGCTTAGAAGTGTACTATATGTTCGTTCGTCATGATACCATTCTCCCAGCCATTATCGTCTCCATTTTTTGGAGGGAAGTGTAATTTATGTTTGTCCCAATATGCGACTGGAGAGGGTACATATTTGCTAGTAAAAATTACTATAAAATCTAGAATAAAATAAATTTTAAACTAAAATTTTATAACAAGATTTTATAATTAAAAAAAAAAAAATTAAAACATTTCATAATAAAAAAATATATATATATAGCATTAGAACCTATGAAAACTAGTATAAACATTAAGAGACAGCAAGGGGTAAGAATCTCTATCCTTTGAACATAAAAATGTATTAATGTGTAGTGTTTGGTTACCTGTAGCCTTATATGTTGCCTGTCCACATACCAGAACCTTGCAGTCAGGCACACCGTATGACTATCATTACATCGTAACCATTAAGAAACTTTCCTTCTCGGGAATCAGTTCACATACAAAAGAAATATAGAATTTATTCTAAGTAAAATAGCTATAAGTACCTGATGTTAACCGGTAGTATATTTACTTGCAATTTGTTTTTCTTTATTTGATCAATTAAACACAGAAAAAAATGACCAAAAATGAGAGATTTACAGATTTCATTTAGATCAACGAACGTCTTCAGAAAAAAATAAAATCATCCCAATGAAACCGGGAAATCTCTCATTTTTCATGATTTCCTTTTGTGTTTCCTTTTGTCCTTTTCATACATCTTGTCTCTACACCATTTAATTCTATGATTTATCATGTATGTTATCCTCATACACATACATATTTTAGCATAGGCGAAAGGACTACTGTACTCAACTAGATACGTAAGATCATTCATATATATATATATGTATATATATATATATATATATATATATATACTAGCAAAAGTACCTGTCGTTGACTGGGTTCAAAAACAGCCTACAGAAAATGGACTCTGACTTATGAAAGTATGATAGGTTATGAAAATGAGATAGCTTCGAATTTGGGGGTATCAAAACCAAAGCAAAATATGATGAAAGTAAAAATAAAATAGATAAACCCCATAATTTATTATACCATACCTGTTCACACTGAAACACTTATCACAATATTCTGTGGATCTATATTAAAAAACCTTGTTAAACTTTGTGACATATTTCCATTCTATGGAGGTTAGGTGTGAACGAACACCCCATAATTTTATTATACCATATTTCTTCAAATTAAAACACAATTATCAAAGTATACTTACGCAGATAGATCTGAAAAGTCTTTATTAAAGTTTGTGCCTATTTCCATTCTATGGAGGCCAGGCACAAACGCAGACCCCACAATTTTATTATACCATCCCTATTTAAGTTAAAACATACTTATGAAATTATTCTTATGTATATCTATATCAAAAACACTTGTAAACGTTTTTTTTTTTTTATTTTTTTTTTTTCCATACTTTGTGGACCAGGCGCAATTTTAATGACCCACCGTTCTGCCAGATCAAACATACCCATTCCTGTGTCTCGATACATCTTCTATCATATGTAATTAGTGTTTTTAAATAGTCAACCATATAGGAGCCTATTTGTGACCAGACACACAAACATTCAGCTTTATATTATATATATATGTATATATATTCAAATAACACCATATAACTGTTTGATCGTTTATCAATATCTGCGGTTTCACAGAAACGCTGGAAATTCAGCCCATGAGACTAAAGATGCCAAGTTCTTCAGTCGATGCTATGGAAGGGTTAATACACACACACACACACTTTCTTTTTAATAATTATAATTAGTAGCTGGATCTGTGCAAATCATAATATTATTGAAAACATCACCCAATTATTTTTCCAAACTGCCTAGAGACTGATGAAAGATTCTAATTCGCCCAGATCTTCAAGTCTACATTTCTACAAATTATGTCCATAGACCTCATTTTCCTTAATCATCAGTAGTCTTCACTTTACCTTGAGAATCTGACACATAACCTATGGCCGGATACAGGTTGTGATACGAATAACATTATTGCTCCTAAGCCTTGTTTATACAATAGTCTTTGCATGTGACAATCAAACAGGAATATCCAGTGAATGATGATTTAGGGTTGTTTCAGAATATCAGAATAGTTTTATTCTTAGAATGAAAACCTGCTTGTCACTGAGTACATCATTTATATTTAAAAATGAATCAATTGAACAATTAATGCATGTTTATCACTCCTAGTTTAATTCCATTGAAGAGTTCCTTTTGAATTGAAATATTTCCCTTGGGACATTTATAAATTTGCCTGTTTCTGACATTTTTTTTTTCTATTTTAACTTAAAGAAATCCCTTACTTTGATATGCTCTAAGAATTGATTTTTACTCCAGATATAAAATGGAAGGCTTGCATCCAATCTGTTGCTAAGACTACTGGAAAAATATTTGGCTCATTCTACCGTTCCAGAAAATACCTGACTGACGCAATTGACTGCCTACATAAGAATTAGATATGTTCTAAAATGGATTGCTACCACATCTTGGGAGTTGCTACTCAAAGAACTTTTTGCTTACCTTAATAGAGTTCAAAATCAACTCCTGCAGATTAGAACTTGGTCATTTTCAAATCCAATTTTAATAGATTCCACAAGTAATTGGACTTGGTCCTGACAATAATCTCATCGTATTAACCCATATCCATAAGTGGCATCTGGCCTAGATAATTGGTGAGGATTTTCTGTCTAATTTTCATATTAAACAAAAACACCTGAAGATTATTCTAAGTGAAATTGAAAGTAGGCAGTCTGTAAATAATTGCGTTTCTTTCATTAACTTTAATATTAAAAAGGAAATAACGGTGGTTAAGTGATTAACAACATGGATTGACAACCTAGGTGTGTCAGGTTTGAATCCAATTCATTCCACAGAAACACTTTCATTTAGGATATTGCCAACCTTCACGTGTAAGTACTTAATATCTTTCTAGAAAAAATTCTAACTGGAGAGATATCAGGAAAACGAATGTCAAAGATGAGAATCTTCTGATTCATATGAAATGAATAAATGAACTACCAACTGAAGATATACCATTCGAGGAATCTTGCTAATTTCTCTAAATCATGATGCTTTACATATACTTTACTTCTGGTCTTTGAAAAGAATTGTTTTAATTACTATAATTAGATGTGATTTTTATAAGTAAATGAAGGGTGGTGATAATGGATAAGTGGTTAATGACACAAACTGACAACCTGAGTATCCCAAGTTCGAATCCAGTTCATTTCATAGACTCACTTTCACTCAGGATGTTGGTTGGTTGGTTGTTTTACTGCATATCAACCCTTTTCAGGTTATTTAATGCCAAATCCAGTGATTTTGAAGAACAATTTTTGTATAGAATATGTTTGTTTTTTTCAAATCGGTTTCTATTTAACCCATAATTGGAACCCTAACAGGTACTACCACACCAGGTAAGAGTGGACCTAGGAGCAATGGCAATTAAAGGGTGGCTCCACACTCCCCAAAGCCCGCAAGCTAAGGCCTCACCATCAGATATAGTTTAAGGTCATGTCTAGGGCCCAGGATGTTGGCAATCTTCACATGGTAATTCCTGTAAGTTCCCAGTACTTACTAGAAATTACTGGGAAAATCAATGGATCAACAATAGAATCATCGAATTCATATGAAATGAATGACTGATATTAAAAGACTCTGGAAAAATTTGAAAAAATTGATCAAAAGACAAAAGTTGTCGATTTTATATAGTCAAACTTTGAGGAGCTTTATTAGAAAAAGCCAAGTTTCAGATGTAATTCAGAAGATATTATTCCTGATGTTGCCAATGCAGTTTGAAATTCAGATTGATCGCAATCAGTTTCAGCTGGATCATCTGTCATTTCATTATCTCTGTGCAACAAACAGGAAGTTGATTCAAAACTTTTATTAATTAATAAGCAGCCCATTTTCTCTTATATATTCTTGTTTAACTCAACATAGGCATTAATTTGATGCCTAACACTGACCATAGCCATAGTTTGAGTGTAATTTCCAACCCAAGCTCATTATGTTGTAGAGATTCATTTGCGTCAATTTATATACAACCGACTATAACAGCAGTGGTCATTATATATATATATATATATATATATATATATATACTAGCAGGCCACCCGGCATTGCCTAGTCATAAAATACACTTAAATATGATATTGTGATTATGCAGATTTCATATTTATTATTATATTATATTGGACCCAATATACAGTAAGGAGTCAAAAAGATTTTTTTAAAAAATGACTCATGCACCACCATTGAGAATTGAAACCAAAACGTTTAGCTTACGATTTACTTTTTTCTTTGGCGTTAATGCTTGAGCTATGAAGATATGTTTGCTGCAAGACTTAAAATTAAAACATGAACCAATAGCTATTATGTTACGTATGCATATTCATAATGCCGTCGTTTGACCTTCATTTTTAAGATTTTCACACTGATTTTCTCCGGCTAAAACACAAATATAAAGTTTCACATACCCTACATATTAAGTTTCATATCTGTAGACCAAAAACTGACAGAGGAGTTTGGTAGACAAAATTTTTTAAACAAATATATATATGCATACACAAATATATAAGAAAGAGGTTTGTGTTTACTAAAACCTTATTATGCAAGCATAGCCGAGCTCATTATGTTGTAGAGATTTATTTGCGTCAATTTATATACAACTGACTATAACAGCAGTGGTCATTGTTAGAATACAGGATTGTAGTGTTATGGTAAGTATGACTTTAAATGCAATAATCAATATTTGCCCCTTCTCGATACCAAAATCAACAGAATCTATGTCATTTCTGAAATGGCCTTTTCTCTACAGATTGCAGTATGATGCTGGTCCTGTGCAGTTCTAGGAGGTCCACTCTCCCAGGCTTTTACCTTCTTTCTGAGAAGAGGATTAGTTTATTGCTAATTGACTAAGCTGGCCCTAACGAGAAATGACGATGGTTTCTTGCAGATCAGTGCTTCTTCCCTGAGGCTCTTCAATCCCATTTTCCAACTCTCGTGTCACATCATCTCATTGAGAAATCCATCAATATTTATCCCTTCTGAACGAAACAGGAATATTATGTGCTATAGAACACATTATCGAGGGACTGCTTCTTTGCTGATTACAACTTGGCTGTCTTTAAATAACTGTCATTGACTACCCCATAAACAGTTCATACCAATGGCTAATGTAAGTACTCTCATAATGTTCCTCATTTTTCGGCTGGCAATCATTCCTATCTCATTAACTCTTATCCTCAAGTGGCTCTTGACCTTGAAAAGTGGTGAAACCAACATACAATAAGCCAAAATTTGAAAAAAAAAAAAAAAATGATACTTCCTCATTTTCTCACATATTTATATTTGTTATCTCATAGATAGAATTTAACCTACATACACGCATTCATGACTGCTGCTAGAGAAACAAAGGAGTACAGAAATCATCAATTATGTAATAAGGCTTAAAGGATTTGCATTGTCAGAATCACAAGGATTTAGGCTTGCATAGGTAACAAGAGATGAGATATTATGACACATATTGGAATTGCTTGGAGCAAGCTAATTACATCAGCTTGACCTGCTATCTAAATTAAGTAGTAGGTTATGCACATGTGTAGGTAAGATCATTTTGTTAGTTGTTCCATCGGGTGTAGCTATAAGAGGTGATTATTCTAGATCCATAGCCTGCAAGGCTGCAGTGTAAAAATTTGAAAAAAGTCTTCATTTAGTTGTCCACAAACAACCCGTGTGCAAAGGATATAAGTGCTAAATAATAATCAGTTCTAAGTGACAGTACTGCCTGTATTGAGGATTGAAACTTAACCTCCAGAAGACTAAGAATACAATTGCAAATTACTTAAAACTTCTACCTGGCCATGGCTCACAGAACTAGAACAAGCTAACCTCCTTCCCTGGATTAAATAAAATCAAGGCGAGGGGAGAGCTTGTTCTCGTTCTTAATTTTGTACAAATTTCAGAGTTCAAAAAGATGCACTTGAAGGATGGAGGTTTTAATGACCGAAATGTTGGGAGATTAACATCCAAGATGAGAATGGTAGTCCGAAAAAAAAAAAAAAAAAAAAAAAAAATTTCAAGTTTTGATTATGCACGTTGAAGAAAAATAATTTAATAAATGACCCAATTATGACAGCAAATCTTGATAAATTTTGATTATATTTGATTGTTATCTAAATGAACAATTGCAAAAGTTGGGTTCACTTCTCACATGAACGGCAAAGTCAAAAAAGGCCTATTTAAAAATTTAGTATTTGTGTTCAATTGTTTCTTTCCTCAATTTTAAGGGTGCTGACGTGATTTTCAACAAGTTGCAAGTTATTTCCAAGTTAACAGAACAGTCACCCAGGAGGAAAATTGGGTTTTTTTCTTTCTTTCTTTTCCTTCATTTACGGTCATTTTTATAAAGATGATTGTTAATGTTTATCTTTTTTCTTTCGCATTTATAAAGTTATAAAATGCTTATTTAAAATTTTTGTTTCAAATATTTTAAAATTTCTGAAGCAGCAGTGAGTCATATACATAAAATAAACGTCACTTTTCTCATGTTCAGGAATCATTTCCTGATATTCCGCAAGTTCACTGTCCAGTCTTCATGGTTCAGCAAACCGACAGTCTCCAAAATTCCCCTTTGTGCAGTCTTGTCTAACCATTTGCTTTCAAGTTTTCCTTGCCCAACCAACCTTCCTGCAATTTCAAAAAATTCATGCTTCTGCAACAGTTTATCCAGAAAAATGAACATTCTACATGACCGTACCAGTATAAACGATTCGGCCAGTGGATAACTTCTCTCCTGGTCAAATGTAATGCTTTCAGCAAATCCTCTGACCTGATGTGTTAATTCTTATGATAACCCGACATTTCTAACTTTTACAGTTATTAATCCAAATAGGGTTTAATTTCTCTCCATATCTTCTAAATACAAGCCCAGTAATAATATTAAACAGGGAGTAACAATGTGGGTATGCATGTAAAATATAACAGATTGTAATAAATGGCACTAAGACAGGAATCCATTAATGTGTCAGAAAGAAAAAAAATGAAAGGAGTAGTGTTCAGAGTTGCAAAGTAAGATATAACGTTCGTTTTTGATCACTTATTTTTAAGTTTTCCGAAATTCAAACTGTTTTTTTTATTCACAGAGTAACCCCCAACCCTATTTCCAACTCCAATAGAAGGAACAAAGAGAATAACAACAACCCAAAAGAGAAATGATGAAAAATGAAGACTAGGAAAAAGCATGAAAAATATACACGTTATTGTTACTGATGATTGAGCATTATTAAACTAAGCTGGTTTGCCAGAGAAACATGAGATTTATACATTAATAACACTTTTTTTTTTAACTATAAAGAAATGAAAAAAAACAAAAAAACGCTGATTTTTATAAATGAATGTGTGTAAAGTATAAGAATAATGAAAACATCCAGATACTTATTAAGAACAATTCCAAAAAAACATTTTCTCTAAGAAAACAAGAATTTGGTTTCCCTCTTACATCTTTAAGTTAATTTAACAGATGAAATGAAAACAACTCCCTTGGGTTTCTAACCAGTTGGTACTTGAATGCAAGTCGGAAATAAGGAAACTTAAGAACTAGTTCTGCCAGTATGTGTAATATTAGTAACCAGTTCAAGTGAATAATTTAATTCAATCATTGAAAAGAAACATGAACATTTATAAAAAAAATTACGGTAGTCTCGGGTCTACCCACCCCTCGACGCCATTGAGATTTGAGATGCTGATATAATAACCCGACATATAATGAAATCAAGTAAATATTTACTACTTTCAAGATGTAATTTAATAAAATTAAATATGGCTGAGTGAAAACTTTCAACTAAAAGTTTCCATATGAAGGAGTTGAAACTATGTCCCATGGGCAAAAATACCAATACATAATATAGGTGCTGTGAGTCTGGTTGGGAGTCAAATCAAATTTGTTGTTTTAGAAGTCAGAGACTGACTATTTAAAAATTCTAAGAGTTGGAATAGAGCATTAGACGACCAACAGGCAAGTTTTCGTTATGGATATTTTTTTTTAATTCCTTTTTTCAACCAAATTCTGTACATTTTGTTCATTTATACAAAGAAATGTTGAATTCAGACAATCTTATTTATTTGCAGACTGTTATTCTCGTCTTCTATAGTTGCTGTGTCACAACGTTTTGGCCAACTATTCCCTCTGACCTTTGTTTGTGACAGGATCAAAATGTTGAATCTTCAACTGTATCTTCAGTAGTTACTGCCTTCCATAGTTGTTGTCGTCTCACCACGTTTTAGCCAGCTAATCCTCTGGCCAGCTTTGGGTGGGATTGGAACCACTATCTTCAGACAATGCTCACCTGCAACTGTAGAGATTCAATGTCTATCCACTACGTCACGGACCCCAAAGGGCGATCAAGTTATCCAAGTTTGTTTGTTTTTTTATCTGATCTTCCATTGTCAGGTCTGTACCGAATGGTATACATTATTTTTTAATTATTGGAATTTTTTTGAGATGAGTAATTTGTATATTTTATTTATTTGCAGACTTATTCTCATCTTCTATAGTTGCCGTTTCACGATGTAAAAACAATGAAATAGCAACTATAAAAGATGAGGATAACAGTCTGCAAATAACTAAAATATACAAATTATTCATCTCAAAAGAATTCCAATAATTAAAAAATAATATATCAATCTTGTTTAAAAAAAACATTCCCATCCTCTTTAGAATCAAAACTATAAATAATATTTAGTCTAAAAATTATTACTAGATTTCTTACATAACTCAAGACATTTCTTTAATTTTAGGAATCGCAATTATAGACATTGAATTTAATAGCCAGTACTTATCTGTCAGATCAGTTGAACAATAATTAAATAGAGATTAGAAACCAAAAAAGTTGATATGTAAGTATACTGGGATGTTCTATTGTGCTTAAGTGGGCAAGTTTATTCAAAGTTCATGAGTGAACATTCTAGTGTAAAAATATTGCTGAATTCATGCAAAAGATTTTCCGTCAACAGAATACGAGTCAGAGTTCTTACCATCGGTAAAGAGTCATCGGATTTCATAAACGACCTTGCTGATGCAATCACACCTGAATTGAATATTTGCTTATGACACATTATTCCTACCATGAAAGCAAATGTAATGCTCACACAAGCAAGGCAATGGTTGAATCCTTGGAAAATTATCTTGTAGGGAGGCAAATAAATAGGGACACAAGATTTTCATATTTATTTTGTTTTGGCTATCGTTCATTATTTTTCACTGCAATTATCTTGGTAAACCTGCTTAATGCTTTTCATCTTTTTGGCAGGTCTTTTTTTTTCTTCTTCCTTTATTTCACAAAATGATTTCCAAGACTCTGCAATTTTATTCATTTATTTATGTTTTTTTTTCTTCTTCTGAACATTATGCTTGTATAGGAGGTCTTAGAAAAATTACGCAAGGAAACCTTTCCATAACAAAAATAAGACAACTGCATTGGTATAGGGATCATTTTTAGCAAATTTCATGTTCTTAGCTCTAATAGGCTAAAAGTGATTAGCAGATATAGCACACAATAAACGAGGATTTCAATTGTGTATTCTATAAGTAGATAAATGCCAACATTACCCCAATTACATTTCATTTTTGTAGAATGCAATATTCAATTTTGTACTTCATCTTATATTATTGCATAAGTTGCAAATATTTCCAAAAGTATCCATTTTTATCTCATTACAAAATAAAATATGCTAAATAAACTGAATTTCTTTTGCTGAAATGTATATAGTCAAGCAGACATAGGCAAACTTCTATCGAGAAGCAGATTGCACGTGAAATATGGTTCATGTAGTGAAAATGTTTTCATGGTAATTAATTTTGCATTCAACTAAGTTAACCATTTTATCTATGCAAGACCATAAGCCTTAACATCCGCCTTAGAAATAGGTAACATTTTTTACTTAAAATATCGTATTTAACTATTGGTCAATTTTCTTATTTAAGTATTGTTTCTGGGTATCGAAAGAAAGGTTTAAAATGTTCCTATTGGAACTGCATAGAACAACCCTCACAACCACTGTCTATCTTCAAATCTATGTCAAGTCACATGATCAAAACTGATTAAAATCTACCTGACCAAAAAGAGTTAAAGTTACGAGAACTGTTTTTTATTTTGCTATGAACTTGAAAACTGCTGTTCCGAAACTCTTTTGAAAGGAACTTTTCTATCACCGATTTTCTGTTTTGAGCAAAAGCACAGCCACCTATTTGTCAGAGTTTGGTCTTTTATTTCTCTGAAGTTTCGGGAATTCTTGCGATTAGTCTTGCTTTTTTCCCCATAAAACCAACCACACCTACCGCTTCTTCTTCTCCCAGTCCCAATGTATCGACAGCAGACAGAGCAGATCTTCTGTATTTTAAAGGCGAGCACGTTAGAATTACTACTACTACTACACTCCCCACCTGATCCCATGGTCACACATGGAACACTCAGGGAGGAGGAGTCTTTGGCGCTGTGTGCTTCTTTGCGGCAGCACAATCATTGAGTCTTTATTAGGAATAGTACCCACACTTACTGTCTTCATCCGGAATGTCATCGGATGAGCCATCGTCTTCATTCACTTAGCGTCTCCTTAATAGTTACAAATCTCTCACTTTTACTCTCCGAAGGCGTGTCAGAGCAGGCCCATTGGCTATGGGTTGCAGGTCTCTCACATAGTGTAACATTGTACCAGTATACTGCCACTGATTCTTTTTACACTTCTAGGACATCGCTGAATGATGCCTTACCGGAGGAACATATGCATAACCAAATCGAAGACTAATTTTCCATTCATCCATGGAGGCTTTAAACAAGCTGCTCCAAAAGGCAATGTCATTATCCGTTACAATTTCTGATGGCGGACCTTGTTCATAAAAAAAGTCTTAACTGGATGATTATACTTTTCTTGCCAAGCAAGGGGTCGCCAGATTGCAAACCGAGCAGGGTCACAGTTAATGTCAAAAAAATGGGTCCCATATTAATGAGTGATATCCATCACTATTCTATGCCATGTTTGTTTAACATTTAAAGTTCCCTTTGACCAGTGTGTGGGTGATGGATCGATCGACTGACACTCTTCGCATTATTTGACAACAGTTCTCACGGCAGCTTTGGAAACCCCAGAGTTAATTAATTTCGCAAAGTAGAGTGTTCGTTTCACACCAGGATGACCTCTTTGTCGGTGAACAATTTTAATCTGGTTTAACCTGACAGAGTTCCAGATACAGTGCAGGCAGATTGCACAGGCTAAGTTTTCCTCTTAATTGCATCAAGCCACCACTTAGCTACTCTCGTCAATTGATTCGCCTTGTCCTTCACCAATTTCATTATTGCGTCAAGATGCCGTCGGATGAGCATCTCACTCGTAGCTTTGGTCCATACCCTGGCTCTGCCGGTAAGGGTATTTGATACCTATTTATGGACACACGCAGAATCGGCGAATAAGTGCAAGGTGGTCATCTTTCAGAGGATTGCCAAGTTCATTTCTTTAATGATGGCATCGAGTTTTGCTAGGTTGGGATGCAACCAACATGTATTCTCTATCGATGACACAAGAGAGCTTGTGTCAACCCAGACGTTAAGATCTTTGCCTTTGACACACCATTTGCCTTGTGCCGAATCTCCTTTGTGGACTCTGGTGAGGACCTCCTTGATTATGATGTTGAGAGGGGCATCATTTACTTTGTCATCCCACCCTGTAGTGACGTCAGATGCACTCTTCTTGATGAATCCCACAGCAACACAAAGCAAACCACCACAGGAAAGTATCGAACCAACTTGCTACAAAATGAAAATATATTTTGTCACATGATGACATGAGGTATATCTGGAATCTTGTTCCCTCTTCTCCAATGCAAAGCATTATCTTCTCCAATGCAGAGCATTATCTTCTCCACATACCTGAAAACCAAGCACTCTACATTATCCTGCAGTCTCTCCGGTTCTTTGCTGAGAAGTTCGAAGTTGTAGAGATGCTCCTTCACATGTGCTGCAGGCAAACCACTCATCCACATACACATCAATATGAGTGGATTTTACTTGCTGTATGTGCTTGTCCTTCGTCAGGAGAGCATCAATAATTGTTTGCATGATGGACAGTGCCACATTGAGTCCCAACCCCATGCGGGTCAGGTAATACCTTTGTCCCTTGATCAGTACAGTTTGATAGGGCCACAGTGATTTTTGCACACTTACTTGAAGGTATGCCTTGTGAAGGTCTATCACTGATACATTCGATCCCACTCACTGCCATTCTCTTAATTTTTCGGTGCATATGTTTGCGTGGGCTGTAAATGGGTCCACATGCTCATTTAATTCCTGATAGTCGAGCACCAGCCTTACCTTTTGTAAGCCGAAATACTTGAAAACTGCTGTGTCCTTCAGCCTCACATCCCGGAACTCTTTTGAAAGGAACTTTTCTATCACTAGTTTTCTGTTTTGAACAAAAGCACAACCACCTATCCATCAGAGTTTGATCTTTTATCCCTCTGAAGTCTCAGGAATTTTCATGGTTCGTCTCGCCTTTTTCCAAAAAAAAAGGCCAACCACGCCTACAGCTGTTGCTGCTTCTTCCTTTGCCAATCCCCGCATATCAACAACAGACAGAGCAAACCTTCTGTTTTTTAGAGCGGAGTGCGTTAGAAGAATTACTCCTATGAGACATGCGAGACAAATCCTATCACACTGGTGCTAAAATGACACTGCGTATATGTTACTGGTCAAAACATGGCTAATATAGACCATAAATGTAAAATTTCTCACAAAGGAAAAATAAAAAGAATCAGTATTCTGTTGCCAAGCAGTTGACTTTTGAACAGCTCACCTGATCAAATCAATATTTGTGGAAAAGCTCTTTGGTTGCAATGTAAATGCATTACAGTCCTGTGTGATACATCATTCTGGCATTTGCATTTGCTACTGGTTAGAGGAGGATTTTTACTTCAATCGAGTTTTTCTCTATCTTAATTCAACAGAATATCCACAAATGTGGCTGTTGCCAACATAGTAATCATAGTCCCAATTTTAGTCTAACTCGACTTTCAAATTAATGTTTGTGGAAAATCTTTTGATTATAGTGTACATGCATTTGAGTCCTGAGTGAAACGATACCCCAGCAGTCATGTTGTCTGCCAGTTTGGGGGGGGGGGGGCCTGCTTATTTCAGTAGAATTTTCCATCTCTATCTTCCAAACCCAAGCTTTGTCAATTTTTTTAAATTATTTTGTTTTTATTTGGCAATCATTATAGTCTTAATTACCAAAAACATCGTTAAATAGTGTTGTCAAAACTTTGAGCATTAAAATAATGAAATTCAAAACAAACATGACATTAATTTTCCAGAGCTTAATATTCTACTGAGCAATTTTTCTTTCTTTTTGTTTTGTTTGTGCTTTGCACTTGTTTTTCAATTACCCATACCTTCATGTTCCTTTCTTCTCTCTTGACCAGATTTTTTTTTTTTTTTTAAATTGATTTTTTCAATATTTTTAATGCCAATTATGAAAATAACTTCTTTTTTTTAAATCTACTTCCAATATTTTATGAAATTTTATTCTGAATATAGACATTTAAAGCTAATAGGAAAAAATAAAAATAAATAGAAATTTGTAATATATTCCATGATAAAGTCGAAAGAAACATTTTCAAAATATTACCTTACAGATTTTATACACATTTGAGTTGAGGATTTTTCTTTATATCCCTCAGTCTAACATTTGCAGGAAACATGAATTGGAATAAATACATAGAAGACACTGCTACGTCTGCAGCAAAATAGCTGGGCTCTTTCTGGCCGGCTAAGAAACTTCAAACACCTGCAAGTATTATATATCTGTATAAAGTCACCATTGTTGCCACACATGGGGTTGGAACTCCCACCACTATGCTATCCCTGTTGGATAAGGTACAAATAAAGAGTAACAAACAGGTCTCGTCACTGTCTTATCACACAATGTGGCATATCTGTGCTTGTTTTGCAAATATGTGAAACTATCGACGTCACATACACACAAAAAAAAGTGATAGGAAGTGAAGTTAGTAAAAAGATAATGGAAAAGTTTATTAAAGGACACAACAGCAACTGAAGTAGGATTGTTAATCAAGGTGTGACAGTAACCAGAACAAAAGATTGAACACAGAGATCGACATATTTAGAGGTAGTTTACTGACAGTCTTGAGTTTGCGACAGTTGATAGTTTCCCGTTTGAGATGGTTAAAGACAAGTTGTGGTTCAGAGCAGATGGAGGTGAGCTGATATCAACAAAGCCTAAACAGATGACTAAGATATGGACATTATCACTTAAGAGATGAATGTTAACAGCGATGGTGTCACATATGCACCCAGAACCCAATTGATATTTATGGAATGTGTCAGAGTTTCTGTTTTTTGTGTTTGTTTATTTTTTTTATACTTTTGAGCCACTATGCATGCCCACTCATCAGTTGCCAATGTGAGAGACGATGACATAGCCAGAACAGACGAATGAGGAGAAGGAAACCATGGTAAACAGCATTGGGATAAGTGATTTTGGTTAAGCAGGTGAGCACACAAATATTTCCATGGAACGTGCTCTAACGAATTTACTACAGTTGTATTCCCCTCAACATAAATACTCCTGATCAACCAGACTAGCAGAAAAGTTCCACTCATCTACTGTAGAGGTCCTCAAATGCTAACTCCCTACTTAAGATGCACTCTAATCACAATAGTTCACTAGGTTTCAGTGGCAATATGCCTTGTTTAAGAGTGAACAAAAGACATGAATCACAATAGAATTCTTAGAATTGATGTATAAACTAGTTGGTGGCTGTTTTTGAAATATTTTGGACAAATTTTCTCATTGCATTCTAAAATGCATAAAATGAGCGAGGACTGTAAAATCAAATTATTAGCAGCATAAAGTGCTCAAAATTGTAAAGAAAATTCTTGTTTTAATTAAGCAATATGTATTTAAAAAAAAAATATCCATTTTATTAGCAACCAATCAGAACCCAGAAAAGAATGGTCAATTTAAGCATAATGGAACATCCCAACCTTCTTGTAAATCAATTTTCTAGGCTTCTCTCTGTTTTCTATAGAAGCTTAACTAGTCAAACAGCTTATACTAGTGTAGTATTGAAGCTAAAATTCTGGACTTAACCTAGTGCTAAATAATATGTAACACTTTGAGGAAAGAGACAGAAGGAAGATTATCACCAAAACCAAATTATTGCATTTATAAAGAGAACATAATGAAGTATATTTTTATGTACAAGATTAATTCCTAAATTAATTAACCGATTATTATGAACATTGGAACAAAGCTACAAGGTGTAAGCGGTCGAAATGTAGGTTATATTTAGTTTTAGTTTTATGGGAATAGATAAAAGGAAGTAGAAGCCTTTCATAAAAATTCAAATAAAACCCATTGGTGAGATTTTAATACTAGGTATTAATTCCAGATTTGGATTGAATTTAATCCTTAGTCATTAGACACCAATAGAGCAAGACTCCCTGAATTTCAATTTTCTTACGATTCCTTAAGATCAAATCTTAAATTTTAGAAATTTAAGAAAATCAAAATTTTGTAATAGATTTTGATCAAAATTGGAATAAGGATTCTAGACATAAGGTTTGTAGTATTATATTTTGATTTTAATCTTTGTAAGATGGTGCAAAACTTCTGTATTGAGAATTAATTTTACCTGTCATGGGACTGGTATTTTAGTTCATAATAAATCTATTATCTAAGCTTTCAAACAGATGCTATTAAAACTGATAAAATTGTAAAGAAATAAAAGAACAATGTTAATTACTATGAATTATGAGTCATTAAACAATTACACGTTTCAATCAGAAACAGATATTAGTCCTCATTTAGAGGACATAATGGACTAAGCAAACATGATGTTAGCTTGATGCCTGCCGACACATGTTAAGCCATCTGTTATAAAGGCATGGTAATGAATTTATTATCAGATCCGGCATGGAAGCAGTCTCATTCTCATACACACAAAAAAAAAAAAAAAAAGCTTCCATAATTGTTTACCACATTCCAGTTGAGTGCTCATTACAAACACAATAACTACAAAATATAAAATAAAGAAAATAGACGTTCCACTGATTGATTATTACTTACAAAAGAAATCACTACATCATGCTTTCTTTATTGATATGTGATTGAAAGGTTATTTTGCCATTCAGGTAAATTCATAACTTTAAAACGTCTCTTAATATTGATGATACTTATATAAGAATGGGCTTCACAAAAGGGTCGGTTTAAGGTAGAGGCTCTCCGCAGATTGGATTCAATGGAACAGTAAACCAGAAATATTAAATTTACATATGTATACAGGTTGTCTCAAAAAATGTACTCATGTATTCACATTTTGTATGACGATAAAACCTTTATGAACATATAGTCAAATACAGAAGACAAATGTAATTTAAGAATCACGTTTGCAAATGTTCAAATTGTTCTCCAGACAATATTGATAACAAAGTGTGAGTACATTTTTTGAGACACCCTGTATTAGAGATGGACGGTTTTACCAAAAAACTTCAGTTTTTAGGTTTCACTTAAGAAACCAAAACCATTCATTATGTAACACCACACTGAGCGGGGTCTCATCGTACACATGGGCAAGAAAATGTGGACTAAAAATTTTATCCACATTTGAATAATTCGTGAGAGCAACAATTGAACAAAAATATATAAACGTTTTGTTATATTAGAATAGCTAATAATGCATTTCGATGTCTAGAGATATACAAAATGACAACGCATTTCGGTAGGAAATGTACGTTTGAGAATCATCTAGGTGGCCATATATATTTTCAAAGACAAATGGTAGATGAAAGTTTTAATAAATGCAAGCATAATTGAAATGAACATATATACACCTTATATACAGTTTATTTTAAACAGAAGCATTGAATTTGTGTGAAAATAGAACATGGTTCTGTTTGGCTATGGAGATTATATTCCAACGCATTACCTCCTTTTCAGAAGATAAGTGTGGGGGCTGGTTTATTGCTAATCACCTGTCACACACCTACCAAGGATGATCAACAGATTCATTCAAATCAAATCTTGTACCCTTTCGGTGGAGTTGGATTACCTCCAAGTAAAGCCGGCCTCGGCCTGTGTAATTTTGCTGAAGACGTGGGGATAAATTTAAATAGACAAGTTTCTCCCAAAAGAAAAGAAAACATTTCTAAGCTCCCTCTCCCTATCTCAATCAAACTATTTTTTGAAAGGCTATAAAATTGCTCAATAATTTCAGAGCTTGTATTATGTGGGGATGTTATTTATGTTAGGAAAATCATAATTTATATATTTATTTGCATGTTATTTATTGTTTTTTTTATTATTATTAATAACTTTTTTCAATTGAAAAAAAAAAAAGTTTTAAAAAGTGAACAAGAAAACTGGCCATTAACAAACAAGATAAATATTTAATGAGTGTATGAGTTAATGTTATTAATTTCATTTTTTTTTTTTTTACTAACAGAAATGCATAAATTATGATTTTACAATTTTTTTTTTTTTTTTTTGGTGTAATGATTAACTAGTAAATTCCAAGTTTTCTCTCATAAATGTTTTATCCAAAGACTTCTTTTAAGATGTAATCTGAACTAATTCTTCCGTTTGCCAGGGAATGCTGGAATGGAAGTATTTACACAGTTCTCGACAGAGAGATCCTTTTCTTCAATAATTTTTATTTTTGTTCCAAAGTTCCTCTTTCATTAAAAATAAACATGCATCTAATTTTGATTTCTGTGAGGAAGACAAGTAGAAATGCATAAAAATGGTTGTATATTTATAGATTTCTTATGTTTTACTAAATTTATTCAAATGCTTTGCGATTAACATTTATCAGGCTCAGGTGATCGGCAATGAACCAATTAACAACCCCTGCCAAATATGCCCACATTAGTCAGTGTTGACTAGAATATATAATTCATAATGATTGGTTCATTAGTTTAGGAGTGAATTCTATACATAGAAATTACATATATGTGTGTGCGTGTGTTTTGTGCTGAAGGTTATTTTTATTAAAAGTTCCTGAAACGTATGTACATGTTTGTTAATATTGAAGAATTTTTGGAACATGTTTACATAATATTGATTATTTTATAAACTTTGTATTCTTGAGTGTGTGTCGATATATATGTAGATAACTTTATGGATATCTAAATTCTAAATAGGTCAGCATATTTGTCCAGCAAGTCGTCTCCATTCTTTCACATTGTCAACTTGTTGGGTCTGAGATTCTAACAACCTTGTATTTCCCATGATCGTGTTATGCAATTCTGTCACCGCATCCTCCATTTTTTTAAGACAATAGCAGCAGGACACAGGAGGGGGGAGGGGCGGTGATGATGAAAGATTAGAGAGAAAATTTTAAAAAATATTTATAAACGATGCTTTTAGAATACAATAAACAAGAGGGAAATAAACATTCTCGGATTGTTATGTTTATATTTGGATACTGAGAAAGAAAAATACAGAAAGGAAAAAAAAAGTGAACAAAATAAGTCTATAAATAAAGCATGGGAGCAAGTGGTTTTGTTATAAAAAGTTTGTTTTTTTACTTTCAAACTTAACATCTGTGGCATTTTTAACTTTTAAAGATGTTTGTGTGCAATGCGTGACAAAATCAGTATAAATCAATTTCACAATAAACACACAATGTTGTACCTATTTACTATGCCTCCCCACGGAACAGAGTTAGACACCAGGGTCGTTTTTTAACGTGGAGAAAAGGTACAAAAATAAAAATTGTCTCAGTCGTGAAGGATTTCTCCTCCACCGAAAGAGAACAAGAAATAGAAGTGCAGCATCTGAAGAACAGATACTACACTTTGATCTTGTCCCGAAGGCCAAACACACAATGTTGTATCATCAAATTAAACATTAAAATAAAATGTTAAATCATTCGAACAAATTAAGATGACAAATTGTAATTACCTTTATATTCATAATAGGGTCTCCATATATTTACCTCTACACGAGGGCAAAGTTCGGTTTTTAATATTGAAAATATTCAGCTCCCCTCAAAAAACAAGAGCACTTTAAATGGAACAACAATAATAAAAAAAAAAAAAATTATGTTTCTGAACATTTTTAGACGAAGATTGATAATTCGTATTATTTGGATTATTATTGTTCTTATCTTGAAAGTTATTCTCAATGTTTCCTTTGCAAGGACCCGTGGTGCAATGAATAAAGTACTAAGTAAATTCAGTTCTAAATGACACACTTCTGAAAGTGGAAGGTTCAATCTTCAATGTGAGAAATGCTAAGAATAAAATTGCAAATTACTTCAGACTTTTACCCAGTCATGGCTGCATGCTACTCTCGTAGATTAAATAAAGGTTCCATTCAAAATTTCAGAGTCCGACAGAAATATTCCAGAGTTTAAGATATACCTGAAGAAGGTTGGAGGTTACATTAGCCAAAACATTGTGATACTAACACTAAAAATGAGAACATAAGTCCAAATAATACAACTAAAAAATAATATATCTAAAATAGAATCTTTACAGCCAGTGGTTCCATCAAAGAATTCTTCAGAGGTCTATTATGCTAGAATAGACTATCGAAAAATGTGGCTCAGTAGATCTTGGAGGGGGGGGGCTCATTATTTCACCAAGAACAGACTTCCAATAATGTGACACTGCATGAATTGAGCAAAAGCTGGGTGCATCAAATATAGAATGGAAATGTTCCAAGCATGAACTTTGGCATTTAATATAATTCACTATAAAAATGAACATGCTAATGTGTGTTTACTGTACAGGCCATGATCATTTCACTTGTGCTAGACTAAAGTGGCCATTCGATTTAGTCAGGGCAACAAAGGAAGTCTCCTTCCAAACAAAAACCACAAGTCCAGTTTATAAACAAATAACAGAGGTTTATTTTTCTTTGAGGCTTAACATGATACTCTTCTTAGGTAGAATAGCAGACATGCAAAATGAGATTTTTGCTTTATCAAACCAAAATATAAGTCCCACCAACACAATCCTTTAGCTAAGAGTCCCAAGGGCCCATCTTGCCCAAAGAGACATTTTTACGGTAAGACAGAATATTTGTTTTAAAAAGAATTAAATTGCTACAATTTTAAATACATGAACAAAAGATATATTCGTTTTATTTAAAGAATATTAAGGTGACAATGAAAATTATTTTTACTGAAGAGTAATTTTATTTTAATAGTATTGATCCTGGTAGACATTACTCCAAAAAGGAATATTATCTAACAGTAAATTATATAGATTGATGTAGAAAGAATTATGGAATCTCTAAGGTGTTCCACTAATATATATTAGAGATTCCATAATTCTTTCTACATCAATCTGTATAATTCCATTTAGTCTTTAGCCGGTAAAAAAAAAAAGTAGGTAATGGGTTAAAATTGAAAAAAAAAAATTGGAGCTTGGCAGGCATAAGTAAACTTGAAGTGCTTCTGTATGCATGCGCAAAAATACATTTATAGGTAAAATAAACTTCCTTATATTTTTAAGTTTTTAAATGCATATGGATTTAGGTTAGACGGTAATGACCAAGGATGGAGCACTAAATGTTTTGGTTTTGATTCTAGATCAAGGCACCCAAGTAATTTTTTTTTTTTTTTACTTTTAAAATCACTACTACATATTGAGTACAATATAATAATCGATATAGAATTGACTTTATAATATTCAATGTGAAATCTGCATAAATGAAAAAATATTTATTTAAGTATATTTTATGATTGGGCAACGCTAGGTGGAGTACTAGTGTGTGCGTGTGTGTGTGTGTGTGTGTATACACACACACTGGCAGGCTACCCAGCATTTCCCGGTTGTAAAATACGCTTAATATATTTTGATTAATGCAGATTTCGTATTTAGTATTATATTATATTGGACCCAATATACTGTCATGATTTAAACAGTTTAAACATAAATAAAAAAAATGACTTGTGCGCCACCATCGAGAATCAAAACCAAAACGTTTAGTTTATGAAGACATGTTTGCTGCAAGGCTAAAAATGAAAACGTGAACCAATAGCTATTATGTTATGCATGCGTAATGCCGTCATTCGACCATCACCTGACAAGTTTTTTTTTTTGTTTTTTTTTTAATTTTCAGACTTTCCCGGGCTAAAATCCAAATGTAAAGTTTCGCATAGGTTCAAATACCCTATATATCAAGTTTCATGTCTGTAGACCAAAAACTGACAGAGTTTGGTAAACAAACTTTTTTTAAACAAATATATATACTCATATATAAATATATATAGAAAGAAGCTTGTGTTTACTATAATCATATTACGCAAATATTACGCAAGTATAAATCATGTAGAATATCTGCATGAATATAATTACACAGCATAGTTAACTAAAGATGATCATCCTATAAGAAAACTGAAAAATCTAATTAATTAAAATGAACGTTTAAAAGAATGTGCAAATTAGCTAGATTTTTTGCAAATGAATACAATTCCACAACCCTTATATAACAATGTTGTATCTTCTGCTTAAGTAAATAGAAAAAAGGGTTTTTAATATGAATATCAATACACAAAAAAATAAAAATAAATAAAAACGCAAAATTCATATATATATATATATATATTTATATAAAATGGGTTAATAAATTCCAACGAAAGAAAGATGTATATTTAAATAAGGGAGTAGTCACCAACAATGTGTATTTTTTAACATTATTTTATTATTCCGTGTCTTGGTTTTTCATTGAGAATTATGTTTGGATCATTGTAATAATGTTTTTAAGTCATTGAAATCGTTTACGCGCGTTTCAGACGGTCTGTGATGCGTCCTCGTCAGAAAGTATTTTCAAATGTGTAAAAATGGCGGATTTTCGTAGTTAATTTTAAGTTTTTCCAAGGGGTGGAGGCTTGTAAGTGTTTATTATTCATTGGTATGCTGAATTTTTATTGCTTTTTTTATTTCTTTTTTTTTTTTTTGGCTTGTCCAGGGGGACGTTGACCTCGCTGTAGTTGCTATCTCTTTCTGCTAATGTTTTTTTCTTTTCCTTTAGAGAGGTGTGTGTGTGTGTGTGTGTGTTTTTATTGGTTTGGGAATGTGTATATTGTTTTATAGTATTTTGGGGTTATTTGCTTCCTTAGGAAGGCGGCTGTGGTCCGAGGTCGTTACTAATGTGTATGTGTGGGGAGGGGGGGGGATTGGCTCTTCTGAAATAAGGGTAGGGGTGCTTTCATTCTATTTTGATATTTATTTTTTGGATTGTTGGATTGTAGTATTGTGATTTTTCGTTTTAGTCTTATATTATGTTTGTTTAGAAAGAGGGGTGTATTTAAAATAGGGGATTTTTTAATGTTTCTATTTATTTGTCTCCCCATGTGGGTATGGCCAGACCCAGGATCGGTTCCTAGTGTAGGGAAGATTTTGTTCCCCAGAGGGGGGGGGCATTGAAGGGGGTATAGGTATTGGAGGGGGATGATAGAAGGGATGATAGTCGTTTCAGTCATGAGGGGGTTCTCCTCCACTGACTGAGGAGGGAGCGAGGTGTTGGAACAGATATTATACTATGGTTCTAGGTGTCTCCTAGTGTTGTTGGTTTCGAGGTTAAGTAGGGTTGGTATTGTTCAGTGTGTTGTATTAGAGATAGGGGTGTTATGTCTGTGTGTGGTTGTATGCGCGCACGTGTGTGTGTTTTAATGTGTCGGTTCTGATTTATGTGTGGGTGTGTATATGTGTATGTGTATATATGTGTATGTGTATGGGTGTATATGTGTATGTGTATGGGTGTGCATGCGAATGTACCTTGCATTTCATGTATTTGTGTGATGGTATTAGGTTCTGTTCAGTTCAGGAGTGAATCTGGTGATGAAGTTTTTTTCCTGTGTAAGTAAATAAAAATAATTGTCTGTTTGGAACATTGGCATTATTTTGAAGCTGTTTCCACTGCATGTGTGTACGTGTTTTGAAACATAGGTGTCTGTTATCTGCAATTTTGATGTTGCTCTTATGTAAGGCCACTCTATTGCTGAAATTTTTGGTGGCGCCTATGTAGGATTTGTTGCATGTTGTGCATCTTAGTGCATATACTACATTTCTGGAGGTGCAATTTAGATCCTTTTTTATTTTGAATGTTTGTGCTGGGTTTTTGAATGTGTATGTGTTACCTTCTATTATTATGTCACATACTCCACATCGCGGTTTGTTGCATTTTGTAACTCCTTTTGTAGTATGTGGGACGAGTTTTGAGGAAGTTAGGATGTTTTTGGGTTGGCGTTTGCTTTTTATTATTTTTGTTGTTTTAAGTATGTTGTTTAGTTTGTCGTTCTGATTGAGGAGGATAAGGTTTTTTGTTATCTGTGTGAATAGTTCTGGGTTGTTTGTGTTGTATGTAGAGACGTATGCTAGAATTTGTTCTTTGTTGTGTTCTTTTGGGGTTCTTAGTTGGTCTATTGGAATTTTTTCAACCAGTTCAATACCTTTCTGTATTAGTGGTAGTGGGTATCCTCTTTTCCGCAGTGTTATTTGTAGTTCATTCAGTCTAGTTGAACAGAGGTGTCTGTCTGTTACTATGGTGCAGACTCTACGTGCTAGGGAGTAGGGTATTAATTTTAGACAGTTTTTAGGATGGTGGCTTTTGAAGTGGAGGTATTGTTGAGTGTGTGTGGGTTTGTGGTAGATGTCTGTGATTATGTTGTTTTTTATTGTTACTAGGATGTCTAGGAAAGGTAGTTCTGTGGGGCTTTTTTCTAGTGTGAAAGTTTATTTTTGGATGTAGATTTTGTAGCAAAGTGTGGTGTTCTTGATATCCCCCCTTGGAAAAACTTCAAATTAACTACGAAAATCGCCATTTTTACACATTTGAAAATACTTTCTGACGAGGACGCATCACAGACCGTCTGAAATGCGCGTAAACGATTTCAATGACTTAAAAACATTATTACAATGATCCAAACATAATTCTCAATGAAAAACCAAGACACGGAATAATAAAATAATGTTAAAAAATACATTGTTGGTGACTACTCCCTTATTTAAATATATATATATATATATATATATATATATATATTGGCTAAATACAGACCAATCAACATGATTTAAAAAATAAAAAATGAAAATAAAAGTTAGCTAACCCGGTTTCGTTGCTCACTCAAGAGTTAAATCGAGGAAAATACGATTAAAAAAAAAAAAATGTCATGAATATGGCGGGGGGGGGGAAGCGAAAAATAAACGGGGGGAAACTAAATAGAGACCAAATTAAGTCCTAAAAGATTTTGTTAGCTAACCTTTATTTTCATTTTTTCAATTATGTTGATTGGTCTGTATTTAGCCATTATTAAATTTTGTACCCCCCCCCTCCCTTGAAAAATGTTCATATATATATATATATATATATATATATATATATATATTTACATAGTTTTTTTTTGTTGTTCATTTTTTTTAAACGATATTGAGGTTAGCGTCTTCACCTAGCAGAAGTACACCTCGTTGACTGGGTTCAAAAACAGCCTACAGAAAATGGACTGTGATTGATGAAAGTATGATAGGTTATGAAAAGGAGGGGGTTGTAAAGAGATAGGTTTTGATACTCAAAAATTTTACCATAAGCAAAAATATGATGAAAGTAAAGATAATTTTCGCGAAAATATATTTTTTTATATCAACTTTGTTTCCATTCGTAGCCAAGAGTGACCAACAAAATGATGTTTCCTTACAAAGAGAAAATGTTATATATATAATAATATAAGTATACAAGAAATAAATGTTACCATAGTCAATAAAAGTTACTTTTATGGTAGAAAAGTTCATTGGTTTGGATTTTTAAATAGTTTGTAAAAAAAATTTTTTTTTTTTTATTCACGAAACGGTTTAAAAAAAAAAATTAAAATGGCAGCGACTTTGAAATGGAGAGCCCCGTTTTCAATTTGAAGGAGGGGCACCTGAGCAGTATGTGTTAACAATTTAAGAGAGTTCCATCAACGTAAGGAATATTTATAAACATATTTCAATGTTTTCCGTTATTTTGTGCTTGAGGAATATTCGATATGGCATTATATTCATTTAAGTAGTTATCGCCTCAAATTTTGTTTTAATTTCGGTTCGCTCAAATTATTTCAAGTAAACAGCATTAAAAACTATTTCAAAACAAAAAAAAAACATGAACTGAACTTTTGACTATGGTAACATTTATTTCTTGTATATTTATTTTTTGGGTAGTCGTTTGTTGGCTTTTCTGCTAAATAATATCGACAAAATATCGAAAAACAAAGAAACAAAAACAGTTTTGAAAAATAATGAAGCTTTACTTACTTTAGTAAAATAATCCGAAACAGCAAAATGGGATATTAAAAAAGTAAACACGTAATTACTTTAGTTTTTTAAAGTAAAGAATCGATATAAATATGAATAAGAAGAAAATGGCGCCCTTTTCAAGCAGAACAGCTTAGTTTCAGTTTTACAGTATTGAACGGTGTAGTATTGCGCCGTCGGATTCAGGGTTGTACTATTGTAATGTAAAGAACACGCAGAAAGGGTTGTAATCAACTGAATTCCTTCTAGTATACTGACAAAAGAAAGCTTAAACAGATATATAAATAAAAATAAAAAGGTTATGTAAATGCACTGCACTGTTTCTTTGGCATGATTTATTTGAGAACTTGATGGGTATTCTGACAATGCATGTAGATGACTTTATATATTCTGGAAATGATTATTAAAAAAAAAATGTGATTTCGGAATATAGAAAATATTCAAGGTTCGAATGCATGAAAATGGAACCTTCAAATTTCTGGATTTGTGTGTTAGACAAACGGAAGATGGGATCATTATAAACCTAAACAATTATGTGTTAGCTATTTCTCTAATAGATATAAAGAAAGGAAAATTCTTAAGGAAAAACGATGAGCTGAGTGAAGAGAAGACAGATTTAAAAAGACTAAATGATGTCAAATGATGTGGGTATTTACCCAGACTCGACCTGATGTATCATTTGATGTGTGTAGGATGAGTAATATCGGAAAATCTCCGAAAGTGAAGTTACTTTTTGAAGCCAACAAGTCACTATTAAAGCTTAAATCAAGATAGTTCCTCAGAAGGCAGATTTATCATCTTTGTTTATGGTAACATGAATAGAACAGTTTCTATATGCTTTTCATTAAAAAAAACTTGACCCAGTAACAAGGAGTCATTGGCATTGATAGCTGCCATGCTGCAAGAAATTTTCAAACTACCCAAGTTGCCTGCAGTACTTTGCAAAACAGACAACGCATCTTCGATAGAGACCGTAAAATCATCAAATCTTGTGACAGATGTTTGAGAGTTGATGTGGCCAGAGTAAAGGAAATGTTGGTAAAGGAAGGAATCCAAATTGAATGGTTTAGGAACAGGTCGCAAACTGTTTGACAAAAGATAGAAACCTCTACTTAAATTCTAAGAGACTTGTGTTAATAAGCTGTTTTCTTTTTTTTTTTTCTTGGAACTTTGATTTACACCTGACACCAACAATGTTAAAGTTGGAGTTATCAAACTTGGTGGCCCTCTATATATTTAGTTATGTCCCTTGTTTCAAGTGGATATTCAACATGGCGTCTGGCCAACAGTAACAGGTGTTTATCCTACATCATGAGATGTACTAAGTGAACTAACAGTCAACTTGACAAACTTGTTAACCCTTATCTACGAGTGATTTTTGGGCCTTAATAAGCGATTTGTTAGTAACATTATATATATATATATATATATATATATATATATATATATATATAGGAACATTACTTTTCTCAAAGAGGTTGGTCTCAGCATGATTCCTCATTTAATCAGGTATTTATTTTATTTCAAACAAGAAAAAAAAAACATTTAAGTGACCAGATTCCAACCAGATATTTTCAATTTTTCTGGGAATCAACACAGACGACCAACTGTAGGTGCCCTTTGTTTGTATTTGAACCGACGGTATTAATGTGGTTCTGATCTTCTGTAACACGTATATAAATATTAAATTCTTATTTTTTTAATTTTTCTTGATAATCAAGCACTCTGCTGGAGTTCTCTTAATGTAAGAGATTATATAATTATTTCCAGTTAAACAACGTCGCAGCTCACAAGAATCATGACAACTAGCAAACCAGAAGCCCAAGACTAGTTTCACCCTCATTTTGTGAGCTGCAACCTTGTTTGACTGGAAATAATTATTTCTGCTTCTGTGAAACAAAAGATATCAAATATTTCAGAGCAGCTAAAATATCAACTAATTTATTTTGCATAAACAACTGTTTTCATTCTTCCGATTCATCCCACTGATAAGTTCTAATGCTACACTTACACATAGCTGTGGCTGTCAGTTGTCTTACATCAAGGACCCATTGGAAGTCAGTTTCTTTTATCTGAACCACCACTTCACTCAGAGGAGCTATATCTAATCACCAGTGAGGTTGTGTAATCACTTTCGTAGTTTTAAGACGCTCTTTCAAAGAGTTATCTGTATATTCAAGGTGAGCAAAAAAAACATTCATCCCACCTGTTTTCTGTTCCTATTTAGTTTTCTATTTTATCTCCTTTCTTACTCTCAATAAGTTTATATATTCTAACTCCTTGGAATCAAGGCGCGTTTGTGTGCTGCCAAACTGAATTTTAATGATTGAAAAATTATTAATAACCAGGATTATTTTTGTACTAATGAACATCGTCTGTCAAAAATTATAGGAAAAAATTATGCTTTTGTAGAATTAAATTGACACTTAAACATAAAGGGCTCCAATAGTTGATATGTAATTATTGCTTAATTCAAACATCAATTTTACCAGATTATCCACTCATCAGAACGTACAGAATGAACTTGCCCATCTGAGCATAATGGAACATTCCAACCTTCATATTAACTGGCTTTTTTGTCTTCTTTCCAGTCTGCTTGAGGCCTAACATACTACTAAATTACATAGCTTTTATAGCACTTCTACATAAAAATCATAGAATTATGTCAGTAATTTAATTATCATTTCTAATAACCTAAAGAAATAAAAATAAAAAATAGCAACCATTGACTTTTAATTCAGAGTGAAAGATTTCTTTGCAAATTCATTTCAGAAAGTATGGGTTGTCTGACTTGCTTTTTCACCACTTGAAATGGCTTTGTATGAGGAAGAGGATACAAAAAAAGGCCCTTTTTTATTGCAAACTTTCATGTGACATCACTGGACGGACTTATATACAAATAAAATCGTGGCTTTATTATAATGGGGGATAACTAATAATAAATAATGTCATTATCTACAAATATATTTACATATTTACTTCTCTATGTTGGCTATCACATGTAGATTCGACACAAGTATAGCGAATGTAAATTAAAACACATTTGTAGAGAAGATTATTCTAAGCTCATTTTGAGTCAGCGTTGTCCATGAAGAATGATCAAAATCATTTTGATCAATAAAAAAGATAAAATAGATTTGGTTTGTTTTATGGGAAATCAAACCGTTTTAGATCAGTTAATACCAAATTATTTTTTTGGTATTCAAAGTTTTTAATATTTTAAAATATTTAATAGATTCTATTTTGTATAGGAATTGTATATTAATTTATTTTCTAGGCATATATTTTACAAATAATCTGTAATTGAGAAATTCTATTTCATCCATAAATGAGACCTTTCTAGGTCGGAATGGACTTGGAAGTTGAAACAACTATGGGGTGAGTTTATACTTCTACAAACTCCCAAATTGAGGTCTTACCTCAGGATGCAGTTTTGTGTCATACTAAAGAGATGGTGGGTAAAGAAAGAGCTTGAGAAGTTAATAGGATTGGGAAATATGGTAGGCAGGAAAAAAGAGATAATGAGCTAAGAAAGATGAAGTTCAAGGTAGTGCAGGTAAATACCTTGCCTAAGGATGTCCAAAGCAGTTTAATGACATACACAGAACAAGTTCTACTTAACCTACAGATTGACAGGAACTACCACTCTGAGTTAGACTGGTAACCGAGATGTGACTTCATACTTCCCCAAAACTTCTAAATTGGAACTTCACCATCAGATGCAATTTAAGGTCATACAAAGAATCACCATCATCATCATCAACATATTTGGTTTCACGTCAGTTTTATTTATTTATCTATTTATTTTTCATTACATACTGGCATGTGTTGAATGGCTTTTAGAAATTTAATTCCAAATTGACCTATCTTTGTCTAGGTCTTTATTTATCCCTCTTTGTATCAAATTAACCCTCTTATCACTTCATCCCAATTTTTACTCCGCCTTCTTCAACTGTTCTACAGCCACCAAAAAATCTCATCCATTCTTTCAATGTGACCATACCAACAGAGTCACCTGTTTTGCACACATCTCCCTAAACAAAATAAACTCATGAGAATGCTGGAGGAACGATGTGATAGGATAGCTTTGCTACATCAGTCAGACTGTTTAATAATGAGACAAAGTAAGACCGAGACAAAGTAAGAGTAAGTGTCTTCTATAGGGTGCAGGTTCATTTCCTGAAACAATTCTTTTTTTTTATCTAAGCAATTTGATTTAATTGCGTCACAACATATTGACTTTTCTGCTGCAAGTCAGTCTTGATTATGTTGTAGATAAAGAAAGAGCAAACAAATGCAAGACATAATTAGTTCAGCTTATGTACTGACTACATATGCACACACACGTGCAACAAATCGGTAGAAATTGATATTTCTAATCTAGAACATGAAAAGATTGTAACCATAGTATTAAAAATATAGCACAACACAAAAATAAACAAAGCAAACCAACTTATTTTTGAACACCTGAACAACATGCTGCTCAAATGCTATTCAAGAGAGATCGGGTTTACTTCACTTGCATTCCATTTTCTATTCTTTAATAATTATTTTTTATATAACAATAGTTTTGCCAGACATAAGACTTACCTCCTCTTTTCTCCTAAAATAATTATCTCTTTGTCTATCATGACAATGAATTACCTCCCTTGTATTCTTAAGCCGACATATCTGGTTGGCAAAGACATTTCTCCTTGATAGATCAACACAATTTTGGCAGACTAAATACAACAAGCCCTTATTCTTGCTCTTTTTAAATAGTCCGGTCAACACGAGGAACTTTCTTATTTTGAATGCAGCTTACTTGAATCAGACTAATTCAGGAAGCCATCTGTTTCCAATGTTAAAGGGACTCTTTAGCTATAGTTGGATTTCTAATCGAGCCACAAAATACAATTACTATTAATTAAATATTTATTTTAGTACCGCTTATCTTTTATCTTAACTGTCTTGTGTATCTTCTCTATGCCTTTTTTTTTTCAACATTTTTCTAACTTCAGCAAGCAACAATTTAATCGTTCACTTCACCAAAATCGTTTCAACTTAGTAACAAAAACATCATGTGAAACTTAATTTGTCAGAAATCAACTGTTTAATTTTTATGGAAGTTCTAGCATTTACATAATAAAAATAAAAATATTATTTAAATTTTTGTGAAAGAAATATTTCTTATTGCACGATTTGGTAATCTTTTTTATTTTCATACTTAAACCATTTAAAATAAGGATGACAGCAAGAACTGGTTTTGAACAAAGGAAATTTATCTGAATGTGTTACCGGATGTTGGAAATAAAGTTAAGTTCTCAATCGATATGCTTACAAGATCTCACTCAAATTAGTAATATTTCTGAAGCGAAGGGATAGAGTTAAAATCAGGTTTTATTAAAATTGACCTTGGATACTTTTTAGCCAACTCCTCATCTTTGATTTGAAGCAAATAGACACTGTTCAGAATCCCTCCAAGAAACCTGGATAAATCAGACATTGCCGGAGACACAGATCAATCCGTTTTTAAATTCTCTTCCAACTATTTTCCACTTCCATTAGCATTTTAGGATAATTTCTCGTTATCAACATTTTTTTATATATAAAAATTATTTCAATCTGAGAAAAGATGGTGACATAAAATATTGCCCCACTCAGTCAATAGTGAATATTTTATTAAGTGTACATGCAAATATTCATTGGTTTACTGCCTATAAAATGCAGTCTTTTTTTGTTCGTTAATGCATGGCACGGAGATTATGATTGTCATGTTGAGCTCATAGATCAGTTTACTTGTAGTAGTAGTAGTAGTAGTAGTAGTAGTATTACAAACTTGGAACTAATTTTATTACAAGAATTTATACGTAGACACATATTAGATTTCTCTGCATTTTGAGAATATGAGAAGCAATAAGAATATTTGACAGCACATAAAACCCATTAAAAGAAAGTAAAAATAAAAAGAAAATAAAAAAAATTAAAGAAAATAAAATTATCTCCATCTCCTGGAGCCTTCTGTACTATAATTTTATCACAAACACATACTATCTTTTCTATATGCCCCTCTCATGAAAATATTTGACATATTATTGTGCCACCAGTATCTAGTTTAAAGATGAATCAATTGAATAAATAATTTGAGCAACTAATTTTTTAATTATAGGAAAATAAAAATAAGAAACTGATATTTAAAAAAGAAAAGAATCAAGCTTGAAAAGTAAATTTGAATTTAATAATTTTGCTTGTGTATTTTGTTTCTAATTTTGTCAAAATGCAGTACTTTCTTGCTGATGGCCATCTGCTTGTGCAGTCAAGTGATTTCTTGATTTTGTCTTGACCGAATCCTGACTTGCCAGAATATATCATCGCAAATAGGATGACATCAAGTGTATACTAGGATATTTTATGCAACAAAAGTATATACTACAAAGTGCTGACTTTAATCAGGCATTTGCAAAAAATTGTACTCCTTTATACTTCTGATGACCTTTCTGTTAGAAATATCAACAAATTATACATTTTAACTTTTTAATTTTTCCCTACCCAAGATTTCGCACCACCTGAAACATCATCTTCCATCAGGAATCCTACTTTAAACAGTAACATTTACCATGTCCACAATCCATAATAGGGAGGTCATCTCAAATCTGAAAAATACAGATGCTGCACAGTCAATGGCTGACTACATATGACTGTACAGATCTAGATGAATACAAGAAAATTGACATCAAATATCTGTGCACGTCCCACCATCTTTTTTAAACGTGCTAAACCAGAGTTGCAGATTCAGCGTCAGAGCTTTCGGTTAGAGTTGAAATCAGGCATGTAAGAATGTTAAGAGTTGGGGTAGGATTTTTTTAATTTCCAATGAATCAAACATCATGAATGTTGGAAGACTTTAGAATAAGGAATTAATGTCTGATATTTTGAAATTCTAGAATTTAGAGTCAGACTTTATACCTTTTGACTTTGCAACACTGCTACAAACACTGGTTTACATGCGTTTTGCTGCTTTGAACCATGGAAATTATTATTTGAAGAAATCAACAACATTCATATTATTTGGATTCTTCAAACTACTGTTCTCATTTTGGGTGTTATTTCAGTCGATGTAACTTCCAAACTTCAAGTGTATATAGTCGAACCCAGCAATCTTGATGCCAAACCAGAGAATCTGAACAGAATTTCAAACGAAACCCTTTATTTAATCCATGTGTTTAGTATGCTCTCATTTTGTCAGTCATGACTGATAAAGGTCCTAAGCAATTCACACTGCAGATTGAACCTTCAACCTCCAGGAATGTAACTTTTACAAATGACTTTGACCAAGTACTCTATCTACTGCAGCACAGGTTGTTACAGACAGCAAGATTGGCAGACTAGAGTTTGACTTTTGGTTATCTCTCTACACCTTTTGTGTGGATCCTTTGTCTTCAGGATCACCAAGACAAGATTATAAGCAAAGGATCACCAAGACAAGATTATAAGCAAAGATCCAAAGAAGTTATGAAGGAATCAACAAACTGACCACTGATATAATTCTCAGTGTTGGCGACTGAAAAATACAATTGCAAATTACTTAGGACCACTATCCAGTCATGGCTGACAAAACAAGAGGATACTACCCTCATGAAGTAAATAAAGAGTTCCATTCGAAATTCTGTTCAAATTCCAAGTTTGACAGAAATACTCCAGAGACCGACAAGATCCACTTGAAGATTTATTATATTAAATTGAACTTTTCTATATAAGTTCAATATGGCTTTAAAAATCTACACTACTTATGATTACTACGCTATAATCCCATAACTAATGTATAACCATTAATCCTTATCCTCGAGTGGCCTCCGGTCTTGATAAGTGGTGACCCCCTTTGTAAAAAAAAAAAAAAAAAAAGGTCAGAGGTTACATCAACCGAAATGTTGTGAAAATGACACTGAAGATGAAAACACTAGTCTGAAGATTCCAAATAAGAGTCTTGTGCATTTCCTGAAAATAAAATCAATAAAAGATAGTTTGAGGGAAAATCTGAGGAAATGTCAAAGAGAAAAGAGTTTATACCAAATGAAACAATATGAAAAAGATGACAGAATAAAGTGGGGGGGGGGCCGGTTCCTTCTAAAGCCGTACCCGATCAGATGGAGATTATCATTTTCCCTTAGGTCAGTTTACCAGCGTTCAGAGTGTCTGGTCTGTTGGTTGTTTTCATACCAGCGATACTTGACATCATTTGGACAACCGAGGAACTGCCTCGTTGGTAATCAAACCTTTCTTTGTCGGAATGACGTATGGTTTAACTCGGTCATAGGTGGTGCATTCTCCTAGGCATTATCTCTTCCGGGAGGAGGATATGATTTCTTGTCAATTGTCTAAAGTAAACTTTACCAAGGAATGCAAGTGGATCTCTTTTCCACTATTTTTGTACCCACCCAGCACCCAGAGTTTGCTCCCTTTCCCATCATTTCTCACATCCTTACTGCAATGGGAAGCAATTACATCCTTACTATTTTCTCTTTCAAAAAAAGGGTCTAAAGTAATCGATTCGAGAAATGTAACCTGCGATGACAATTTCTTTGGGGTGTCCATAGCTTGAGATACAAAGATTATATATTTTAACTTTTTTATTTTTTAGGCTTTTAAATTTTATTATATAGAAAAGTTCAATTTAATAGAACTTCAATATGGCTTTAAAAATGAATCAACATATTTACCTCCTTACCAAGAGGTTCGATATAAGGCGTGAGTTGAGAAACCAACACACTAGAATAAGCTCACTTGCACCCACAAAAGATGCCCGAGCAGCCATATTGGAATTTTCTGGTAAGGGCACCTCAGGCGATGAGCAATAAACTAACCACTTCTCAGCGCAGGTAAAGCCTGAGAGGATGGACCGTCTAGTACTGAACAGAAGCATATCTCAGGCAGGCAGCAACCAAGTCATTGTTGGACTCTATGATTTATTTCTATCATGATTCAACAAAAATTCATACTAGGACCGGTGATATAACGGATAAAGTACTAAGTAAAATTTCAGTTCTTAGTGAAACTCTTAGAAATTGAAGGAAGGTTCAATTCTCAGTGTGGACAATACTAAGAATATAATTGCAAATTATTTAAGATTTTTACTCGGCCTTAGCTAACGAAACGAAAACATGCTACATTATACATGAATTAAATAAAGGGTTCCATTCTAAATTCCATGCAGATTCGAGAGTGTGACAGAAATGATGTGAGAATAACACTCAAGATGAAAACAGTAGTCCAAATAATACATCAATCTTCATCTGAAAAATTTTAAATCAACATTCGAAATTTTTTTTTTCACTTTAGAAAATACACATGTAATTGAATTTAATCATTTTTAGTCTCCAAATTAAAAGAAATCTAAGAACCTCCGTTCATAATGTGACTGAATACAGAATATAAATAAGATTAGCAAAAAAGCAAATCTATTTGCAACTAGAGGGCACTTACTTGCTAGTAATCAATGATAGTTTAAAGCAGATAAGATTACAAGCAGCTGGCAAAAGTGGATTACAATTATAAAAAATGTGTGTCATTTCTTCATTGTGCATTAGTTCAGCTGTCGGTACCCACTTATCAGCAGCCCTTCAATCCTTTAAAAATTCCAAGCTTTTGGTCAGTTTTCCTCATTTACGATCATATATTGGAATTAATATCCATTTTACATGATAGCATGCATTTGACAGCTTTATGAAATTGACTTCTAAACCAATCTATCTCTGGCCAGGTCTTTATTCCTTATTCTCCCAAGTCGATTCTTATCACTTCCGCCCACGTTTTTCTTGGGCTTCTGTGAACTGACCCACCCACTGCAATTGTTCTACACCTACTAACCCAAGAATAGATTCTTTTAACATTGCCATACCACTTAAGTCTACTATTCTACACATATCTCTCTATTCTGTCCAGGTCATAAGACACCTAAGCCAATCTTTAAGACTCACATTAAACATTCATTAGGTGTATCAGAATTTTTGTAGGAATTTTTGACACCCCTAACACGAAACTGCAAATAAAATATTTAAAAAAACTCGTAATTTCTCTTTTAAAAGTGGGTTGTTTATTTTCTTTATGGATTATACTTCCAAAATAAACTATTAAAGTTGTATAAAAAGTAATAGAAATATTTTTTTTTATTTTTTAAAAAACAGTAATGAAATTAATTGAATTTTACGAGTTCAGTATTTTTCAATTTTTAAACTTTAAAAATCTATCAAAATTTTTCTATTAATTCTATTTTTACGATATTTTCAGGGTCATTGTGAAATTTTATACTCTTTCCAATAGATCGAATATTTTAGACAAGCGTTTTTTTTTTTAATTCACGCCCCCCCCTATTTTGAAATGTCTATCAAAAAGTAAATAATTAATTTATGTGCCAAAGTTTTATATATCACAAATTGAAGATAAAAAGATCAATAAATAATATATTCTGATTTAAAACAAAAAAAAGAACAGTTTTTTTAGAAATTTACCTGTAAAGTCCGAAGTTTAAAACCTTTTCTTTTTTTTTAAATCACGTTGTTTGTATTTTTATTTTTTTTAATGAAACCTTTGGTCCTTGCCCCTTTAATTGAAAAAAAATTAGGGTTTGAATTACATTTTTCGAGTAGTTATAAGCTTGGAAAGACAGGGGGTCGAATTATTCAATATTTTTCACGAAGTTTCTGACACACCTACACATTCATCATATCATTTCTCTCAATACAAAACATCTGCTTAACACTAATTGGCCAGGTTTCACTGCCATACACCATCATGCTACAAACATATGCCTGACAGACTATTCTTTTGGTTGACAATGGTAACACTCTGCTGGTTAATAATAGAACTACCCTAACCTTTTATCTGAGTAGATAAAGGCATTTTTATTACTAACTTTTGCATAATGGCAAGGAAGTACATACAATATATATTAGTAGAAAGCAAAATCCCAAACACATCTATTTATAATCGTAATTTGCATAACTTTTCAACAGTTTAAAATAATGTCATTTTTTTTCCTACAATAGATCTGCCAATATTAACAGTAATTAGTGCTTTAAAAATAAAATGGCTAAAACCTTTCTTAAAATAGTATGTTCATTAAATTTCAAGGAAGATAATTTATTAAATGCAAACTATCAGTTTGTTAAATTACAATAGGTTTATATTTAAGATATTAATTATAAGTTATACATTTAGAAACATGTAGAGCTTGGTTAATAATTGCCGGATGGTGACTAGTTTTTGCTTGTATATATGATAACGTTTGATTTAGTCAGGTGTTTGGAGGTGTGTATGTTGGAGGGGGGGGTCACAAAAAAAAAAATAAATAAATAAAACGATGTTAAACTTTTTTAAAAAATCCGAAAAACAAAAAAAAAAAACTGCCTGCCCGTCGCCCGTGTGGTAAAATAAAAGTTTTGGTAGGTAGGTAGGATCGAACCTGGAACCTTAAGGCAAAGGTGGAAAAAAATCCTGACATGTAACCCACTCACCCACCACAGTAGAGTAACAGGAAAGTGATTTAATTTAACAATTAAAACTTAAATGCCCGCTTTTAATGATAATGAGGTCAAACATATCCCGCAGTCAGCATTCGTTGCGAGGCTGTTTTTTTTTTTTGTTTTCTTTCCAACTTTGGCTGTTTGTTTTCCCAAGATGTTAGGGAGGGAGAAACCAGCTCCCTATAAAAAGGGGAGTGTCCTAATGAATAGCAATTGTCTGATATAAGAGGTTTCCCCCCTCCTGCATTGATCAAACTTTATTGCTTTCCTCGACGTCCCGGCCACGAGTGCCGGGGGAACTGCTGATACGGATTCAGTTTCGCTTTTTTATACTGAAAAGCGAAACAAAGACGCAGTGATTGAAAAAATCTCGAAAATAGTGGGTAAAAGTCGGGAAAATTAAAGATAGACACGACATCCGTTCGTAATTCGTATATATTATGATTTAGTCAGTATATAAAGTTTTAAGGAGTGACCCGACTGAGCGCCCCACCCCTGAAAAAAAGTCTTTGGCAGACATACACAAAAAATGCACACACACACACACACACACACACACACACACACACACATTTTCGCTTTTATATAATAGATATCGCTCAATCAGAAAGTATGTCAAACGTATTTAATTCAATTTCATTTTGAGGATATTTTTTTACCTCACAGACACACACAATTAGAGAAAAAAGATGCAGGAAATCAATATTTATCTTTATATACAAAAGTAATTTCAAAGCGTTATATAATTTTTATAGTAATATTGAAATAACATGGCAATACTTTGAAATGATATTATTCAAACATCTTTTAGACAATATTTTTCTTTTTTAAAATTTCATTTTCACCCCAAACAAGATAGTGCCGCTTTCATGTAGGGGGCTACTATTGGGGCCATAAGTTGCAGGGATACTATGTAGGGAGTTGAGCAGCATTAAATCTGTTCCCATTACATTTGAACTTCTGCATGTCAGTAAAGTTGGGAAAGCAGGAATCCAGAAAGAAGTTCCAAAGTCTAGCAGTTCTGGGGAAGAAACTATTAGAATAGAAGGCCTTCTTACATCTAGGGATCTCTTCTGTGTAGGGGTGGGATTTTTCTGCTTGTCAGAGGTATCTATGTCAAAGGGGCATAAGGGCTTGTAGTTCGTCGAAGCATCCACCATCAAAATACTTGCAGAACAGTTAAAAACACTACGAACATTTCAAAGATTTATGCTCACTTGCTTCTTATAAATCACTACAATGAATTTCTGCCCACAAAACGACCATTAAAAATAGTAATTCCTACTTTGGGAAAAGTATAGTTTTTTTTTTTTTTGTTTTTGTTTTTTTTAGTTATTCTAATTCAGTTTTAGTATCCATGCTATTTGCCATTACGTTTTCCCCCCTCCCTTCTTTATTATCAGCTGCTCAGAATATAAAATAAATAAACAAAAACAAACGAAGTATACAGTCAATAAGATTTATTATCTACAACAGGAAAAGTAGGGGAGACAATCATAATCTGAATGTAAGTAAATTGAAAAAAAAATAAAATGAATAACAAACAAAATTCCTAAAATAAGGCAGGAAGAATCAAAGGACTTTCCCTCCATTTGCAATTTGAGGAAAATGGAATGGAATGCATTTGAGAGTCTCTACAGGGGATAAAGTGGAGGGCACTTCAAATCTCGGCCAAGTGGGGAAGGAAGGTGCCAATTTTCCTTTAAAAAATGCAGTTGTCGTTATGACTCCCTCCGTGCAAAGAATGTTTAAAATTGTTTCCATTTATTTTATGTCCAGTTACATTCCTGACAGAAGTTAAAGCTGAATTTTGAGGGATGACGGATAAGTCTACCCTCTTTTTTGTGTTATTGCTGAGCGCCAATACTATCATAAACAATTTATAATATACAAATAATTGAACACAAGTTATTTTTCATATCTTCCCAACAATATTAGTGTATAAATGGCCAACTGATTAGAATGTTAAATACTGGTGGGTACGTTTGCTAGTATAAATATTAACTAGATAAATCTATTATGTTTTAAACAAAAATATTTCCAATAAGGGGTCGTTAAGGGTTCGAACGTTTGAATCTGGGTATAAACTAAAAATCATGAAAAAGGAACTCCATAATACTTAGCTAGATATGTTTTCAGAGGGTGACAGTTTTTGTGAAAACCTCAGTTGAGACAAGATGTATTAATTATACTGATAATGTTAACAAGGATACAATCAAAAAATGAGCTTAAACATTACACAATCGACTATCTCCCTCTGTCTTTCTTCCCCTCCTTTTGATTTATCAGCATACTGGACAATCATAGCTGAAAAAAATCATTCATCTTCTAAGATCACATGATTGAATTAATAGAATAATTTATGTAACAAGGTTCTGGCAACTTTGCTACAACACGATTTTCCCATGTTGGCAGAATAACACACGACCCCTCAGATACTAAAATATGATTTTAAGATGATTAACACACAAAGGAGTAAACTAATTTAAGATGATTAACACACAAAGGAGTGAACTAATTAAAAGGAGTAAATGATTACTAGAGTCCTTTCGATGATCATCCCAATGTTATGTAACAAGAGTACATTATGTAACTTGAGCGTACATTAATTTTTAAGATATTTTATTTCATTTCTATAAGAATCATTTTTTTTTTTTTGTCTGTCAATTAAATTTGAAATAGCATATTCCCCAGTTTGCCATGCTTAAGCTTTACATTCCATTTATCATCACTAAATACAGAGACTCAATGAAAACATCTTAAGAGTCTCGGTGTTTCTATCTATTAAGTCTTACAAAAGAGTTATAAAATGTACGTAGAAGATACTTAACTTTAAACCCGTGGTTTTTATTAAGAAAAGTCTGTTTTATCATTAGAGCGTGGTAATATCTAGTTATGAAAGTTAAATCCAAGAAACAGCTTCTCCTTCTCCTCCTCCTTTATTGTGCAAAGACAATTTAAAATAAATATATGGCGTGTGTAGCCACCACCACCGAGAGAGTAGGCCAGTGAACATGACAGCGTAACGTCATTTCCTGATCAAATTGTAGGTATAGTTTCCGGTATTCAACCACGTGGTCATGCTAACAGGCATAAAAATATGGCTGTGTTAACGATTGTCCATGTATGTCCTAAAGAGAAAGAACAATTCTCCATTTGGATAATAATTATTATAATTGCACATTGGGATAAGTTTAATCTAAGAAAATATAGTAAGTGAACTCGTTTTTGAACTTTAATTTCTATCAGAGAAAGTCGAATATTTCATTTTATTTATTTATTTATTTTTTGTTTTTTTACTGCAAAACAAAATTTTTATATAATATTTTTCAGTCCGTTCTTTTGATGATAAAACTTTTCACTGAGTATTTCCAATTATTTTAAAGTTAGCATTTTTCACGACAGTGTTTACCGGTGTATTTGAAAAATGCAAATGGCGGCATGCTTGTTTGGGAAAACGAGTTTAAACAAAAGAATTATACAAAATACTGCTAGAAACTCGCTCAATATGTTACCGTGACATAGGCAGACATATATTCGGTGGGTTTCTAACAGTATTTTGTATAGTTTGTTTGTTTGAACTCATTTTCCCAAACTTAACGAGTTCAATAGCGAGCATGCCGATATTTTTCTTTTTAAAATATATCGATAAACATTGAATGATTTTTTAAGCAATTACACGTTTTAAAGTGAGTAAAACCACTAAAAACCTTTCCAGATAAGCAGAAGAGTAACTTATCTTGCCTTTGATAACATTTGTTTGTTATATATTTGTTTTTTGACAACTTTTTCGAATCTATGTGTATGGTAATACAAACCCAAAATTTAATTTAACTTGAAAATAATATTTAAAATACACGTACGTACACTGCACAAGCACCTTTATTATTATCATAATAATAATAGTAATAATAATAAAAAAACTGGTGTAGATGACATCGATTGGCGCCACACCAACTAGTTGTGAAGGGTCAGGGAGGATGGAAAAACTGAAGTGGGAGAGTACTAACAAAATCTCCACTGAAAGTGTGCAGTTCAAATCTGGGACCTTGTGGGGGCATTTTGTGACCCAAACCCCAGGAAACACCAGTGGCCGATGCCAACGAGAAATCAGTGACAATGGTTGTTGCGATAACATGCAATCATCTGCACAAGTGGTCAAGACGTGGATAATACTGGAAATCTGGGGAGACTTGTTGTCACTTGGTCTCCAGAGAACACCACAGGTTACTGCCAGTGAGCGATCACTGATGATGGCCTGTGAGACAACTAATACGCTACACATTTTGATGAAAAACATGGGGAAAAAAATAGACATAGAACAGAAAACCAAAACTTTAAATATAATTTCTGTATTTAAAGTAATAGTTATTTAAATATTTCAACAGAATCTCGTGGGCAAAATCCAGCTTCCCAATAAGAGGCACTCTGGATAGGAACAAAAATAATCTCAGTCATGAAAGATTTCTCCTCCACAGACTGAGGACAGAAAAGGTAAAGTGTACCATCAAAACAGATACTACCCTGTGATCTTGTTCCGAAGGCCAAAAAATATTTGTGTTTAATGTTTCTTTAATTGTTTGTTCCCTAAATTCATAATTTAGTTTTATCAGTATTAAATTGTATATTGCTTTAAAATTACTTGATTTTACATAGATAATAATTTATATTTCATATTGAATAAAGTTCAGTTTCAGTATTAATCGAACTGTGTTCATTTTTCTTTTTAAAAATGTTTTATTGCTCTTTTTCAAATGGCCCTCATATAGTCTGACAAATCTTACCTACATTGCCTGTAGACATTTTTCAGTTAACAGGCCTTCTTACTTTCGGTGGCCGTGGTGTAGCACTTTAAAGCACGTTTTATAACTGCCTGAGGTATGAAAGTATCACATTCAACTAGACCTTTTGGCAAACCTTGCTTTCATAGAGAAGTATATATGTACTTGTTTTATTATTAGACTCGTGAAAAGAATAAAATATTATGTTGGCCTCTTGTTGGCATAGTCCATCAGACATTATTTTTTAATGTGTCAGCACATGGTCTGGTTCTCTTTGGGAGAAAATAATGTCAGGAAAAGATTGATTCAGATCTTTTCTTCTCCCAACTTAGGAAAAATGGTATGGATTAAAATGGCCATTTTGGCACATAAATGGTGAGATGTGCTAAAAAGATTGTCTAAGGTCTTGCGTATGTGACGTAAAAGTCATCCATAATTTCATCAAGTTTTGCCCTATCCTGCTTTCATCACATAACGTAAAAATATATTAATTATAAAAAATAAGTTAGAATCATTAGGTTTAAGTACTTTACTACAGAGAATAATGGGAAATTTAATTGAAATAATGGAATTGCTAAGTATGGAACAGCTTTTATATTCCTCCTACTGGAAATTGATTAGTAAAAAAAACTTTCAAAAACTTAATCGAATAAATTACTTTTTTTTTTTTTCCTGGAGAAATTACCTAATAAAGTTCAAAATAATACCAATGCAAAATCTTTTGACTAAATGAATTCAGAATAATAAAAGACTGAATTTACCAAATTGTTGGTGTGTCTGTGATTGATGAATTTAATTGGTGTATTCCTATTATATAATGTGTGTGTGAGAATAGAAAAAAATGCTCAGGTAGGCGTCTGAGGATGCGGTAAAACCACTGGATGAGAAATCTCATTAGTCTTTGTCAAGGTAGGTATCCAAGAGAAGAAAAACTTACATAAACCTTTTTGGAAAACTATTACTGCCAACGATACAGACTTGCTCTTTTTGAGTCAGTGGTTTATAGAGGAGAATTGGTTCTGTGCAAAGCCTTTTTTTCACATAAACATTCACACACAAAGAGGACTTGCAAACTTTTATTAGTCAAACCATGGCGACACTAACACAAGCCTTCAGCCATCTATTATATAAAGGAGAGATGTCTATTAGTGTGCATGTATGTGTGACTCACTAAAACTTTCGAAATCCAGCATATTTATGTGCATTTACTGCAGATTATTTAGAAACCATTAATTTCTGGAGCATATTCTAATTCCTAGCACAAAAATACACTTATACAGCAAATTCATTTGCTTAATCTTATGTTTTAACAAAGATATAGCATTTTTACTGAAAAAGTAGTGTAAAAAATGTGACAAAACGTGTATGGTCTTAAAGAGGAAAAAATATTCAAACACGTGAAGCACAAAAATTCCTTAATTTTAATCGCATTTAAAAAATTAAAAAAGATTCTTAAATCATCAAGCTCTTTTGCTATATTGAAATATTTTAACCAATTTCAATTATTTCATGTGTATTGCTAATAAAACTTGATCAATCATCTCATAAGACGTATTACAATACCATAAAAACATACTAAATTTTCAAGAGTCTACAACAGTTTTAAATGCTTGTACAAAAATGTCTGAAAACTTATTGAAGGTATCTCATACTTATGGAATTGTAAAGCTGAGCCCAAATGAAAAGATTATATCACATGCATTCACTTCTATCCCTAATAACATTGGGAAATTAGTTTTCAAGTAACAAAAAATAAAATAAGTTGCAAGAATGAATACCATCAAACAAAGCTGATTATTTGTGAAGTTGATTTAGGATGTAGAAATATAGATTTTGAAAGACTTTTTTTGTCAGATGATGTGAGTTCAGATGTCTCAGGAGAGATAAAAAGTATCCACCTTATAAATTGAGGTATGACTATGATAATATGACATGTTGGGAAGAGTGATAACTCACGAGGTTACAGAAGGATAAGATAAAAGATGGCAGCAAGCTGACACATTCATAAAGACAGAGAAAGGCATACATAATGCTTCTAATCTTTAGAATAAAATAAACTTTTCCTCAATTTCATTGACTGTTATAGCTTTTAAACTAAAACTAATGCGTTTCATCAGTCATTTAGAACAATTTTTTATGTGTATTTCAAGAAAATATGCATTTCCGTTCTAACTTCAGCTGACTACAATATGGTTGTCTTCAAGTCTAACGTAAACAAGTTCTTGATTAGCCGTTTCACTTGTTAACAAATTTACCGAATTTCCATTTACTAACGATTACTATATTGTCCAATTTCTACTGTACACTCTTTAACCCTTATCCTCGAGTGGCCTATTGGCCTTGATAAGTGGTGATGCTTATGTAAAAAAAAAAAAATTTTTTTTTTTCAAATTTTTTTATCGATAGTTCATATAAAAATCAGATTACTATTAAATGCTTGAAAATTACTCATGTAAATCACTTTTTTTTTTTAATTGTAACCTCTGAAAACTTTTTTTCTTGCTCACATGCCCCTATTTTGAATTTGTAGCAGTGGACCAACATCAGTGAATTTTTTTCAAACTGATGTAAATTTGACACAAAAATATTGTTTCCCGTTCAAATGCAACTTCATTTTCTTTTTATTAATATGGCCCGGGCAACACCGGGTATCCCTGCTATTCAAATATATAACGTGTGTGTGTGTGTGTGTGTGTGTGTGTGTGTGTGTGTGTGTGTGTGTGTGTGATAGTATAAAAACTATTTTTTTTTTATAGTTCAGATCGATTCTCTAAAGAAAATTGAAGCTAAATATTTCATATTTAAAACTTTAAAAGTTATTTCAATTCAAAATTCGCAATAAAGCTTTTAAAATAGAACAATTAAAATGAGAGATCAAAGTTAGCTCATATTGCGATTTAATGTCAATTTCAGAGCAAAGAGAACTTACACGCATTTCTGTAAAAATTACAAACCTACTTGAACAAATTCAAATAGACACACACATATCCAGTGAAAATTCATGTGAAGCAACTTTCAGAGAAAAGTATCAGAAACCTGAATGGCAAAATAGAGATGATACATACCAAACTTGATTCTCAGTAAATTCTAAAATCGAATACCCAGAAGAAAATTTTTTTTTATATAAATTTCATTTTCTATATTATTAAATGTTGAAATGGGAATATTGATTAAACAGATAGCTAAAGAGTTACGATAAATTATTAATAGCAATCAGAAAGTTTTCTCTATTGAAAGAGAACGCAGCAAACGATAGTGATTAGTTGTTGATCTAAACAGGAATAAACAAGAATGAATCTGTCGCTTGTGATTAACTGATTGCAACACAACACACAGTTACAGATTGAACAAGGAAATTATTGAACACTTCCTACAAGCAACTAGAAATGCATTACTAAACTGCATTCAAATATTTCGATTGATATGTTTCTTAAAAATCAAGATTTCCTTTTATATATATATATATATAAGTAATTTATAAAATATATATGGCGATTAAGCTACACAGAATATTCCGCATTTCATCCACTCTAGGATTCTTCAGGCTTATGCGCATAAGCCTGAAGAATCCTAAAGTGGATGAAACGCAAAATAGTCAGTGTAGCTTAATCGCCATATATATTTTATAAATTACTAACTCCACCTACGTATTGAGCACTTTTGAAGTAAATACTTCAAGTTTACACATAAATTCATACTTTTGTATATTAATTTTATGTGAGTAAATGAAGTAGTTTATATATATATATATATATATATATATATATATATATATATATATATACACACACTAGCAGTTAAGCCTGGCTTTGCTCGGGCCCTATGTACTGTTCATAACACATATATATATATATATATATATATATATTAAAAAGTTTGACTACTATTCACGTAACCTACATTTAAAATTTCAAATGATTAGACCTAAAATTGGCGGAGGAGTTTGGGAGAGTTTGCAAAGGTCAACTCTTTCAACTTTGACCTCTTGGCAGTCAAATTTTTGGGGGAGTCAAAAAGTGACAACACTTACTTGCACCTACTCAATATTGAAATATCTGCAATTTTCATTAAATTTAAATCATTATTCTTAGAAATAAATAAAGTATGTGCTGCGCATCTCCCTTCATAATATCCCTGCAACTTATGTCTCCGATAGTAGCCCCCTACTGCAAAGTGGCACTGTGCCTTGTTTGGGGTGAAAATTGAATAAAAAAAAATTTTTATACTGTCACACAAAAAAAAAAATCAACTGTCTTGATGTGATCACTTCAGTATTTGATAATCTCTAACTTTTTGCAAAAAACTTTATTATAAACTCCACTTTTTGCAATTAGAGCCAGCCACTTCTAGAATTCCCCACTATGAGGAGCCTGTCCCGGAGGTTACTAAAATTGACAGAACTCTTGATACATGCAAAGTAACTCTTCTGACAACATTCTAGTTATTGTGCTTAAGAAACTATTACTAGAACTTTCCTAACAAAATTATACAATCACTGCTTAAAGGAGAAATACGTTTCATGCATTTGAAAACTCTTGTTGGTCTGTTCAGTATTTAAAAAAAAAAAAAAAAAAAAAAAAAAAAAAAAAAACTGATGATCAGTTTCCTATGTGTCATTAGTAAGCTGACTGAATGTGATAAATCAAGCCACTATTGACCACCTCAACAAAATCAATCTACTTTGTGACAAGCAATGCAGATTTCATCCTACAAGATGAACTGTTAGTGTAATAACTAACGTCATGAATGTCTTAACAAGCTTTATTTCTAGAACAATAGTATCTGACATATCAAATTTTGATATGTCAAAGGCTATTATTCTAAAAAGAAATTCGATTTAACATCTTTGGCAAAGTTTGGCACAAAAGATTGCTTCACAAATTTGTTAGCTACAAGATATTTGGCAATGTCTTCACATAAAATCTTTTCTCTCAGATAGGTTTATAAAAGTAATTTGATGGGCAGCAATCAGAAACACATATGATAAAAGCTGGCATGCCTCAAGTATCTATTTTGAAGCCAATGTTCTTCCTAATCTTTGGGAATGATCTGCAAAATCATATCCTGAAATCATTTGTTGCCATCTATGCACACAATACAACTGTCTTTGGCTGCACAAATAAGAGCACTGGTGATAAAGATCTCACTGATTCTTTCTCTTTGGATCTGGTGCACTGGAGAAAAAAGTGGCCTGTTACTTTTAACACCTCTAAAACTCAGTTTCTCTACTTTTACCACCGACAATGATCCCTATTTTGTCATAGACAAAATGAATGGCAATTTCTCTTTGAAGAAGCCCTTTGTTTTGATAAGCCTTTAGGACTGACTTTCATTCCAAATTTAAAATGGAAGATGCATATCCAGTCTGTTGCTAAAATCGCTAGAAAAATGGTTGGATCATTCCACTTCTATGGAAAGTACCTGACCCCAAATATAACATCTACCTATATAAGTGTTAGATACGCCCACAGATGGAATACTACTGCCACACCTGGAGAGGTTCTGCACAAAGCACTCCTTCCTGCCTTGACAGAGTACAAAACAGATTCCAAAATCTAGTAGGAAGAGGAATTTCATACATCTTTCTCCACTATGAGAGGCCAGTCTTTCTCTACTGTTACTAAATTCTATAAAAGACGCTCGACTGAGCTCTAATCTTTTGTTCCTTCTTGTAAGATATTCAGAATAAAAACTGGTCTTATAACTGCACCGAAAAAAGATTTTCCGTTATTCCTTCAGATTCCTAGCTACAAGTGGAATTTACATGGATAAAACTTTATTGCAAAGGCTCTTATTTAACCATGAACCATTAACATGGAACTACTTCCAGGCTGGTCGTTTTTAAATCTAATGTCAACAAATTTCTGTCATAAACCACTCCATAAGTAATCAAACACTAGTTGTACCATGTATGAATGTTAGTACATAAAGTTATACACCTTTCAGCTAGCAACCATTCTACCTCATCATCAAGTGACTCATACCTTGATAAATGATAAGGGAGATCTAACACATTTGAGAGTGAGGGGTGCTTAAGCATCAAATAGAAATGTTCACACTTCTTTGAACACTTAAATATTTCCGATTTGCCTGAAATTATTACATAATATAAAGTACTAACACTTTTTAATGGAATATTTATTTACTCTACAAGAATATTTTATTTAGGTAAAATTTGTCTTCTAACATAGAAATCAATCAAAGAGAGCACTCTGCATGGAAACAAATATTTCTCTCCTCAAGAAAAGAGGGTGATATTGGACATTACTTCTATTTACGACCTTCCCCACAAAGGTATATTACTCAAGAGAACGTAATGAGCTATGTTTAAATTATGTTTTACAAAAGAAAAGTGTGTAGAAAACGTCTTTTGAAAATAAATGAATAAAATGGGTGCTTCTGCAGTTTGGCAAAGATATTAAAAAATGAAGATAAAAAATCTCTTCTGTATGCGCTAGTTACAGAATGAAGTCCTTATGAGAGAAAAATCGCTTACTTGATGAAGTAGTTTTTTTGGGAGGGGTTACAGAGGAAAATCAAATTTTAGTCAGACCCCTCCCGACGAAGCCATCTTGGTAATTATAACTACAAGGAGAGGGGACAGAGGGAGATAACTCCATCTAATTCTTGAAGTTTGCCAAAATTTGACGAGATTATTTTTAGCTTGGAATGATTTTAGGTATTCTTTTTTCCTTTGTTTTTTGTTTTTCAAAAAACCGTTTCAAAATGTATAAAATTATTAGAACTTCATGTGCGTTTTAGCAAACTTTCTTTCATGAGAACTTCATTCAATAACGGGCATGTACATAAGAGATTTTTCTTTATCTTCATTTTTTTTTTAATATCTTTGCTAAACTCAAACTGCATAAGTACCGTAAAGTGTATTCTCAACTTCTTATGCCAGGAAAACATTACTAGTTAATATATTCATATAACACATATACAAATTTTAATTTTACTTGGAAAAAAATAAATATAGAGGCAAATTTTTTTTTAATTCTTTACTCTAAAAGTTAGTTTTCTCAGCACTCATCAAAAATAAAAATAAAAACAACTGATCAATAAACCTACGAAAAAAAAAATGATTGATATAAAATTTGGTGCATGTTTTAGAGTCGAAAGATGGATTTTTTAAATAAGTTCTTTTCAGCAAAAGTGACACTTAATTGCCATGTCAAAAATAGTAATATATTAAAAACTAACGAAAATTCGTTGAGTAGAAAATTATTTATAGTTAAAAGTATTTTTTTATGGAAAAATTGAGAGAAATGGCGTTTCCGTAGATGTGAACATCCTGAAGATTGTGAATATAGGGAACATACTTATCTCTCTTTTCGCGCTCCCTTTAATGGCTGAGGCTTTATTTTAGCCGATAGCAATAGACTTTTTTACTAAAACAATAGCAGTTGTCCTATTCGACGGATTTTCGAATGTTTTGGATTATTACTATTTTCGACACAACAATAAGTTTAGATCGACACTGTTTACGTTTGCATTTGATAAAAAGCAAACTATGGAAGACCAAAACAGGCCAAAAAAAACTTATTTTTCAGTGACGAAAATTTCAATGTATTATTAAGCTGAGGCTGGCCAGTACCAGATGGGTGACCATTTGTATGAGTTTGGTTTTTAATGTGTATGTGTGTGGGGGCCAGGCTCCCCAAAATGGGAGGGGGGGGGGCAATTTAAAGCAGCATAAAAAAAAAATTATTTCAGCGCGTTTGGTCCACCGTAGTCGAAAGGCGGCAAACGTTTTTAAACGGGATCGAAAAAAATGATGCTATTTTTAACACAAAGAGCACAATATTTATCGAATTTTTTTTTTTTGTATCGATTCTTCAAAACATGCCCTGTTTAATAATGGTCATGCATTATTCGGCTCGCTAAAAAAAAAATTGTTAATTTATTTATCAAAGATTTTAAAATGGCTTTTTTTCGTATAAATATTAAAAAAAAAATATTTTTTTTGTCTTGCTTAACTTAAATTAATTATTTTACTTAACATATTCACCGAATTTCACACTTCAAAACTCAATAGCGGGATAATTAAACACAATCGAAGTTCTGATATTCAGACGTCAAAATAAGGTATGCAAACCATTTTTTTTTTTTAATCTATAATTCTGTCCCTTACAACAACACAATATGTTGTGTTCAGTTTCAGATGATTATTTTAAGCATATTTGTACCCCTTCAAAACAAGCAAAAATATATATATATATATATAAATATCGTTTATGAAAAATAAGTACACTGTTATAAATTTCATTCTTCTCTTAATAATCGCTGAAAATTTTGTATTGATCGGATAATTACCTGATTTTTGGTAGATTTTTAAAAAAGACGGTCCGTCAAAAAGTACTGACCTGCCCCCCCCCTAGTTTTGGCGGTGCCTAAATAAGTATTGTTGTTTTTGCTTAAAATCACATATTAAAAAAAAAAAAAAAAAAATCGATCTGTCGACTATCTTAGCAAGCACCTAAAATTTATTAAAACTTAACTGGTCGAAAAACAGGTACTGGTTTAACGACATAAGAACCATGGTGATACTCTGTTAATAATCCTATTGTAATTATAATTCAATTACGTACAAAAAAGTAAACTAGTATATAAAATAATAATTCGTGCTTAAACGTGCATAATTAAAAAATTGTCAGAAGTAATAAAGAAAAACAAAAAAATTATTGTTGATAACATTGAGTACATTCATCACGAAATCATTTGCACACACGCGAAATAAGAAAAAGTTACATTGTTAACAGTTGCTTGGAGAGGGTGTGCAGGCACTGCCGAGTGCAGGACTCCGAAATTCACGTAAGTTAATTATCTATTGACATTTTAAATAATGAAATTGTGTAGCAGTGCTCTTGGCCTTTTGGTCAAGATCAAAGTGTAGTATCTGAGAATTGATTAAAAAGGCACTAGTGGGGGCGGTTACCGGGAGTAAGTGGTGGTTAGGTCTCAAAGCCAAGATCAGAAGCTTCTCCGTCAAGTATGCCCAGCGCCTCGCACTAGATAAGGCCAAGACGAAGAAGAAGCTAGAGCAGAAACTAGCCCAGGCTACGGGGGAGGGTGATAGGGTTAGTCAGGAACTAGCTAAGCAGGACCTTCTACGCGAGACTAGCGAGCGTTACGAAGGCCAAGTAGTTAGAGCTAGGCTTAGAAAGATAGGCAACGAAGCAGTCAATTCTGATGCAGACGTGCGCCGTGAGGTTTCTAGGCGTGGCTCGGACAAATACATTGCAAAAATCAAACATCCGAATGGACGCACCCTGGAATCGACTCGGGAGATCTGCGAGGGGTTTCGAGAACATTTCGAGGAGCGTTTTACGCAGCAGCCCGATCTTCCGGTCCTTGAGTTTAGCGACTATTTGGCCGACTCTCCCCGCCTCGAGGCGGCTAGAGCGGCTGGTTGCGAGGGCCGGGTGACGGAGCAGGAGGTCTTTACTGCGCTGAAGCAGGTCAGCTGTGACAGATCGCCAGGACTTGATGGTCTGCCATACGAACTGTACTTGAGGCTGTCGCCCATGTTTCTGCCTCTTCTGACGGATATGTTCAACCATTGGTTTGCTCAGGGATCCATCCCAGGGCAGGTGACCAAGGGAGTGATCACATTGCTGAAGAAAGGTGACGGGCATGGAGGGGAAGAGTTAGACGACTACAGGCCCATAACTCTGCTAAACACAGAGTTGAAGATTTTGGCCAAGGTCCTGTCGAATCGGCTGCAGGTTGTTATCGACGAGTTGGTTGAACCGGAACAGAACTACGCTGTGAAGGGGAGATCGATTCAGAACAACTTGCACCTGATCCGCATGATCCTAGAGGGGGGAATAGATGACGACACGGAAGCCGCGCTGATAAACTTAGATCAGTCCAAAGCTTTCGATAGGGTCGACCATCGTTTCCTGGCATCTGTCTTAGAGGCCGCCGGTTTTAAACCGGACTTTTGCAAGTGGATCTCCATAATGTATCGACAGCCCATGGCTGTCGTGCAAGTCAACGGAAAGCGCTCGAAACCCTTTGTTATCTCTCGGTCGGTTCGTCAGGGTTGTCCGCTGTCGCCCCTGCTTTATGTCCTGGCTTTGGAGCCTCTTCTCCGCAAGCTGAGACATGGGGAGGCAAATTCGGCCCTGCGCGGAATGGCTCTGCCTGGCGGCTCAGCTGCCAAGGTATCCGCGTTCGCCGATGATGTCACGATCTTCGTGTCGGGCTTCAGAGACATTGAGGTCGTGTCGGAGGCACTCACACAGTACGAAAGAATTACAGGGGCCAAGATAAACCGCAACAAGTCGGTAGGACTGCGGTTGGGCGCATGGAGTGGCAACGCAAACCTCCCTGCGCCCTTCAGCTGGACAGATGGCCCGGTCCGGATCCTCGGCGTGTGGTTCGGACCGGGTCTCCAGCTTGACAAGAATTGGTTGGAGGTACGGTCAAAGGTGGAGGCTGCAGTCAATTCGTGGCTTCCTAGGAAACTTTCCTTAAAGGGTAGAGCTGAGGCGTGCGCCACTTACGTCTTTCCTCTCATCCTTTACCGACTGGCCGTACTTCCCCTGCCTGCACAACACCTAAAAGCTCTTGTCGAACTCTTGTCCTCGCTCCTTTGGGACAGAGGAAGACACTGGGTGAGCAGACAGGTCTGTATTCAACGTCCGTGTGAGGGAGGCTTGGGAATGCCGGACTTGAAGTGTCATCGAGATGCTGAGAGGCTGGCCTTCCTGAGCCACTATATGCAGGAGGACCAACCGTGGCACCCCGTGGTTACTGCCGCCTTCCCCGACCTCGTTCTCGACCCTTCCATCGAGAGCCGTCGCAGGCCGCAGGGAGAATCTGCCTACATGAAAGAGTGCCGAGTCGTGCTAAAACGACTACCAAGGTCCAGTGACCTTGTGACTGCTACCCGTAGGGAACTCCACAGGGATCTAGTGAAGGGGGCCGCTGACGACCCGCTATGCGCGCGTTTGGGGTGGCAGCAGAGTGAGATCCGCTCCGCGTGGAGCTGGGCGCCAGGTTCGAGTCATCTGAACAATTCGGAGTTCTCTCTGACCTGGCGATTGGCCCGAAATGCACTTCCACTCAACAACATACAATGCAGTTCTGGGTTTCTGGAGTCGCCTGATTGTCCCCGTTGTGGGACAACGGCTGTGGAAACTACGGATCACGCTTTCTTCGATTGCCGCGAACTCCGCCAATACTGGTCGTATGTCAGTGGGGTGACGGCTCGCATCGATCCTGAGCATCCTCGCCCAATTACTGTATCCAATGTTGTGGACAACGTGAGGCCGCCGTGGGACCGGGAAAGACAAATGGTCTACGTTACGATTCTGGCCGTGGCGAGAATGGTGATTTGGACGTCGCGTCTGCAAGGTTGCCGGGGGGTGTTGTCTTTTTCTGATCAAGATCTGATCGCGTTCTTTAAACACCAACTACGGGTGAAGATCAGATGTGATAGAAGAAGGCTGCATCGCGCGGCATTTGACAGAAGATGGATACATGTGGCAAGTCTGTGTGTACGAAGAGGAGCCAAATTTGAATACGTGTTCCCCGCCTAGGTGTGGAACGCGCAGTTCTGTAAAGTTAAATTAAACAAGTAGTCTCTCAGCTAGCTGAGTGTGTGTTCCATCCCTCCCCGATTAGGAAGCCTCTTACCCGCAATTTTTGTTTTCACCCCTTCCTCTAAATTTTACCCATCTTGGAGAAAAAGAAATACAAACTAACCTCCATCCCTTACCCACAAAATTTTCTTTTCTCCATTCCCCCCCATCTAGAGGGCATCCCCACCTAGAGACTGACCCGCAGAAGCGAGGTTCCTTTTACAAACCTAGTGGAACGGGCAGTCTATCAACTAGACGGGGTTGGGAGGGTCCTACTAATCACCTTTTGTTTTTTCTTCCCCCTCCCTCGACACAAATGAATTATTGTTACCATTTTATTGTTATCTTTTTTGTTTTTACACGTCAATAAAAAATGTTTTAAAAAATTGGGAGTTACTAGGACGTCCCCCAATATGAAAGGGTGAATGCGGTATTATGGTGAAAGAAGATACTAGCTGGGAGAAGCTTTTGACTTTGTTTAGTTCTGGTGTGACAAGGATGACCAACGACCCCCAAAATCCCCCCTTTTGAGTTGGCCATGTGCCTAAGTTTTTTGTTCATCGTTGATTTTTTTTCTGTATTTTTTTAACATGAATAAAAGATTTAATATCTCAAAGTGTAGTATCTGTTCTTCAGATGTTGCACTTCTATTTCTTGTTCTCTTTCAGTGGAGGAGAAATCCTTCACGACTGAGACAATTTTTATTTTTGTACCTTTTCTCCACGTTAAAAAACGACCCTGGTGTCTAACTGTCCCGTGGGGAGGCATAGTAAATAGGTACAATAAATAAAGTGTAGTATCTGTTCTTCAGATGATGCACTTCCATTTCTTGTTCTCTTTCGGCGGAGGAGAAATCCTTCACGACTGAGACAATTTTTTATTTTTGTAACTTTTCTCCACGTTTAAAAAACGACCCTGGTGTCTAACTCTGTCCCGTTGGGAGACATTATAAATAAGAACCACAATAACAATAATTGAAAGAAGAATGGGAGAAATTGGAATCAGAGGGATAGCAGAAAAGATACAACGCATCAAAACTACAGAAATATTAAGGCAAACACTTTAATGTGGAGAGTGTTAACCATGTAACTTTTTCTTATTTCGCGTGTGAGCAAATGATTTCGTGATGAATGTACTATCAACATGTTATCAACAATAATTTTGTTTTTTCTTTATTACTTCTGACAATTTTTTAATTTTTAATCACACAAACTACAGAAATACAAAGGAACATTACATGGAATCATAAAAATTGAAACTGTATAATTGTATGATACCCCCACTTTTTTTGTGAGTATCACCATAAACAGACACCACACGACATAATGAGGATCAGGGAGGATGGAAAGACCGAGGAGAGAAAGCACTAGCCAGGCCTCCGCTGGATGAGCGCAAAAGAAGACTGACCTTGGGAAGGCTTATTGCCACACACATTCCAGTGAAGACCAATGGTCGCCGCCAACGAGGAATCAATGGTAAGCGGTTGTTGCGATAACGCATATTCTTTTGCAAATATTATCGAGGGAGGTGGAGAGTACCGGAAATCTGGAGAGACTTGTCACTCAGACTTCAGGGAACACCACAAGCTGTTTTTGAAGAGCAATCTTTGATGATGGCTTGTGTGACTACTAGTGAGTAAATAATAATAATAAATATCTGAAGCAAGAAATTGAACGAATTCGTTTATCTATAAAAACAATTTGTGGAACTGTTATATTTGACGATATTTAGATTTGTTTTTGTAAAAATCTGAATTCGATAGACTTTAAACTTAAATTTGTACTGTGAAAATGAAATGCATTGAATTATTTTTAATCGTTTCAAAAAAATAAATATAATACACAAAATCATGTATAAAATTACATATTCATTGAATATTATTCAAAATTTTAACTAAAATTGTAGAAAAAGAAGTTTTCTATAATTTGTAGCAGTAGTAGTATATATTTATGAAAACCCTTTTTAAATTTTCAAATAGTTATGAAACTCTTGTAATCTCACAACAGTCCGTCTTTCCATATAAATTGATAAATGCGCATACAAATACATATTTTTATACATCATTTCATTCCTTTCATCACTTCTTTCATTCGCCATTTATGTGTATCATCACCTTTCCCACCACTGTTTTAAAGTATGCATGTGCAAAAAATGTGTAAGATGCAATACTTCTAACACTTATCTTGCTTGTCACTGTTATGCTTTAAAAAGTGTAATGCCTACATCTAAACAAAGAAAAGAAAAATAGGATATCGTTTTGAAACAATTCATGTGAAAAAGGAAAACAAAATAATAAAAAAGAACAATAGAACACAGAAAACAAAAATCAGGAAAAAAAACAGAAAACGGGGATAAAACAAAAATCAGGAAAAAAAAACAGAAAACGGGGATAAAACAGAAAACGGGGATAAAACAGAAAACGGGGATAAAACAGAAAACGGGGATAAAACAGAAAACGGGGATAAAACAGAAAACGGGGATAAAACAGAAAACGGGGATAAAACAGAAAACGGGGATAAAACAAAAATCAGGAAAAAAAAACAGAAAACGGGGATAAAACAGAAAACGGGGATAAAACAAAAATCAGGAAAAAAAACAGAAAACGGGGATAAAACAAAAATCAGGAAAAAAACAGAAAACGGGGATAAAACAAAAATCAGGAAAAAAAACAGAAAACGGGGATAAAACAGAAAACGGGGATAAAACAGAAAACGGGGATAAAACAGAAAACGGGGATAAAACAAAAATCAGGAAAAAAACAGAAAACGGGGATAAAACAGAAATCAGGAAAAAAAACAGAAAACGGGGATAAAACAGAAAACGGGGATAAAACAGAAAACGGGGATAAAACAGAAAACGGGGATAAAACAGAAAACGGGGATAAAACAGAAAAACCAGAAAAAGAAAAACAGGAAATAAAAACAGAGTACAAGGAAAAAACAGAAAACAGGGAAAAAGAGAAAACAGAAAAACAAACACAAAAAAGAAACCAAACACAGAAAGAACAAAAAAAAAAACGAGAACAAAAAAAAAACGAGAGAACAAAAAAAAAACGAGAGAACAAAAAAAAACGAGAGAACAAAAAAAAACGAGAGAACAAAAAAAAACGAGAGAACAAAAAAAAAAACGAGAGAACAAAAAAAAAAAACGAGAGAACAAAAAAAAACGAGAGAACAAAAAAAAACGAGAGAACAAAAAAAACGAGAGAACAAAAAAAAACGAGAGAACAAAAAAAAACGAGAGAACAGAATACAGAAAACGAAAGAAAAAAAGAACAGAAAACGAAAGAAAAAAGAACAGAAAACGAAAGAAAAAAGAACAGAAAACGAAAGAAAAAAGAACAGAAAACGAAAGAAAAAAGAACAGAAAACGAAAGAAAAAAGAACAGAAAACGAAAGAAAAAAGAACAGAAAACGAAAGAAAAAAGAACAGAAAACGAAAGAAAAAAGAACAGAAAACGAAAGAAAAAACAGAAAACGAAAGAAAAAAGAACGGAAAACGAAAGAAAAAAGAACGGAAAACGAAAGAAAAAAAGAACAGAAAACGAGAAAAAAAGAACAGAAAAGAAAAACAAACTAGAAAGGAAAAGCAAAAAAACTAAACAAAATAGAAAAGCAAAATAGGGGAAACAAATATATAGAAAAACAAAACAATAGCAGAAAGAAAATGAAGAACCGAAAGGGGGGAAAAAAATAAAGAAAAGAAAAACGGCGGAGAGATGATTTTTTTTTTTTTTTTTTTTTTTTTTTGACGTAGAAAGAAAACCTGTTGCTGGGTGAAAACACTCAGACAGAAAAAGCGAAATTTCAATATCAAATTTTTAAAAGTTTCTTTTAACACTTGAAAATAAGGAAATTTGTAAAACTATCAGACAAAAGATCATGTTACTATTTGATAAATACTGATCGAATTATTTTTTAACGTCATTTACGATGAATCGAATATTTACTGACAGAAAAAAATAAGTCCATAATAATTAAATTTAACTTTCAAAAGTTTATTTAAAGATTAAATAATTTAGTTTCAAATTTTTTTAATTGTTACAGGATAACGAGATGGCGATTGTACAAAAGAAACAGAAATGACATTGAAGCCGTTGATTTCAGGTTCGGATTTCAAAATGTTACGATCTCTACGTCAATTAAAAATAAGAAAAATATGGTCTTAAATAATTATATTTTTTTTATTTTTGTATAATTTTGAATTGCAACTTAATTTCGCATTTATGTTACTTAATGTGATGCCCCGTGTTTTAACTTTTAGCGCAAAAATATATTTCGAAAATTAGACATTTTAAAATAGATTTAAAAGAAGTTACATACGAGATATTTTTCAGTTCTAGATAATACAGTTAAGAGTTTTTAACTTTAATATTTTCGTGTGAGATATGGGGTTTTAAAAAGGCGGAAAATTATGGGCATTGCTCAAATAACAGTAGTGTAGGAATTGGTAGGAATCTGATAGTCAAACTTGGGGCAAATTTACCGTTTGCATGGTATTAACCCCCGAACCCACGAACTACTTTCCACCATTTTGCAGCTTCCGTTTATGCTACGCGCGTGGGGGGGGGTTCCAGGACATACAATTTTCTAATTTTCAAAAATACAATATAGCACTTTTTGGGTGGAAAATTTAAAATTAGCTGAAAAAGAAATAAAACAAGAAAAGGAAAGCACCCCAAGTTTGAGTAGGGGGGGGGTAATTTATCTGGGGTTTTTTTTTTTTTTACCTGGAACATAGAATCTTCAAATTTTCAAAAAGTAACGCACCGACATTTACCAATTAGAACACCATTTAACATTTTCCGAAGATTTTACTGTGTATATTGGGGCACGCGCGCCCCACCCAACATCACATCCGCCCCCTCCCCCGCTCGCGCTCCCAATATACACAGTAAAATCTTCGGAAAATGTTAAATGGTGTTCTAATTGGTAAATGTCGGTGCACGGTGCGTTACTTACGGAAAAACGTTTAACTAAACTGCAAAAGCACCCATAGTTCTATAATTGAATCCCCCTCCCGCAAAAAAGAATCAAAAACATAAAGATGTTTGGTGCTTATGTTTTTGTAAACCACATTAAAAACTACGCGAGACAAAAAAAAAAAAAAAAGTCCCAATTTGTTGTACTTTTCTTTAACTGTAAGTCATTAAAAAAATGTCAGTCCGTAATTTTTTTATTGGTACGCCATGTGAGAAGGCAGTTTGCTAGGTGAAACAAGCCGTCGTTCATGCTGCAGCGCACGCGCGTAGCGTAAACGGAAGCTGCAAAATGGTGGAAAGTTGTTCGGGGGTTAATACCATGCAAACGGTAAATTTGCCCCAAGTTTGACTATCAGATTCGTTGTCAGCGACCTCAATTACCTATAAAAAAAACAAATTAGAGTGGTCGGTGTTCTGTAGTAGCATATCTGGATATTTACCCAAGCGAAATATGCCACATGTAACTGGAATCCCCCCTCCCCATCTGCCACCACCGGCGTTGACGCAAAAGAAAGTAAGGTTTATTGGAGGGGGATGTGGTAAATTCCAAGAAATCTTGAGCGAAAGGAAAGAACGTAAAGAAAAGACCACAAATTAAAAACTTACAGTAATATTTATTAAAATAAATTAAAAGGTAAATATTATTTTTCGTTACAACAGAACACCGACCACTAATTTGTTTTTGTTTTTTTTTTAGGAACATTCGATGTTGCAGGCCACAAATAATCAAATCCGTCGCAAATTTACGGTTTGCATGGTATTAATCCCTTTTAATTGATCCTAAAAACCAAAAAAAAAAAATAATTCACGAGCTGTTTACAAAAGTATATTCTGCAGTTTAATTAACAGTTTTTCCATGGAGGGGCGGTAGTGGGTGCCACAACACACCCGCGCCCCCGCTCCTCCATGAAAAAACGGTTAATTAAACTGCAGAAGCACCTGTTAAAGTGCACAAGTTCTACATTAGACTACCCCCTCCTCCCCCCCCCCAAAAAAAAGAACGAAAAACATAAAACATGCTTTTGTAAACAGCTCGTGAAAACTTACTGACAGCAATATTTTTACTCTTAAATGAAGTGAAAACTTTATTTTATGAAAAATATTTCTTGTCATTTAAAATGTCCGCCATGTATTCATGCACCTTGTGCGCGCATTTTAGTAAGAAAGTCAAAAAGATGAATAATTAAGAAAGTGAAAAAAAAAATTGTCCGTTTTTATATCGGGAAGCGGAAAAATATCCGTAAGGGTGGGATGGGGTGGGGGGTCATTTAGGCATTGAAGCCGAAAAATGTTTTTGGGGTCATTTTTTGGCTGTTTTTGGCGTTTTTTCCTAAATGGGAAACAAGATGGCCGCCAGCAAAAATAATAGTGATTACGTTGGATACTGAGTGTCTTCAAATATGGATAACTACGTGTTTGCGCAAAAAATAAATGCGATACTCGTTCTCAGCGTACCCGAAAACCTATAAAAGTCGACAAATTAGAGGTGAATGCCGAGAGGTCGGCAAACTAAAAAAAATACCCATTTTCTTTATTTACCTGTTTTCATAGTTCTTTCCCCAAGTAAATAATATCTAGTTTAATTTCCCCCCCCTACTTCGGCCATAGTATAAAATACTTATTTCTCCCTCTGATTCTAATGACAGGTGCCCGAAAAAAAAAATGGCGTCTCCATTTTCGGCGATAAACAGTACAAGTACCGAAAATATATTTCGGCCTGAAGGTGTCCAGTACAATTGTTTTGCTATGCAAGCTTCGGACATTTTTTTTAGATTTAGAGTCATCTTCATTTCTCCTAAAAATAAAAATTATATTAGGAGTGAAATGTCATTAAAATTCAATTCTAATTACTTTTGGTGATGGTTTGTGTTGATTCCTATTTTTTATCTATTTTTGAGTGTTACTGTTATATTAACATTTTGCGATCACTTCTGTGTGCGTGTCAAGTCAACGTAACTGATACAATCATTTTTTTAATTGACTGTTTTGGAATAAAAACTGAAGTCCGAAAACAAACTTTTTGGTGCTTATTTTCAAGTTAAATTAACGTCGTTTTACGATATGTTTGTTTTTGTTTTTTTTGGTAAATGTTTATTTGAACTGGAACTGTACACTGTAACAGAACGCCAACCATTCTAGTTTGTTTTATTAAAATTATATTTTCTTATGCAGACTTTTCAATAAAAGTCTTTACAATTATATTTGGATACATTTTTATACAATAAATGTTTTGGTTTTCAAATGGCGCTTGGTCAGTTTAAACAATTATGAATATGTCATTTTCAGTTTTTTAACGTTTCATGAAAAACTTTCCAGTTTTCATTAATTGAATCGAAACATTTCCAGTTAACCAATTATGGACATATGTTCTCTTTCATTTTCCTTATTTACCTTTTTCATAGTTCTTTCTCTAAGTAATTAATATCTTGTTTAATTTTTTTATCGAGGCCGCTGAAAACGAATCTGGCATTTAAACCCGTCGCAAATTTGCCGTTTGCATGGTACTAACCCCCCTGGATCCTGGAACTATTTTGCGCCATTTCACTGCTTTTGTTAGCGCTTTTCTTACATGATGCGTTCGCATAGTAAAGTGACTTGTCACATCGCGGAAGAATCTTTAGCGGGCATTTGAAATGTTTGAATTTGAATGAAAAGTTTAAAAAAAAAAACAAAAAAAAAAGCGTGGTTCATTTTTTGTTACGTAATTTTTGAATGCTTTTTAATTAATCTAAAAGATCAAGTTTTCACGAGTGGTTTACAAAAGCACTTTATGTTTTCGTTCTTTTTTTGAAGGGGAGTATTCAATTATATAACTTGTAAATTTTTTAACAGGTGCTTCTGCAGTTTAATTAACCGTTTTTCCGTAAGTAACGCGCCGACATTAACAGAGCAGAAGAACCGTTTACATTGTGGGCGGTAACTATGATAGACTAAGACAACGTTCTAGTAAATCGATCCATCATTTTGGAAGTATCGACTTTTTTTTTTTTTTCGATCAAATTTCGCGAATTTAGCCTTTTTTGAAGACCAAACTACTTAAAAAAAAAAAAAAAAAAAAAGGCTAAGCTCGCGAAATTTGGCCGAAAAAAGTTGATGCTTCCAAAATGGAGGGATCGATTAGAACGTTGTATTGGTCTATCATAAATACAGGTCATTAGTTACCCGACTAATCCAATGGGATAGCCACTGCTGGGTTGCCACTCTTGTAGAGACTACCAACTAACAACTCCGCATTGTCTCCCCGTCCCGATGGTGATCCATGTGTTATCCTTATATAAAGCGTTGAATTTTGGATATTGAGTGGGGATTTGACAAAGATGGTTGCAAACTGGTCACTGGTGAAATGTAGCTGTGTCTAGTATATGCCCTATTTTGGGTTTGATTTCCGTAAAGATCATTATGTCATAGTTGTTAGTGTGAGTAAAAATGGTTAGCTCGTTGTACTTGCTCATCAAAGATTTGTAAACATGAGCACAGTATACCGATTTCTTGTTTCTAAGTCAGGTCAGATCTTACTAGACTATGCTGTGGATCTCGTTGGTGTTACGTAATTGGCCCTGACTAATATCTGTTTCTTTTCACCAAGAGAATCCAGTTCAACTTTTAGTAGTCTAATATTTCCCCTTAAAAAATGTTAAATATTGAATGTTGTAGGGGGGGGGATAAGCATTCGATAATAATCTGCTGAAAAAAAAAAAGATGAAAAAAAAAAAATTACAGAGGGGGTACCGCTTCCATAGTGTGCCAAAGTGAAAGTTAAAAACTCCTTGGCAATGCCCGATAGCTATGGCTAGTTTATGATCATATATACATGTGTTTACTTCTTTGTTTTAAATAAAGATTTATTTCTTAATAATCTTGTCAGATTCCTGAAGTATTTTGTTTGAGTCAACAAGAACAAAATCATTGTAAAAAGAGGCGACTTAAGTCGTCGACTACTGACGAAAGTTGCGCTTGAAAAATCGTAGCTATTTAAGGAACATGTTACTAGACGAGAGGCAAAATCTGAAAAGGGGCCTAGACATCAGTTTTAGCAGTACGGAATGTTAAGAGCCACTATTCATTTCAGATGGTTAAAGTGATCCATACAGAAAATTTTTCAGGTGGATGCCCATTGAATTAGGTTTTTATTGAATTTTTAGAGCAAAAACAAAATGGGTGCCATGGTCAAAAATACAGAATTATAATAACATGACACAGCTTCGTATGTACTTAAGATAATGATATGAAAGATATTATCACGTGTGATGTATGGTGAACTTAGTTTCCCGTATTTTTATACATTTAATATGATTTTATTACTTTGTAGCCAAATCAAAGATGAACACCATTGTGAAAACACTTAATTATAACAAAATCACCAATCTTTTTATTTATGATGATATCGTGAAATTTTGAAGATGTTCTCATGCTACAATAACAAAAAAGCTTGAAAATATCTAGTCTGAGTCATGATGGGCACAGTTCAAAGGATTTCGACAAGTTTCCTCAGAACAACCACAACCAGCAGTGCATTTCAGTTTCTTCAAACGGCAACTGCATCAGTTTGAGATTTACAGTTCTTGCACTGGCATTGTGTAAGTTCGAGGTAAACCTCTGGCAATGGTTCATCGCTCATCAAATGAAGCATATTTCCAGTTGTACTATCCCGGTTCCATCCATTTCCAACCAAGGCCATGCGATCAGTGAAGAGAGCCAAATTGCACACTGATGATGTGTTCATTGAATGTGCATCTTCAAAGAAGACCAAGTTGGTGGTAACCTCTCTCTATCTTTGGAACCCTTGAGGAACATTTTAAAACGCACATCATTGATGTTTGTCATTTTCATTGTTGGAATACAGCCTGCGGATGAAATTCTCCACATCAGAGTTTGTTCCGTGAGTGTGTCGCGCCCAAGCCTGTCCAGTAAGGGACAATTACTGGCGAATGTTTTCCAGGCTGTCGTTTTGTCAATGCCACAAAATTGGCTAACGGTGTCACAACCTGATAAGGCGTGGAATCCGTGAAGGTTGTGGCAGAGAAGTGGATCATGGTCTACATGGTGTACAGTAACAAATCTGTTGCTTTGCTGTTTCTGTCTGGAACCTAATCTCTCTGGTTAGAGTTAGGGTTAGGTCACTGGCAAAGTGAACAAGAACGTCTGTGTCTCTGAAACTAATGACCAGCCGCTCAAATCCAAGATTTTTCACACATTTACAATGCAACAGCATTCTGGTATCAGCTTCGTCGTGGTTACACTTTGGGGAATTGACGTCTGTTCCACGGGATGATTCTGCAGCCATCCTGTCATGGAATCCTCCAGAAGTCATGGCTTTGCAATGTCCTTGTGTTGACTTTGCTGGATGGATTAGCTCCATGTTCAAGAAGTGTTCCAAATCTTATTTGTTCTCTGGGAGGTCAATAAACTATCTCCAATTGACAGGTAGTAGCACGTTTCTGTTATCCACTTTGCAACGTATTGGCCAGCTTTTTCCTGTCTGTGAAATCCGATCAAATATGACGTCAACTCTGGAGCACGACTGACTGAAGTGACTTAAGACTGAGGCAACAAAACCGTCTGCGAGTTGTCCAAAATTGTGGGTATTTGCAGGCTTGCCAATTGCTTGGACAAGTGCCTGACCATCGATGATCACACAAGTTCTCAGGTTTGTTATTGGCAGTTGTTTCTCTACAGCTGTGCTTTTCTGGAGAATGTTGCCCAAAGCTGTTTTGTTTGTGAATCGTATTACTCTTGTCTGCAAGTGAAAGTGGAACTGGCGAAAGTTCATAGCTGAGGATTTCCTTCAGGTCAACCTCACGTCCAGCTTCCTTGGACATGAGCAAGCACTGGAAGAGGTTTCAGTCTGCTTTGTTTTTTGCTTGAGAGCCAGATTTTTGCTCTGGACTTAATACAGGTTTTTCAGGGTTGGGCTTTTCGACTGTCGGAGCTTTTCATGAAGTCCAATATCCTTCTTAAGGAGACGTGAAGCCACAAATTCCCGCAATTTCTCTTGTCCTTGTGTGTGTGTGCAGTCAGAAGAGATTCTGTAATTTGAGGAGAAGCTACATTTCGAGTCGCCAGACTAACAACATTTGGAGTTTGGTGTTGAAAGATATCATATCTCTTTAATTGATCAACAATTTTCTGAACATCATGCTTGTTCTGTTGTACTCTTGAGGCATCAGCTTCTTTCACATATGAATTCTTCATCTGCAATGTGCATGTCCAGCAAAACATTTGTCTCATCGACGATTCTGCTTTGCTTATTGAATGCTCCTTCTGATCTCTTGCTCCTTCTGATCTTGTTATACTAACAAGGCCACCTGCAACTTTGCCGACTTTATTGACATGCTCCAAGACTTGATCTGTAGACAGCTGATTGAATGCGCTGTTTGCCATCTTAATCACAAAGTTTCCATTCATGAACTCTTGGTAGATATCAGGGTGGCTTGTTTCTAGGATCATGCAATCAGCAAGGTACGCTGCTCCCAGCGGGTGTAATTGACATGGTCATATTGAGCAAACCAAGGTAACATTTTAGCAAAGGACAATTTATGCAGGCTCTAATTTCAGGTTCTCTCTGCACATCGGAACTGAAGTAAGATGGTAACCAAAAGGGAGGTAATTCAACCACCAACTTCCAAAATCTGGAAGTTGGTGGTTGTGTCTCTTTAAAGTCCTCTAACAATCTGATGATTCTGGACTGAACAAGTGCATCCTCCAGTGCTTTGACGTTGTTGCTGATCACATCTCGTTCGTTGTGTGCCTCCAAAGATTCTATGACATGTACTAATAATGCTTGGAGAGCATCTTTGTTTATTTGGTTTGTCCTTTGCCCATTCGATGAATGCTAGCCTGAGAATATTCCAAAGTTTCAAATGTGAGCTTATGTGCTCGAATGGCTCTGTTGTATGATTTGGCCTGCATGTTGTACTGAGCTGTGTTTTGATCAAAGATGGCACTTTCGGCTCATACTTTAAGGAGACCAAAGTCTGTAAAGTGATTTCCAACGGTACACATTAAGTTCTTGGCAATGTGGAAGCCCCCAGTCACAAGAATATAGTTTTGCATTCACCACTGTTCACCCACTATATTTCTTTGGCTTTGCACTACAGCTGTTGGTCCAAAGTGATGACAGTAGATTGACCAGGATTTATAATGCTAGAAATTCTCAAGCATCGCATCATAAGCATCCATAGCGTGTTGTCTTCGTGAGTTGGTGCACTGAGTAGAGGCAAATAACCGATAGTGCAGAGCTCATGTTTGTCCCGAGTTGTGAATTGGTTGAACCCTGTCCACGCAGGAACATCAGCACTGTTCGATCCATGGATAGGAAAAAAAAAAACACGCCATATCTTGAGCAGAAGCTTCGTTGCACACCTGGTCATCTAGGGTAAACATCGTTTCGTTCAATGTGGCTGTGAATTTTGAATCTTCACAAGAAAGTCAGCAAGTTAAGTTCTCAAGCTGATGAAATTCCGGAGGGACCTTCAAGGATTTAGATTTTCCAAGAGGAAGAACGTCCTGCTGTTGATGTTGTCCTCTCTGGTACATGACCATCTGTGTAGCATGAAATGTTCCCATGCCATCCAACGTTTCTTCAATAATGCCGATATTGTCAGCAGCATACTGGCATAACTTGTTCAGTGACACATTTGAAGGAATAGGTGTGTTGTAGTTATCTGCAAACTTTTGCGGATTGTGAACTCCAGGACTTGTGTCCAGTCTACGAACCTGGTCATAGCTAGCACAGTGGCCAGCGTGATGGACAAGTTCAATCAGGGATTTCAATCGGGTCGCCTGATGAACTGCCAGACCAAGTCCAACATGCTTTGGTATAAGCATTTTACGTTTCAAGATGCCACAGGCAAGGTCTTGACTGATGCTCAGTGCAGTCCATTTCACAAGGTCGTCGTCTTCCTCTCCATCCACTTCCCCTGACAGCAAAATACTGATAAAAAGAAACAAGCTCTTTGGGATAAGTTTTTCAGCATTTTCTTTGCTGACTGATGTGCAGTTGTCTAAGCTAGGATGAGATTTGATGTTGCCTCTAGAGTGTAACGCACTGTGGTGCAAAGTCAGCATCGCATTGGATTTTTATAAAGTAAAATTGTTTTGTTTTGTTCCCCCCCAACAAATAAATAATTTGGTGCTTCTACACTATCAGAACAAAATTTGGTAGTTGATAAATGGAGTTAAAAAAAAAAAAAAAAACAATGGTTTCTACTGATTTTTTTTTTTTTTTTTTTTTTTTTTTTTTTTTTTTAAATTCTAATAAATTACAATGTCACCTTCCAAATTATGCAGTCGAAATTACCAGATTATTACTGAATTATTTAAAAAAAAATAAATAAATAAAATTGTGTTAGCAGGTGGGAAATTGCGGCCATCTTGTTTTTATAAAACAAATCAAAACGAAAAATTACCTCCCTTTTGAACTCTCCTATGCCTTACATAAGCAAATACGGTCGTTTTCTTCAAATTCTATTTTCTTTAATAAATAATTTTCTACATAGATACCATTGTTTTCATGTGAAATTCAGTATTAAATACTGCAGAAGTGTCTTTTTTTTTTTTTAATTGCAAAACAAAAATAGGGCTCTTATGCAGAATACGGACCGTATTGAAATAATGTTATAAATCCATTCTTACCATGGGGAGGGGTGACTTTTTAAAACTATTTTATACTTTCATCTAACAATTCAATTAAAAAGATATCGTGAATATTGAATTTAACTTAAAATCATATAAAAAAAAATAGGTTATCTTGAACTTTTCACCTCTAAAATGACTTATGCCAATAAGAAAACTTAAAATCTAATAGAGTTGTTTTGGGGGATGGCAGTAGATAATGTTCCTTATTTACTTGCCTCTCTATGAAGGCAAAGTCAGAAATGGCGCCGGTTTTTAATGTAAAGCACCCCCCCCCCCCAAAAAAAAAGGTCGGGACACTTGACTGGGGAAAAAATTCCAAAGTCTAGAAGAATTTTTAATACTGCTATAGAAATGGACCCACATCGACCAGAATATTTCCGAATGCGAATTACAGAATACACCAAAAATGGACGAGCCGTTACCGAACAGTCAATTAGTTCCATCATTGAATGAAACAACCGATTTTTTCTCCTGACTTAATGTTAGGGTTAATTACCTCCCCCTCTCCTCAGTGTTTAATTCTTCGTATTTCTGCTGTTTTGGATATGATTTTCAAGTTAAATTCAATTTTTAAGGGACTTTTGTTTATTAAATTATTAGATGAAAGTACAGAATAGTTAAAGTCCACCTCCCCATGTTAAGAATGGACTACGTTATTATTTTAGCACGATCAATAAACTGCAGAAATACCCAAATAGTAAATCAACTTTATTTTTATTTGGGAAAATATTTAACTTTATTTGAGAGGGGGGAGATTAAAAAAAAAAAAAAAGTGTTTGTGTACTTATTGATCTGCGCTATTTTTTAAATAGTATTTTCAAGTTTAATTAAAGTTTTATGATATCTGTTTTTATTAAATTGTAAGGTTAAAGTACAGAATAGGTACAAAACACCCTTTTTTCCCTGTTAAGGATTTTCTAAATAACGTTATTATTTCAGCATGGATCACTCGTACAAACAAAAAAAAAAAACAACAAAAAAAAAATGGTGCTTAATTAAAATTATACGTATTTAAAAAAATACAGAAAAATCTTTACTCGTCATGGCACAAAGTTGTCATATTCGAAAAATTACGTAAATTGTTCAAGTTTTTTTTTTTTTTTTTAGAAAATAAATACTAAATGTATTCATTCTAAGACTGAATTTGATCTTGATACTTCGAATTGAGTTGTCCCCCCCCTTTCTTATTTATGCTGGATCAAAAACATGGTCGACTAACAATCACTACGTCTCGCTTAGTCATAAAATTTGATTTAAAAAAAAAAAAAAAATACTTGATCATTTTACGCGATTTTTGAAATATGGCACTTCACTTCATTCCTTGACGATTGCGTTACATCATGAAGATTTTTCGGTGCTTTATCGCCGAAACTGGAGACGCCATTTTATTTCGAGCACCTGTCGATTAGAATCAGAAAGAGAAATCAGTATTTTAAACTATGGCCGAAGTAAGAAATAAATAACAAAAAAATTAAACTAGATAAACTTCCGGAAAGAATTATGAAAAAAGTAAATAAAAAAAGTGAAAGACAACATATATCCATGATTGTTTAATTGGAAATGTTTCGATTTAATTAATGAAAATAGGAAAGTTTTTGATTTAATTTTAAGTTAATTTATTCTTTCCGGAAGCAATCATTCTCCAGTTTAATTTATTATTATTATTTATTTATTTCACGCTTCGGCCATAGTTTAAAATACTGATTTCTCCCTTGGATTTCAACGGCAGGTGCGCGAAATAAAATGGCGTCTCCAATTTCGGTGATAATTGTAAAAGTACCAGATTTGTATTATTTTTTAATAAGTGTAATTCTAAATAAGCACCCAAAAAAGTATCTCTTTTGCATTAGTATACTTTAGTATAATCTGCCTTTTACATTTTTTTTTTTTTTTCGCGGCTTCCAAAACAAAAAATACTTTGATCATTTCCGGTTTATTCCGTAGTAACATTCATGTCGATAAGTGTCCTCTGAAGCACTGAAATTTTCTTCCTCTGGCCGAGGACCGAACGGAACGGCTACTACACTTTTATTAATCAATAAAGATAAACACGTAAGAACTACTTTGTTGTGATCCGTCTCTTTAGCTCACAGAAAAAAAAACAAAAAAAAAACAATTAAGCCATCACGAGCAGACGGATTTCAGGGATCCATGCTACATTTTAGGATCAACTAAAAATAAATAAAATATAAAATTAGAATGAAAAGTCGGTGTACTAAAATCAATAGAAAAGAAAGCTCTTTTGCAACTGCTTTTTTTCTGTTGCTTTTTTGTTTATTTGTTGTTGTTGTTGTTTTTTGCGTAATTAGCAGCGTTGTAATTGTGCTTACTAAATAAAAAGAAAACATGAAAAAAAAACGAAAAAATATATATATTAGTGTGCAATTTTTATCTGGATTTTTTCTTTATAAAGTCCCGATTTATTTACCTGCCTCTATATGAAGGCAAAATTAAATATGTCAGTTTACAGCTCCCCAACAAGAATCATTCCAGACTAAAAACAAAATTAAGAATTGCCTCAGTCTAGTAGGATTTCTCTCATCTCCCTGAAAACAACAAAATATTGTCTCTATTTACTTGCCTTTCTATGAGCACAAAGTCGTTTTTTTTTATGGAAAAAGAAATATATTCACCCACCTCCTCCAAACAGCGCTCTGGATGGGACAAAAATTGGTGCTAGTGCAGAGAGTGATCCGCGCTATTTTTATTTTTTTTAAATCGTATTTCCAAGTTTAATTAAAGGTTTATGTTTTTTATTCAATTGTAAGGTTGAAGTATAGAATAGGCACAAAACACCCTCCCCTCCCCATGTTAAGAATGACTTTTTAAATAATTTCTCTGCACTAGTACCCAAAAATTTTGAAAAAAAAAAAAAAAAAAAAAAAGCCTTAATCAAGAAGGATTCATCGTCCCCCCGACCGACAATACTGATCGTAATCAAAAAAGTATTGTGTAATTTCCTCAAGTTATTCATTTATTAAAAAGGAGAAAAATATTTTTCTTTAAAACAGTTTGCAACAAAAAATGCACTAAATTAATTCTGGTATAAAATTAAATAACTGTTTTATTACAAGTTCACCCCCCCAAAAAAAAAAAACAGCTGTATTTGCCTTCCTGAAGAAGGTACATTTCGACAACATCAATTTTTAATGCAGCGGATATTGATCTCCCCCCCACCCACCCAAAACAAAAAATGGGGCGAACACTTTGGCTTAGATAAATATTTATTAAAAATACCCTTTTTATAGAATCGCTCCCCGGCTCCCGTCTTCAATAAATATTTTAATAAAAATTAGAAAGCGAAACGAAAGTAAAAACAATCAATTCGAGAAGGGAGAGAGTGTTACCTAGTAGTAAGGTTAAATTTTGGACGTTTTTTAAGTTGTTAAAAAACGCTAACAATCATAATTCAGGATATTTAAAAACAAAACAAAACCCACATAAAACGATGGAAAAAAAAATACTTGATTAGAGAGAAAAGGAGGGTGATTATTCTCTGAAATTTCCCCAACCAAGAATTTAAACATTTGTGCAGTTTAACATTCCCAAGCAAATTTAGAAAGCCGTTCTTAACCAGGGGAGGAGGGTACTCTTGCGAACCCTTACGTTGTACGGACGAAACCACGGCCACCAAGATATAGCCGTGACGGAACTCTCCTAAAATGAAATTTGTTTGGGGGGGTTAAACTGCACTAGTACCAGGATTTGTTCTCTCGACTAAACCAGATGTTACACTTTGATACTAAGCCGAAGAGTAATATTTTATTTAATAAAGCATGACAAATTGATGTGAATTTTCAAATTTAGAAATATTAATTGGCACTTATGTTAGTGCTGGAAATAACGTTATTTTGACAGCCATTCTTAACATGGGGATGGGAGGTGTTTTGTAACTATTCTATACTTCGACCTAATAAAAACGATATCGTAAAACTTGAATTTAACTTGAAAATACTATTTAAAAATAGCACGGTAACATAAATGCATAAGAAGCTGAAAACCTTATGTTCCTACTTGCCTCCCCACGAGGGCAGAGTTAGACACATGGTTGGTTTTTAATGTGGGGGAAAATTCAGTTCCTAAAATAAAAAAAGGCGGGGGGGGGGGCACTCTGGACAGGAACAAAAATTTAAATTGCTTCTGCTTCAGTCATGAAGGATTTCTCCTCCACTGATCGAGGGCAGAAAAGGTAAAGTGTCATAACATACTATACGACGTTGCTCCTAGCCAAGACGTTAATTGAAAAGGTGGCCAAATCTTAAAACGTAACAAAGTTGTTTCTGCTTCAAACAAACAGAATACAATAGCATTTTTTCAAATACTTCAAGAAGCTAGACTTACTGGAGAAGTGAGGGGAGGTGATGGATTTTATTTTGGGCCATTTACTGTCAACATTTCTGGCTTGTAAAAAGAAACAAAACACGACGGCTACTTTTGTCTTTTTACACGACACTAACACTTGTAAAACAATGTACATATATGATAAAAAAACAATAAATGTAAATTGGGAAATTCAGAATTCCACTATAATATAAGATCGATTACACGTGGAGAGCTACCCCACCCACACCTCTCCAACAACTTAAAAGCCGGAAAATGTGTAGGAGGCGACAAGGAATCAAGTTGTCTCGTGCATAGGGTTGTTGTTTTTATTTTCTTTTTGGGTTATAAATTTATGTTCAGCTAGTAACGCAGGTTCAGGTTTCTAAAATAGCATTTCTTTCAAGAAATCATTTTTGTTGGTTTAGGAGACCAAATACGCCATAATAGACTTTCACTTATAAACTTTAATTTTAGTCAGAAATTTACAGTTTAATGATTCCAAAATCATTTGAATTTTTCACGACCACGAGAAAAACAGGAAAAAAAAAAAAAAAACGTCGTGGTGATCATTTCTTTTAAATGTCAATGCAAAACAAAGCATGTCCGACACGATGTTTATGTCGTGTCGGAGATTCCGGCGCTCGAGGATGATTTTAAAGCCTTAAAGTTAGTGGATACAATGTATTTTTTTTTATATATCATGGATGAACGTATAGCTGTAGTTACACGTTTGTGCTTCTAATTTTTTAATTTTAAATAAAATAATTCATTTTAATATTTTAAGAAGAAAGAAAAAATAGTTAATTCGAAATAAGTATACTTGAAAATGATACGTACGAATGTACTGTCGGCTTTATGAAAATGTTCAAAAATAAAATCAAGCCAAAAATCCATATTGCAATAGTAGAAATGGAACTATTTAATTTCATGCTAAAATTATTTACTATTTTAAGAAAAATGATAAAGAAACAAATGAATGTTTTTAATCAAGTTTTCAAAACAGACAAAACACTAAACAGATTCTTAAAAGTATGCTTTCATATATGTAAGCGAAAAAAAAAAAACCTTTACAATAAAGAAGCATACAATTGTCATTTCCATATATTTGTTCATTTTAAGTAATATTAACCAATAATTCTTTACATCTTTTTTTTTTTTATCGCTTAAGAAATTTGATGCTTGTACAATTTACGGACTGTGCTTTTCTTTTTTTTCTTTTTTTTTCTAAAGATAACATTTTCAAGTTGATTCAATTTTTGTGGATTTTTTTATTTATTAAATTGTTAGGTGAAAGTACAGAATAGCTAAAAAGTTCCTTCTCATTTTACGAATAGCTTTCTAAATAAGTTATTTTAATACGGTCCGTAAACAACACAAGTATCCAAAAATTGTTTTGTAGTTTTTTTTTTCTTCAAATAAAAAATAAGAGAATGTCTCACACGAGACAAGATTTTTAAAAAATCATTTTAAATGGATTATGTTAAGTTTTACTGGAAAAAAATCGTAAGTTTCTGGGCGAAAACTGGAATTGAACTCAAACTTTTACTTTCATTTGTGGACAGTCAAATTACGCGCTCTAGTAGTTCTCAGTTTGATAAATTATTATTTTTTTCTTTTTACTGATGAAGATCGTTTTTATTTGCAACTCAAATTAAAAATTCAATTATGTAATTATTCTGTGTAGAAAGGAAACAAAACAGTTTCAGAATGAGCAAACAATAAAATACCACAGATTAAAAATCTGTCGACATTCGCCTGTTTCATTCACTACTTTCTTCCCGTCTTTATTTGCAATAATAAAAAAAAAAGAGACAATCCCCAATCACTCCTTCTTTTTCTCCGCCAACAAAATAAAATAAATTAAAAAAAAAGAGGTCCACTCACCCCCAAGAGCAGCAACAGTTCGTCGTCCCCCGGTTATTCTCCTTTCAAATCGTAAAATCCACAGAACGTGCCAGAGTTGATCATAGATGTTGTTTTGATTTGGATTTAATCTTACACCGAATGATACAACAGAAGAGACATGAGAAGTTTTCATACGCTAAAACGAGCTGCCATGTTTACGCTTACACGCATGCGTACTGACACTCCGGGTGGGAGCAGGAGGGGGGGTGCAATTACAACGATTGACAAACTTACAAAATATGGAAGACCACACTGGACACAAAAAAATAATACATTTTAAAGAAAGAAGAAAAAAAGAATATATGTTTGACACACTCGTTCCCTCTCTGAATTATTTCTTACCGATTTCTTTTATTACTTCAGAATAATAGACACCGAATTCTCAGATTATATATATTAAAAAAAAAAAAAATGCCAATTACATTTTTAGCGGAGGGTTCAAAAATGCTCCCCACGCTTGATTTTTCGAGTAGTTTCTATTTACACACTCACACATGGAGCACAATTAAACCGACGGTTGTTGTTGTTTTTTTGTTTTTTGTTTTTTTTTTTTGTTTGTTTTTGTTTTTTTTTTTAATGTGGAAACATCCCACTCCCCAAAATGGTCGTACTGGATAGGGATAAAAAAATAAATAAATATTGTTACAGTCGAGAAGTATTTCTCCTCATCGGTTTCAAGTTTATATCAGAGCGAAGTACGTTTGTGTTCAATTGGGCCATCCTTCTCCTTCTGAAGAGGGATGGGATTGGCTTGTTGCCGGTCGCCTGGGGCACCTTACCAGGAAATGCCGATGGGTCCGATTACAGCAAACATTGCAGGCAGCAGCACTCATTTTTTTTTTTTTTTTTTTTTTTTTTTAGTAGGGGGTGAGATTCTCCGCTCTAAGCTAAAGTCATTTCTTAAAGTTTCACGGTGGGCAGGTCAGTTAATATATACTTGGAGAATTTTTTTTTTTTTTTTTTTTTTTTATACTAGCTGCCCATCGAGCGGTGCTGGGAGGCAGGGTGGGATTTAGCCCTTTTTGTCTTTGTTAAGTAGAATGTGTACACTTCTTGAGCTGGCATCATCATTATCATTACTTTCTCCACAGTCACCTCAGCTTGCCCTATCAGAAGCGGGGGGGGGGAGAAAGGGCTTTTGTCTGTTTTCCTCAGTTCGAGTTTCGCCGGTCTCTGGGAAAGACGCGAACTGACTGTAACTCCACCAAGAAAAAAAATTTTGACGTTAAATATTATGTTCTGTATTTTTCTCCTTTAGGGAAAAACGTTAATTTCATTTCCAATAAATTAAAAAGCAACAAGGTTTTACAAGCTGGGAAAATATTAGTCTCAAAGGACTAAAGAAAGAACCGTTTGTTTGTTTGTTTTTGTTTTTTTTTTTATAACATTTTCACCCCAAACAAGGCACATCGCCACTTTGATGTAGGAGGCTACTATTAGGGGCATAAGCTACAGGGGTACTATGTAAGGAGTTGGGCAGCAAGATGTCGGTTCACGTTACACTTGAACTTCTGCATGTCAGTACAGTTGGGGAAGCAGGGTCCCGGAAGGTTGTTCCAAAGTCTAGCGGTTCTGGGGAAGAAACTACTGGAGCAGAAGGCTCTCTTACATCTAGGGATCTCTACTGTGAAAGGGTGGGATTTAGTTGCTTGTCGGGTTTGTCAGGGGTATTTACGTTGAGGGGGTAAAAGTGCTTGCAGTTTGTCAGAGCATTCACCGTTAAAGTACTTGTAGAACAGGCAGAGGGATGCAACATTTTATCGATGGGACAGAGGCTGAAGCTTAGATGACAGTTCAGGACCTATTAGGTTGGCAACTCTCTTTTGGACCTTGTCCAGGAGCAAGAGACTAGAAGCAGATGCACCAGCCCAAATATGATGACAATACTCCATACATGCGCGAATAGTGGCCTTATAGAGGTACAGGATATTTTTGGGTGTTAGTAGCTTTCTAGCACGGTAGAGAGAGCCTACCTTCTTTGCAGCGGTCCTGACAATAATCTCAATGTAATTGTTCCAACTCATATTTCCTGTGAACGTTAGGCCAAGGAGTTTAAAAGATGTACTTTCAGATAAAGAGTCTTTGGTCATTGCTATTGGTGGTAGAGAAGTTTCTTGTACTTATTGAAGGAAACAAGTTTAGTCTTGGCAGCATTGAATGTGACCATCCATTTTTGTCCCCATTCCACTACAGATCGGAGGTCATCCTCTAGTATTTCTGCCATTTCTTTAGATATGTGTTCATTTGTTTTCCTGCCGTGTCTGTTATAGAGCGTGGTGTCATCAGCATATATACCCATCTCACAAACAATTTTGTCAGGGATGTTATTTATGAATATTAGGAATAATAGAGGTCCAAAGATAGACCCCTGAGGTACTCTCGCGTTTATATCATATTGTTTAGATGTACGACCGTCGAGGACAACCTGGCTTTTTCTCTTATCTAAGAAGGGTTTAATTATGTTAAGTATTTTTCCAGTGATACCGTATGATCTGATTTTCTTGAGAAGACCTTCATGCCATACTCTGTCAAAAGCCTTAGATATATCTAGAGCTACCGCTCTACCCTCCCCCGCTTTGTCCAGTGAATAGTATATAAGATCACAGATTACAGGTTTTTGAGATATTTTCTGTAAGAAACAAAAATTAAATTTGCCGGCCTGTGGGACAAGAAGACATCAGCGCGCATGAAAGCAACTAAGGAAAGAGACCGTTTGGAAGACTACTCTACTGAAATTTATCTCTCATGACATTTTATTTTAAAAGAAAAAGTAAATAAAAACATTAAAACCAAAAGGTTTTAGAAGATTGTGAGAGTGCCTCTCAAGGAAAGAACTGAAAAAAAAAGAAAAAAACATTATTAAAGACCCCTTTTTACATACTTCTTTTCTTTCAAGTTTTACAAATCAAGTAAAACTATTTTTGTATGATTATTTTAAAAGAGACACCATATATTTTCCGGTTTTATTTGTCACTATCGTTTGGACAATAAATTTAATTTTGTCATTCTATTGTATAGAATTAATTCGAGAATTAGTCTCTCAATTAGAGACCACATTTTTGTATGTTCTATTTTTTATATTTTTATACTTGATACCTGAGGTTACTTGTTAACCCCTACTTTGGGAAATAAAAACAATTCAGCATTTATTTCGTTTAATAAAACTTGACTAAATTAATATACTTTTTGGGTCTGGTTTTCCATTCGGTCCGTTTTTATATTTTGCTTCCCTTTTGTCTATTGTAACTTTGTGTTTATTCACGAGACTTTGCTTAAATCTTTCAGCATTTTGCTTTATTTTTTCTTTCCTCATTTTTTTAAATATTTGTTACACCCAAACTACAAAATACGTCAGCCTACACTTTCAATTGTTTAGTTGCACAAAATGTAAAAATTTACCTTCGAAAGAAATTAAAAACAAGGCCATAAAAAGTGAAGGAAAAAGAGGGTCATACTATAAAAAATGTCTCTCCTACTCTTATAATCCTTTCAGACACCACATTAACCTAGAGAAATTTAGAGAGATTCTATTGAAAATATCCTTAAATTTGTTTGAGATTATATTGACATAAATTGATTGGATTAAAATGCGAGGTGAAAAAGACAGAAAAAAAAGGTTAGTGAGACTCCTCTTCCAAAAAATGATAAATGTATAAAAAAAAAAAAAAAAGAAAAGTTAGTGGCGCTTTGATTCTAATTTGAAGGCCAGTGTGAATTTTGAGGTTGTTATTTTGTTTTGTTTTGGGGGTTTTTAATCAAGTTTCCGGGTTTTTACAAATGCTTTTTTCAAAATTTCAACCACGACATCATTTTACACTAAAATTTAAATAGAATTCAGTTCTAAAAATTGAACAGGATTTGTTTGTTTTTTTTTATTGTTTTGTTATTTGTTTTGTTTTTTACAAAATATTTAGTAAATTTTTATTCTCACACCCATCATATTTTCCTTATAACCCACCTTAAAAAATGAGATTCCACTTTTTAAGCTATTAGATGTAAACAGTCTAAAACATATCTTCAAAACAAAGATTTTTTTAAATAAATAAATAATTTAGATTTTAGCATGGGACAGCGGTCGCTTCCCTTTAGATATTAAAAGAAGTTTCTTTCGCTTTTATTATTTTAAAATTATTTTATAAAAAGTGTGATTTTTTTTTTTTTTCACAGAAGAAAGCAATGGTTTTTCTTTTCTATTTCCTTTTGGGTTAATGTATGGAAAATGTTTTGGAGATATGGAGCGTGGGGGAATAATGTTTTTTTAGTGTTATTCTTTTGTTTGTTTTTTTAAGATTAGTTAAAGGAATTAGAGAGGTAAGGCATGGCCTGTAGAGGCCATACAATTAGGGTGGGGAAATTAATGAGCTGCACTCATTCACCAGTTTCTGTTTTAAGGGCACGTGAGTGCGCTCTGGGTTCATTCGGGCACCTTTCTGATGGTACTTGAAGGTGAAAGGTAACAACATGACCAGAGGTTCGAGACAACGGCATGGCTAAAGCGAAAGTATTCAGAAAGAAAAAAAAAATCGGGGAAGGGGAGAATAGGTCTTTCTATAGACGGTCTTTGATCTTAAAAAATCTTATGTAACCTTCTACAGGAAGCAAAATAGTTGCATGTAAAAATGCAAGGTGCATCTGTAAATGGTAATGAAAAGGTAAAATTTGTCGTCTGCCCGAATGTAATCGCATCTTTTTGTTTGCATTGATTGTCTTTAGGCTCGGTAAAAGACAGAACTGTTTGGAAGACTATTCTACCAAAATTTCCCTCTCTTCAGGACATTTTTTATTTTGAAAGAAAGAGTAAACAAAAACATTAGAACCAAAAGGTTTTAGAAGATTGTGAGAGTGCCTCTGCCTCACGTCACGAATGCCAATTTATGGGTGCCCGTCCGGAATTAGCACCAACATTAAATATTGTTTCCATTCGTTATTTTATTGTGAAAAAAAAGGCACTTCCAAAAACCCACACAAAATACTTGAATAGGAATAAACGATTGATGTTTATTCCACCACACGCTATGTTATTTGGGGTGGGGGAATATAATCGATGCTTTGCTTACCAAAGATCCCTGACTTTCCAACACGTCTTGCCTGACTAATTTTTTGGTTAGTATTATTCAAAAGAATTAAATGTGTCGAAAAAATTGAAATATAGTCCTTTTTTGCTCTGATGTTAGACTGAGGGTCCTGTTTATAACATAAATATAATGTCAAAAAGATCTGTGACTTTCCGCTACAAGTAGAGTTATCTTTATACGTTGACAAAAAAGAAAAAAAAAAGAAAAAAATTACAACTATTTACTTGTTTCTTATCGTTCGCACTATTATTTTTCCTGTGTCAGACAACTTTTCATGGTCGAAAAATATTAAGTGAGTGGGTATTTATGAAGGTTGATAGCAATGAAAAAAAAAAGCAGAATGGTGAAAGAAACTGTGAACAAAAATAAACAATAAAAAATAGAATTTGGATTATGACTCTTCAGAAAATCTATTTATTTTTGTAAAGATTTTTTACATATGCAATTAAATATTAATGTAAACATCTTTAATAATTTGGGGAGAGAACTTCTCCTGCTTAAAAAAGGAGATTTTGTGAAGATTCATATCCCAAATACTGCCATTGATTTTTTTTTCTCACCATTCCAGTTTTTCCACATTGCTATTATCCTTCATAAATACCCACTCACTTATTTGACAGCAATGCTTCAAGCAAACTATTTTTCTTTTAGCAAAAAATATTAATAAATTTTAACACTGCAAATGGATGATATGTGACTGACTATCAACAGTCGTTTGACTAGAGGCAAAATGTAGTATCTGTTCTCAGTCAGTAAAGAAGAAATTTTTCTAGAATCGGGCAATTTTAATTTTTGTTCTAATTCAGAGTGCTCTTTTTGGGAGCTAGATTTTCCCAACATTAAAAACCGACCTTGTGTCTAACTGTCCTCGCGGGGAGGCAAGTAAACAGGGAGTGTTAACATAACGCTTCTGCTGGATATAGTCGTTCAGTGTTAACGTAATGCAGGATAAATTGTATGGGAACCAGAAAAATATTGATCTCAATTTTAGTCACAAAAATGCCTTTAACTATGACATCTAACTCACGAAAAATAAGGCGAGTAAAGCTGATAGGATCATTTCTATTTCTCTGTCTGCCATAGCAACATATGTGTAGCAATAACCTAGTCTGGCACAAGGACTAAACTGTAAAGTAGTTTGAGTAATGATAATATTTTCTGGCAATGGCTTTTGAGACGATTTAAAATTTATCAAAGAGAGAAAATAAATAAAATCGATTTCTGTTTATTTATATACCAGTAACTATGTTGTTTTATAGAGTTGATTGTGATAAGATGCTTGTCTGAGGTAAACGTTCTGTAATAGAGCCACCATGTCTGTATTCATCTGACTCGTCTTGTTTTACATCAAAAAGAAAAGAGTCACCAGTTTCAATTAAAAGAACAAACATCTTCTCTACAATTTATATTAATTTTATTTAACAGTTACATCAACACAGAAAGAATTAATAACACAAGAACAAATTGGTTCGGCTGGTACGTCTTACTATAGGAACGTAGTTGGGTCCAGGTCTATCTTTTTTTTTTTAAATTTTTTTTGTATTCAATTTTCACCCCAAACAAGGCACAGTGCCACTTTGAAGCAGGGGGCTACTATTAGGGAATTAATTAGCGGGGTCATTATGAGGGGAGAAGAGTAGAAAGATGTTTGTTAACATTACACTTGAACTTCTGCATATCATTGCAGTTGGGAAAGCAGAATCCCGGAAGGGAGTTCCAAAGACCCGCAGTTCTGGGGAAGAAACTATTGGAGTAAAAGGCTTTCTTGCACCTAGGGATCTCTACTGTAAAGGGATGAGACTTAGTAGCTTGTCGGGTTTGTCGGGGGTAGTTACGTCGGGGAGGTACAAGTGTTTGCAGTTCGTCAGAGCATTCACCATTAAAGTATTTGTAGAACAGGCAGAGGGATGCAACATCTCGTCGATGGGACAGAGGTTGAAGCCTAGATGACAGTTCAGGACCTATAAGGTTGGCGACTCTTTTTTGAACCCTGTCCAGGAGCGAGAGACAAGCAGCAGATGCACCAGCCCAGATGTGACAACAGTACTCCATACATGGGCGAATGGTTGCCTTATAGAGGTATAGGATACTGGCAGGCGTATCTATATAAAAGCCAAGTATGCCCAAGGATGGAGTACTGCTGCCACATCTGGGCAGGAGCTGCTAAAAACAGCCTATCCTGCCTAGACAGAGTACAAAATAGACTTTGTGGCTTAGTGGGGGCTGCCCTTTTCTCTTCCCTGACAACCTCTCTCCCACAGAAGAGACATTGCGAGCATGTTCTTGTTTTATCATTATTTCAATGGCAAATGTGCATCTGAGCTCCAATCTCTGTCCCCCCTCGCTAATATTTCATGAAAACATTCATCTAGCTGAAACCACTGTCAATAATTTTCAACACTCTTTATCTGTGCCTAAATCAAAACGTAGATTCCATGAACAAAGCTTCTTTCTTAAAAGTGCATGCCTGTGGAACTCTCTTCCGTTTGCCTGTTTCCTACCTGACTACAACTTGGATGTCTTCAAGTCCAACATAAACAAATTCCTGATAAACCGCCCCCTTAAGTAAGACACTTTATCCAATCTCCATTACTAATGATTACTATGATATTATCCCATTGATTACTGTACATGCAATAACCTTTATCCCCGAGTGGCTTCCGGGCCTTGATAAGTGGTGACTACCATGTAAAAAAAAAAAAGGGTCTCGGTCTTTGAGTTCATATCCCATCTAAGCCATGCTGAACGATAAACCAGAAAATGTGACGTCTTATGTTAGCATCTCAGCTGGAACTGTTTATATTAGGCATAAAATAAAGCTGAACAAAAATGAGAAAAAGCATGTATGTACAGAAGATGTTCTAATCGACCAGTGCTTGACCAGTATTTTTCCCATCAGAAAGTCATGCTTTATCAGCACATGAAATTTAGACTTTTCAATTGTTTTGAAAATTTGTAACAGTAGTTTCACTTAGATAGCTGTAATTGTGAACTAATAATCTGACTGGGCTAAAATTTACTTTCTTTTGTGTTTCTCTTTTTTATTTCATTTTACTTCAGCCAAAATTCTCAAAAATCAAGGGGATCTTTCCTGGGAGTTAACATTTGATCTCTACATGAGATACATAGATATTCGAATATTCCATTAAACTTCTGCTAAACTAACACTGAGTTAGTATAGAATTTGAGAAAATAATTTTCCTTCCCCCAAATTGACCCTTTAAATATGTTATAGTATATCTTTCTTGTGGTCTATTGGTCTTACTGTATTCCAGGACAAGAATTCATCTAGTCTGGTGAATTATTTAGCTTTATGTTGTTACTCCAGATAACATCACTTGGAGAAGGTGCAGCATTTGAGAACAGTGTCTAGTAGGCATTCAAGTTCTCTCTACATGCAATTTCTTGTGTTGGTTCAAACACTTTTGTGCATGTGCAGATTTCAGCTTCTACCTACCTTGTTGGCGTAAAAATATAATTCAGTTCCTGAACAAATGCAATGAAGAAGATATGTTAAAAACATAGCATTTCTTGCCAGGAAACGACAGGGTAAAATGAAACTCTAGGACTCAATATTCAGCTCAGCTAGCTAACTTGCCTTATATTCTTGTGTTCCTGTGTTAATCGAATTTTAACTAAAGTTAATTTTATTATAGTAAAAAATGTTAGTACTTTTATATGGGACGTGAGTGACTTTCTAATTCTCTCTTATTTCAAGTTAGCTTAGTCAAATAGATCCAGACATGGCTACCTCTACAAAATTGCTATCTCCCCTGCGATATTATCAACTCATACTAACCCTCACTATATCTCTTTCTAAATGCATAAAGTAGATAAAAAAATCTCTCTTCAATAAAAAGGACCTGACTTTCTCTTCTGTTTATCCTGAAAAGTGATGTTATTTTTTTCTTCTTTGTTTTCTTTGCCTAGTAACAAATGATAAAAAATGTCAGTCTTAATCAAGGAGGACTGGAAATGAGACGCTTCCCTTTGTGCACATTAAGATCCCGGTTTGTAAGATTAGACAACTACAGTAAATACTCTAGTTTAACCGAGGCTATCAGCCGACATAGGTTAAACAACAATGTGTTTTTATAAAAAAAAAAAAATATTTGTATTGTTTTTAATGGTCCGTTTCCCCAAGGAGTTAAAACTACAGAACAGGAAATAAGTTCTCCTTAGCCCCTTCAGAGGAATTCAAATAAGTTCTCCTTATCCTATTCAGAGGAAGTCAACCTGGCACAAAGTCATTTCATAGAATGGAATTCATACATACATTTTTGTGTTGGTAAGTATAAAACTGCCTAGTATTAGTACAAATGTCAGTAAACACTTTTAATTAATTGTCCCCTCTAGGCTTCCATATGAGTCATTATCATACTCTATGTTGTGCTTTTTTTTCTTTTTAATACTAATGAATCACTATTTATCAAGGCCAAGATCCACTCGAGGATAAGAGTTAATGAGATTGTATGGCAACAATACTCCATGCATGGGCGAATGGTGGCCTTGTAGAGGTACAGTAAGCATAAGTAACTTTCTAGCACGGTAGAGAGAGTCCGCCTTCTTTGCAGCAGCCTTAGCAATGCCCTCAATGTATCTGTTCCAACTCATGTTGAATGTTAAGCCGAGGAGTCTGAATGAAATACTTTCAGGTAATGTATCATTAGCAATGGCTATTAGTGGTTGAGCAGGTTTTTTGTAGTTATTAAAGGAAACAAGCTTAGTCTTGGAAGCATTGAATGTGACCATCCATTTATGTTCCGATTTCACTACAGACTGGAGGTCTTCCTCCAATATTTCTGCCATTGCCTTGGATACATGTTTATTCGTTTTTCCCTCATGCCTGTTACAGAGGGTGGTGTTATCAACAAATATACCCATCTCAGAGATAATTTTATCAGGAAGGTCATTTATGAATATCTCTATCTTCTCTATATAAATAAAATGAACTAATTTTTTCCCGTCTGATTTTGACATTAATAGGATTAAAAATCAAGATATTTCATGCAAATATAATATGCACAAACGGCAGAACAATATCTGAGGTGTGTTATAGGCTTATTATTTCTCAAATTCCTCGATAATCTTAGATTTCTATACTTTTTCTGCTGAGAAGTCATGGCCAAAATCGGTTAAGATCAATGGAAGTGGTAAAATATTTTCTCTCTAATAAATTCCTCCCCCCCCTGCCACCACTTAACACCGTTTGGGGATCGTTCACAAGGAACAGTTGAGAAGAGAACATCGGTTTGGCTTCGTAGTTCTTTCATGTGAAGTTATTTAAAATCACTAAACTAACCTGCAGTGCTCTGTGGCGTAGTGGTTAGCGTGCTGGACAATTCACATTATATTTTCACATTCGCGCCGACCTACCATAGTCGTTTTTTTTTGTTTTTTTACCTAAACAACTGGAATGGACTTTTCTTGGTGGCCGAACTGTTAACGTTGCAGATGTTTTTTTTGTTTTTTTTTTCACACTTTATTTTCCTACTTTTACTCATGACTCCGGGTTTGATCCTTCCTACTTACCTACCATAACATTTTTTAAACCCCCCCACCCCCCCGTCCCGGAAACAAACACTCGGGCAACGCCGGGTACCCCCGCTAGTTAGGAATAATAAAGGTCCAAGGATCGACCCCTGAGGTACATACTGCAAACATTTTCCTATTTAATCTTCCTCTGAAGTCGTCAGAACTAAACCTGTCTTTAAGACTCACATCATGCATCCATCATATCACTCTCATATCATTTCTCTTCATGTAACGCATATCCTCAACTCTCACTATCTAGGTTTCACATCTCTACATCATCACGCTGCATAGACATGCCTGACAGTCTCTTTTGTTTGTTGAAAGTGGTAACCTGTCTTCTGAATACTAGCCCAGCTGAATAATACCAAACCAGCGATTTTAACTGAGGTGTAGATATAGAATATAAATTTGCTACTAGTCTCTCCTTCATTTGCTACTAGTCTCTCCTTCATTTGCTACTAGTCTCTCTTTCTTAGACAGAGTTCAATAGAGAGTCACCAACCTAATAATATGTCCTAATAGGTCCTGCACTATCAGTTAGGCTTCTGCCACTGTCCTATCGACGAAATGTTGCTCTACCTGTTTTACAAGTATTTTGATGGTAGATGCTCTGACAAACTACAAGCCCTTGTGCCCCCTCAACAAAAATACACCTGACGAACCCGGCAAGCAGCCCCACCCCTACATAGTAGAAATCCCTAAATGTAAGAAAGTCTTCTACTCTAATAGTTTCTTCCCTAGGACTGCTAGACTTTGGAATTCCCTTATGGGTCCCTGCTTCCCTGACTGTACTGACATGCAAAAGTTCAAGTGTAATGTAAACAGACATCTTGCTGCTCAACTTCCTACATAGTGTCTCTACAAATTATGGCCCAGATAGTAGTCCCCTACATCAAAGTAGTACTGTGCCTTGTTTGGGGAGAAAAATGCAATAAAAAAAAAAAAAAGAAAGAACAGGATACTGTGATAGTATGACCATGTAAAATGAATGTATGAGAATTCTTGGGTTAGTAGATGTAGAAAAATTAAGGTAGCAGGTCCAGTTCACAGGGAAAAGACAAATAAAACATGTGAGGAAGTAGTAAGTATGGACTTGAGAGAAAAAGGGATAAATACCCGGCCAGAGATAGGTTAGTTTGAATGTAAATTACTTAAAGCTAACCAGTGTATGTAAGCATGTAAAAAGGACGTCAAACCATTGTTGTTGCTATTATTGGGCATCATTTATTCCCGATGATAATGATGATGACGACGACGAAAGAGAGAAGGAGAGGGAGGAGGAGGAGGAGGAGGAGGAGGAGGAGGAGGAGGATAAGACATCATTTTAGTCATCCATAACTATAAAAATCTGATAGAAGTAAATTCTTGTCAGCTTGGACCATGACATATGCACATCTATATGTGTAACAAACAGGAAATGTCTGTGCACGATCTGTGTTCACTATAAATATAATAGCAACCTACATTATAATTAAATTTAATCAGACAACATTCGTGATGAGGAAATTAGAAAATGAAAAAGATTTATGTACGTATATAGTAATTCAAGTAAGTTTACATCCAATGAATCCTGACTGTGTTGATATAAAAATGCTCTTTGCCTTGTTTATATAGAATTCTTGAAACTGAAATAATGTAAGAAATTTATTTATCTCTCTCTCTCTCTCTCTCTCTCTCTCTATATATATATATATATATATATATATATATATATATATATATATATATATATATATATATGTATATATATATATATATATATATAAGAGAAAGAAAATTAAAACTGGAAGTTGAACTTTACAATCAAAATTTATTGTTCGACTGAATACTCCAAAAAAACAATTTACAAAGTCCTTATTCCGCGGAGTTTCAAAGAATGTTATTCTTATTATTTTTTCATCAGGGAACATAAAGAAATCAGCAAATTATATTTGTAGCAATGCTAGAATTTGTTAGTTCAGACATTAAGTGAAACCACAATTTATTGTAGTTATAAATTGCCAAATAAAAAAGTGAAAAAAATGTTGGATACGTAAAAAAAATATATATAAAAACAAACTGTGCATAATTATGATGATCATGATGATGATGACGACATCTTGCTGTTCAACTCCCTACCTGTCTATATATAGTAATAATATGTCGTAATAAATAGTGATATATAATAAGTTGTACATCTAAAAACAAAATAATTTTAAGGTTCCTAAAATTATGGAATAATCTGCAAGGATAAGTAGCATAGTGAATGAAGTACTTGGCAAAATTCAATTGTAAAATTGCACTTCTCTGGAGGTTGAAGGTTCGGTCCTCAAAATAGAATTGCAAATTACATAGGAATTCTATCTAGTCATAGCTGACGGAACGAGAGCATGATGGATTAAATAAAGGGTTCCATTTAAGATTTTATGCAGATTTCCGAGTTCGGCAGAAAAATTTCTTAGTCCAACAGAAAGATTCCTGAGTTCAACAAGATGCACCTGAAGAAGGTCAGGGGTTACATTAATTGAAACATTGTTAAAATAGGATTCAAGATGAGAACTATGATCCTAAGAAACCAAATAATATAAATAATCAATCCTCATCTCAAAAATTCAGAAACGTAGAATCTACACTTGGTTCAATAAAGGCATAATATTAAAATAGATGCATACTAATTTGGTATATCTATGAAAAATCCAATCCAAAATGATGTTTCAAGATACATAATAAAATGGTAGACCTTATAAAACGAAACGCATTTGCTGATGTGGTTAACATGGTAATGAAGCTATAATTACTCACAGGAGTGTGTACAGACTTTGTAAATAAAAAAAAAATGTGCACACAAGCAAATTTCTACATTCACCCAGAATATAAAATTAGAAATTGTCCCTGACCGTATTCAGTTGGCATAATGGGTGGCATTCAAAAGACTGATCTTCAAGAATGAGGTCGAACGAGTTGTTCCATTCGTATTTCTCTTTATTAAATGAAAATTAAAATGCTTAAACATAACTAACCCAATCAAAACATTAAAACATAAACTGGATTATATATTTTTATAAATATAGCTAGAAGAATACAAGTCTCAGCACAGGTAAAATTAATTCCCCAAACAAAGCAGTGTTGCATCACATTTATGTTCTCTTACAAAGATTAAAATCAACACATAATGATACTAAACCTCGTGTCTAGAATCCTTATTCCAATTTTGATAAAAATCCGTTATATGATTTTCATTCTAGAAAATGTTGCAAATATAAGCTTAAGGTGTCTTAAGAAATTGAAATTCAGAGAATCTGGCTTAATTGGTGTCTAATGACTATGAATCAAGTCTAATGCAAATCTGAAATATTTCAGTTTTCAACTGGTTCCTCATCATCATCATCGCTTTAATGCTCGAACACTCAGTTTTCTTGAGAATATCAGTGTTAAGTGTCAGTGACTGCCATTTAACATTCAGAATTTGCCTAAGACATTTCTGATGGAATTTATGAAGTATCTTTAAGTGCCAATGCTGTGTTATCCAGCACTCTGATGAGTGAAGTAAAACAGAAAGAACACTGGTCGAATAAACACTAATCTTGGTTTTGACAGATCTCATGATCACATGACAGATGCTTTTCTAGTGTTTCAAATGCCGTGCTGGCCTTCTGAATGTGAAGCTGTATCTCCGCATCCAGGGAGCCATTTCTGGAGACTGTGCTACCTAAGTACACAAATGTGTCTACAACAATTAGACTTTTTTTCTCTCAAATAAATATTTGGTTTAATGTACGGAGCACCGGGTGCAGGGGTGAATATCACTTTCTTAATGCTGATAGTTAAGCCAGAGGCGTCACATACTGCTGAAAAACAATTCATTATATTTTGCGTTTTGAATGAGACACAAAATCAGCATTATCAGCATAAAGTAGTTCCCTAACTAAGCCTCCAAACATTTGTGACTTGGTGTTAAATCTTAGATTGAATAATTTGCCACTAGTCCTAAAGTGAAGAAAGACACCTTTATCACAATCTTCAAATGCATATACAAGAAGCATCGCAAAGACAATGGAGAACAGAGTTGGAGCTGGAATATCCCCGTTTCACACCGTTGTCAACCACAAATTCCCCATTAAATGCAACACGAGCTTTCATGCTTTTGTGGAGTTCTTGAAACATCTTGATAAAAGTAGGTGGACATCCAATTCTCCCAAGAATTACCCACAAACACCTTTGTAAGGTTCACAAATACTTCATAAAGTGGCATCTGTTGTTCAGTACTTTTTCTAGGAACTACCCTGCAGTAAATATCATATCCACAGTACCCCTACTCTCATTGCCCTCAGGAATAATAAACGGGCAGATGTTTTCAATGAGCCTATCCAACAAGTCTCTTTATGCAAAGATTCAAAAGTTAAACAGTCATTCACATATGAATGCAACCAAACAAGTCAATTATCTAATCCCCTGCAACAAGATATTATACAGGGTGTTGCAGAAAAATCCGACACCTGACAAAAAAGTAAACTATTTGGGGAATGAAAATAAAAGTTTTATATGCAGAAATCTGATAATTTATTTAGTAATAATTAATTCCATAGTACTTTGTTTCCCAATGTAACCACCATCATCAGAGACAACTATTTCAAGACAAGCATGAAATAAGTCATGCACTTTGGCGATCATGTTCTTGTCTATAGTGGTAAATATTTTCATGATGGTAGCCTTCAGAGACTTGACTGTGTTGTGGGCTTGCTTGCTGGTCTTGGCTTCGATTATGCTCAAGAAAAACAGTCAAGAAAGTTACAATTAGATGAAGAGGGTGGCTGGTAACCAGTCGTAAGGAACACTGTTGAGCAGCCATGCATTGGTCGCCTGAGTCCTGTTAAAGAATGTAGGGGTGTTTAGCAATGATTTCATTCATCCATGACTTCTTCATGCTTTTCAGCCCTTCTTGATATTTCATTTACATTTCGTTATGGTTGTCAGATTTTTCTGCAATGCCTTGTACAATATTAGAGTATTATTGTATGTGCTCTGCTTCAACTTTGGGCTTATTCATAGCTGACTCTTTAATTGGCGCTATGATATCTAAGTACAGAGATGAGCTAAGATGTAAAATGAGAAAAACCCTCAAGAAATCAGTCTCCAAAACCTGACTTCTCAAAAGAAGAAATATTGGCTGAAGTAATGATGAAAAATGATGATCAATTCAATAGTTTAGAACTTGGAAATTTTATAAACTTATATCAGGTTGACAAGAAAGTACTTGCGGTTTTTAACTTTTAAATTCAGATTAACATATCTCGGCTTTATTGATCGAAATAAGCACCATCTGAATCAACACACTTTTGCCAATGCAAAGCAAGTCTATTTATGCCATAACATAAAAATCTTGCGTCCTGGTGGCAATGAAGTTGCTGAAGACATTTTTGATATCGCTTAGGTTTTTGAAGCATTTCTCATGCACAAAGTTGTCAAGATGTTTGAAAAAATGATAGTCGGTAGGTGATAAGTCTGGAGAGTATGGTGGATGAGGCAGAATTTCAAAGCCCAATTTGTTTAACTTCAGGGTCGGTTTAGCAACGTGCGGTCATGCATTGTCATGGAGGAGAATTGGTCCTTTTCTGTTGACTAATGCTGGATGGAGGCACGATTGCTGATTTTCTTTATATTTTACAGTCAGATTTTCGAATTAAACCACTATAGCATTGTATCTGCCTATTTGATTCTACCTAGCCAGCTAAATCTCTTCAAGCTGATCCTTTCTCTACATTTTTACAACTATACTGAATTATTTTTTCTGAAACTGAATGCATAATCAATTAATAAAAATCAATTAAAACTGCATAAAATATTTGTTATTTTTTCATTAAATTAAAAAAAAATTGTTTTCTATTTTTTATTTTTTCAAATTTTGAAGGAAATTCAGTCAAACAGCCTGTCCTTATTTTATTGTATCACCATTGACACAACGCACACATGTAAATGTTTTATTCCTATACACCAACGACGTCTACACACACCAACACATGCCCACAAATACAAAACACAAAAAATGGTTGCAACCCCACAATCAAGTAAACATGCACATATGCAAACTAGCAAAAAAGTCCTGTATAGTGTTGACAATAAAGTCGGTAAAATATATTTTAGAAAATATTTTTTATAAAATAAATCAAAATTAAATTTTGAGCTTCACAAATACAATCACATCACGGCCACGGAGATATAGAAGGCCTGTTAACTGAAAAATGCCTGCAGGCAATGTAGGTAAGATTTGTCGAACTGTTACTGTCAATACTATATGACGGCATTTTTAAAAAGATTTAAAACATGTTAAAAAAGAAAATAAAAGGAACCCAATTCGATTAATAATGAAACTGAACTTTATTCAATATAAAATATAAATATTATCTATGTAAAATTACGTAATTTTCAAGCAATATATAATCTAATGATGATAAAACTGAATTATGAATTTAGGGAACAAACAATTAAAGAAACATAAGACAAACAATTCTTGGCCTTCGGGACAAGATCACAGTGTAGTAGTATCTGTTCTAGTCTTCATTTTCATATCAGTGCAAAAACATGAATACAAAAATGAAGTTCACATAACTACTACAAGACAATCATGCTATGTGAACATTGGTTAAAACTAAGAAAATATAGTAAACATTTAGTAAATGTAAGCATGTCTATACATAAGTTTAAATACAGGCGGACATATGTACGTACATAAAAATCTACAAACAAATGGCTCGCATTTGTGTACGCATTATTAACTGTTATAATCTACGTTATTTTATTTCACATTTCATGTATTAAACATATATTCCAAACATATTCATCATTATAACTGAATGCTAAGACTAAAAGTACAGTTAATTTATTACAGTTGACAATTATGAAATGCAAGCAACATACATTATACAAAACAATAAAATATATTTAGTTCTTATTATACCTTTCAAATAGGAATATTGACTATCAAGGATAGATTCTTCATTATGTAGGCGCCCCATGGGAGAGGTCCGATAATGGTGGATTCTTTATATTCTCTGGTTTCTTTCAGGGCAAACAAGAGAAAACAATCAGTAGTGCTCAGAATAGCTGCACCACCAGAATCGGTTTGTTACATACTATTGAAAAACTGGTTCTGCAAACTTTTTTGATTTTAATTATTGACTTGTCATAACAAGTGCAATCTAGTTAAATGCCCTCCAACGGCAACATCTCCCTGCAAAAAAAAAAAAAAAAAGCATCAAAAACAGGGAGGTGAGGTTGGCTAAGTGGTTAATGGCACGGATTGACAACATAGGTGTACTAAGTTTAAATCCAGTTTTTTCCACAGAAACACTTTCACTTAGAGATGTTGGCAACCTTAATGTGGTTCCTCCCGTAAGTACCAGATGTCTTTCTAGACAGAATTTTAACTAGAAAGATATCAGGAAAATGAATGCCAATAATAACCATCTGATTCATTTCAAATCAATGAATGAAGCTCCTTCTCCTCTTCCTTCTCCTACTCAACAACAACAACAACAATAACAGCAGCACCAAGAGCATTCCTCCTGATTGAGATCGTTTGTGTTTACAAAAACATGAAATATAAATGTGATCATGCACATTGGAAAAAAAAAAAAAAAAAAGCTTGGACTTTTTGTAGAGCCAGATTTTTATTTTTCACTAAGTTCATACAAGCCAAGAATATGTTCTGTTAATCCTTGAGTCTGGGTCATTTTTAAGTTGGTAACCATGCTTCTATCAGGCAGAGTTATGGTTCTGTGCAGTTCTAGGAGGTCCATCTTCCATTTTTCCAGGCTTTCCTTTTTCTTTTTGAGAAGGGGGTAGTTTGTTACTAATCAACTATGTTGCCACTACTTGTGGAATGTCGATGAGGTTGCTTCTGCATTTTTTGTAGGCCAGAGTGTACACGCTTTTTGTGCGCTGTCTTTTCAATCTCCGCTTTCTGACCTTGTGTCACATCTTCCTATGGTGGTAGGAAGGTAAATACCAACGTTATTTTTAAATAATGCTCAAACGTCATAAGTCTAAGCCGACTCTCATAACAGCTTACAGAAAAACATCATCTGATAATTACAGCATGAAACAGCCTATGAATCACAATCACTTAAAGGAACCTATAATGAACTATGAACCAAGTGGATTTTTCTTTTTCTTCTTAATTACAGCCTGTGTTGTTATACAAAGGGATGCTGTTGTGTGGAACTATGGACTGAATTATAACAGAGGGTCATAGGATTTATGATTTGGATTAACAACTTATTAAAAAAAATACTCATTGTTTGATTGATTTGAAATAGCTGAAAAGTATGTGTCCTGTAGACAGAATTTTTCTGTATCAGAAATTGAAAAAAAAAGTGGATGAAAATTATTTAAACATGTCATTGTTGATAGTCATAACAGTTATACATTGTAAATGATATAAGAACTGAGGGTATGGTGTATGGCAAAAAAAAAACACATTAGAACTAACATGGACAATCTTTATAGTTGTTGTTTGGGGACCGTTGCATAGTGGATAGAGATGTTGAATCATTACAGTTCCAGGTGAGCATTGTCTGAAAATAACGGTTTCAATCCTACCCAAAGCCGGCCAGAGGATTAATTGGCCAAAACGTGGTGAAACAACAACTATAAAGACGAGGATAATTGTCCGCAAATAATCTCAAAGAATTCCAATAATTAAATAAAATATAACATCCACCATATTCTGGCATCAATCGATTTTCAGTTGCAACATTAGGTCCCTACATTAGAATCAAACAAGTATAAGGTAAATAATTCTTTCATAAAAAATCAGAAGAGAACCCTTTATTTAATCCATAGGGTTAGTATGCTCTTGTTCCATCAGCCAGCCCTAAGTTATTCATAATTGTATTTTGAGTGTTGCCTGCACTGAGGAATGAACCTTCAACCTCCAGAAGAGTGTAATTTATAACTGAATTTTACCAAGTACTTTATCCGCTATGCCACGGATCCTTGTGGCTTCAAATAATACAAATAATCAATCTCTATCTTAAAAAATCAGAAATATAATTCTAATTATCACTATAAATTATTTAGTTAGCAATAAGAAGTCATTTATTGTAATTTTTAATTCTTCTTATTAATATTTAAAGAGAATCATAGGATTTATGATTTGTTTTAATAATCTATTAAAAATACTAATTGCTTCACTGGTTGGAAATGGCTGTAATGAAAAGTGAAAAACGTGAATGTATGAGATGACCTCGTCCCCCCTCACAAAAAAAATGTCTGTCATAGAATCTACTCTTATATAAAAGTCATTCTGTGTGTGTGTGTGTGTGTGTGTGTGTGTGTGTGTGTGTGTGTGTGGGAGAGAGTTCCTTTCTCATAGGTTTCGACACGGCTGAGCCTATCTTTTGTAAATTTCCCACAAAGGTAATTTATATTATTTATATTCGCAGATATTTTTTTGTACAGAAATTCATCCACTAGAAATCGAAAATTGAAAAATCCAATCTTAAAAATAGTCTTTTCTTTCTTATAGATAAAAAAAGAATAGTTTTTACAGGGGAATATTTTATGTTACACCGGCCAAGAGAAATAATAAAATCTCAATAAATCATTTCTTCATAAAAAAAAAAACACAAAAAAAAAAACAGATTAATTATCTGGAGATATAGTTCAGTGGTAGAGCATTCAACTATAGATCGAATGATCCCCTGTCCAAGTTCGGGTGTACCTCACCATTTTATTTAAATTTTTTCTTATTAATGTGTTCAATTTACGATAAAAGAAAAGGTATCATTTAATATCGCTGTAAATCATTTCTTTGTTTGCATATTTTAAAACTAAACATTAATCAGAAGTGACTTTTCCAGGGTATTCATCATCAAACTCAAATATCAGCTGAAGTGAATTTGATGAATAACATTATGATTATTATTTTTAATTTTTTTTTTTGTGTGAATTAGCCCATGAGGCAAATTATTCTTCGTAATATATAATAATCAACAGAGGATTGATTCTATAATAATACATACGCAATATGCATAAATAAAATGCCATGTTTAAGAATATTGTACGATAGGGCAACACTGGGCATTCAACTAGTCATTAATAAAATTCACAATCATTTATGTAAATAATCCAACCATATTTGGCACAAATAAACTTTAGTCTATGGCTGATTTGTCCATCAGGTTTCAATCATGAATTCACAGCAGTCATTGTTTTATTCTTGTTCAATAATATGGAGGACACTTTGGTGATCATCTCAAAAATAGGTGTGATCCTGAATGGGTGTTCCATTCACTGGACCATAATCACATAGTTTTATCTGTTGGCGGTTATCTTTAAAGATAATGCATATCAAAATAATCCTAGACTGGTTATCACAACCCAAATCAGTCATATTCTGGTGTGCTTGCAATGCTGAGGTGCACATTTGGACTATATCATTGAATGGCAACAAAACAAAGACTGTTGGACATTCATAACTAAACTTTGGTGAACAAGTAAAAAATAAACTAAAGTTTATTTGTACTAAATATTACAGAAATCATTGTGAAATTTATTAATGGTTTAATTAGTGGTTGGCATTGGGAAGGGGACGGTAATCCTGTAACGATTGTATGTAAAATATAAATGTAATAGGAACTAAGACTGACTCAGAATGCAGTTTATAGCAAAATGAATAAATAAACATGGGAACCAACATGCTCCTTGTC
>NC_136484.1:71564284-71819284 GCF_053919585.1 Euprymna scolopes | reverse complement strand
CTCACTGGTAATAACAAGTGGTAGTTTCTTGGGGTCTGAGTGAGAATAAGTCTCCTCAGATTTGCAGCAATCTCCACCTCTTTTGATAACCATTGTAACAAAAGTAGCCGATATTTTCTAGGATCCAAATCCGATTGAAAGGAATTTTATAAAAAACATCAATTACAAGCAAGTTTCTTCTAAACGTAAACTAGACTGAATAAAGAACTTGCTATTTTTTTTTTGGGGGGGGGGGTATGTACAATAAATACTGTTTATTTTTCTTTAAACTCTGAGTTTTAGTTTTTGTTTAAGATATGTTGCAGGTTTAATACCCCTAAATTCAAATGTGTAACATGCCACACTTTCAGAACTTGCTGCCCTTCTTATTCGATCTGCCCGTCTTCGTTGACACTTCATGGCCAATTTGTGTGATATTAGCCATGCGTGATCTTTTTTGTTTTTTTGCAGGAGAGTGGGTTACTATTATTACTCATTTACAGGTCTCAGATCAGTCACTGTTAGTGATTTTTTGCTACTAACAAACAGTGACTTTCTTGGAATCTGAGTGACAGCAAGTTTCCTCAGATTTCCAACACTGTATTTCATTCTATTCCATTATTAGAAGGTGGAACAATAAACTTGTCACCCTAGAAAAGACAACATGATTCCATTTCCGTTTGATGAAAAGCGATTTTCTTTTTTGGTTGCAGACCATCTACTAGTAGGTCAGTTGTGTACAAGAGCGATAGGAGCCTTCTATTATGTCTGAAAGTGGCACTATGTTCAATGAGCTAGATCAGAGATGTGCCGCTGTAAAATTCATACTCTCTAGCAATCCAAGTTATGCCAACAGGACCATTGCCAGCACCCTCAAAATACATTGATGGATTGCCATGAATAACAAGAACATGCTCAGTGATAAAAACTAAATATATAAATTAACTATCTATTTGAATGAAATTAAAAATACTTTTATATAAATTTAGGTTTGGTATGTTCTAATTAGTTTCTGTACAAAATTTCAAATTTTGTATTTAGATATCTATTTGAAGAACCTATGCCTTACAGAACATGATTTATTTTTATGATGCACAAAACGAACTTTTAGAACCGTTTATATAATGTTTACTTTTCCCCCTTTTTGTATGGAAATCGCTCCAGACAATACATGAAGCCACTTGATATAAGGAGCTAAGGAAAAAAATAATATCAATTCAAGGTCAAAAACAAACCAACGATGAATCGATTCTGATTCAGAAATTAAATTCTTTCCCCTCTGTCAGCAACATCACTCATAGAATGTGAGGTCTAAAGGACAAAATAAGGGAAATGAGAATAACGAGGCTGCCGAAAGTAAATCCAAGTCCAGTATCTCTCTTATTTTTCTGCTCTCCTTGAGTATCTCTTGTATTGAGTATCTTCCATTTGACTCTACGGGATATGTTTTGAAAAAATGTCTCTTCGTAAACCATCAAAATGTTGTATTCTGCAAAACATAGCTTTTGAGCTCATTTTAATGTGAGCTACTTTCCTTTGAATTGTGTTAATAATGCATAATGTTCATGCATAATAAAATAGGAATAAAATCGAAGATATATATATATATATATATATATATATATATATATATATATATATATATATATATATATACGCACACATTTATGTATTTATGACGCTTCTACACTATCAGAACAAAATTTTGTAGTCGATAAAATTGAGTTTTCAGATAAAAACAATGGTTTCTACTGATTTTTTTAAATCAATCCTAATAAATTACAATGTTAGCTTCCAAATTATGCAGTCGAAATTACCAGAATATTACTGAATTATTTAAAAAAAAAAAAAAACAACTTTAATCATGTTAGCAGGTAAAAAATTGTTGCCATCTTGTTTTTATAAAATAAATCGAAACGGAAAATTACCTCCTTTTAGAACTCTCCTGTGTCTTACATAAGCAAATACGATCGTTTTCTTCAAATTCTATTTTCTACTTTCTTTAATACATAATATTCTACCTTATCGATTTTCGTAATTTTGGGATATAATAATCTTAAAAATATGAGGAATACGTAGATTGTTTTCATGTGAAATTCAGTATTACGATTTCCGCAATTTCGTTCTGATAGTGTAGAAGCGCCATATATATATATATATGTATATATATATACATATATATATATATGGGTATACATGTTCCGTATATGTTTATCCATTTTCTTTCTTCATTAAAACAATAACTTTTATACCCAATTCATATTAAATATCGGTGTGGTTCTTGGCTATACACAAAGACACTATCATCATCCCCAAAATGATCTCTACCAAAGCTAGGGACCATGTCACAAATTGGTAACCCCAACGTGATATGAACATGCAACCTTCTGATACGTGGGTTGACCCACACTCTAGGATTCCTCTTAATGTATCAGTTGTGTTCATCTGTGTCAAAGTTTATATGTGTTCATTCTTTTTCTGATTCCAATTTCTTCCAGTTTTTTTTTTTTTTTTTTTTTTTTTCCCAGGTTTTCAGGGATTGTTCTCAGAGCTCATATAATTATTGGTATAGTTTTCATGTTCAGCTCTCTGGAGGAAGGGGAGAAGAAAGAGAACGAGATTGGGGAAGAGAAAGAGAGTATCATCATCATCATCAGCAGCAGCAGCAACATACACTTATATTATTTAAGAGCTAACTATAAAAAAAATGGGTACTGTTTGACTCCGAAACTATGACGTTATTAGGCAGGAATTCCGTATACAATGAATGGCAAGAGAAAGTTGTATGGAGTCTATTTTGACATTTAGACCAATGGAAATGAGAGAAAATTATCAATTGATACTCACAAGTTTTATCTTTTTCAATGTCAGCAAATTACAGTGAATGAATGTAAACCTATTAATTCATTACTTTTTTACTTTCTTTCCTTTTTTAAAGGAACTTTAGTTAAACATTTTTTAGTTGTTTTTCGTTTTGCAAACTATTTTTTTATTTTTTATTTTCTTTGAGATGAATGTCAGAGAACCGGAATTCAAGTGTGAATGCTAACCTTTTAAAACTGATCTACATTTCATTCCATGGGATTCTGAACCTTCCAAAAATGTAGGATGAAGCAGCTTCCTTCAAACAGCATTGGTCTGTCAGTTGAATATATATATATATATATATATATATATATATATATATATATATATATATATATATATGCTAGCAGTTCCACCTGGCTTTGCTCGGGGCCTATGTAGTGTTCATAAGCTTATGTGCATATGTATATATAAAAAAGTGTGAATATGTAAAGTAATGCCTTTCTGCATAATAGTCTTCCTTAACTACCATAGAGAAAAGACAGACAGACATTTTCACTTTTATAGATAGATTGATAGATAGATTGGATGCAATATATAGTAATGATTTAAAAAGTATTAAAAAAAACACTCATGCGCCACCACCGAGAATCGAAACCAAAACATTCAGGTCACGATTTATTTTGCCTCTGCCGTCAATGACTGGGCTATGAAAACATGTTTACTGCAAGGTTAAAAATTAAAACATGAACCAATAGCTACTACGTTATGCATTCGTAGCTGGTGTTCGACCATCACCTAGCAAATTTCATTTTTTTTTTAATTTTCACACTTTTGCACCGATTTTTCTTGGCTAAAACCCAAATATAATGTTTGGCATGGATACAAATACCTTATATATGAAGTTTCATTCTGTAGACCAAAAACTCTAGGAGGAGTTTGGTAGGCAAAATTTGTTAAACAAAAATATATAGGTATGCATAAATATATATGGAAACAATTTTGTGTTTACTATAAACTTTTTGCGCAAATATTATGCAAGTATGAATTATGTAGAATATCTGCATGAACATAATTACACGTAATGGTTAACTAAAGATGATTATCCCATCAGAAAACCGAAGCAACTAATAGGGAATTAATTAAAATGGATGTTTAAAAAAATATGCAAATTAGCTAGATCGTTTGGTAGTGAATGCAATTTCACAACCCATATATAAGAAAATTGTATTTTCTTTTTAAATAAATACAAAAGAGAGTTTTTAATATGAATATCAATACACGCAAAAGAAAACGAGTTTATAGAAGTGTATATATATATATATATATATATAATTCCAGTATCGACCAGTAACATTCCCTGCTTATCTCAACAACTAGACTGCCATATTAGATACTGAAGAGTACAGTATTATCTTCGAAATTTTTCCTCATTGTTAAAGGAATTGTAAATGTTATATATATATATATATATATATATATATATATATATATATAACTAATCGCTCTAAACAAGACATGAAGCCAGTTTATGTAAGGAACTATAAAATATTACTTCAAGGGTAAAAACTAGCTAATGATAAGTGTAAGATGGATAAATTTCGACCCCCCCAAAAACAGCAATACTTCCTCCTTTGTTGGAAACATTGCTTATGAAATGTGAGGACTAAAGGACAAAATAAGGGAAGTGAACATTATGAGGCTGCTGAACGTGAACACAAGCCACCTAGAGACATAGTGGACTGAAATATACCCAATGCTAAATGAACAATAAAATGAATGGAAACCACATCCTGTAGGGAGTGTGGCTATATTGAGTGAATAGAGCGTTGCAAAAAATGTTATATTAACTGACCCAAATTTGGCAGAAAAGCCAAAAAATCTGAAAAATCAACTTCCATGAACTCCATTGCACCCTTCATTCTTTTTTATTCCACTCGTTCGCTTCAACCAAGCAATAAAAATATTCCATTATATTTTTCTTTATAACACAGCAACAATATATATAAAATGATTTGTTGAGTAAGGTCATGTGCTAGGAGAGAGCAGGCATTTTGAAATAGTCAACAGTCAATTTAAGCAGTTGGTGATTAGCAAAATAGTTTATGCAACTTAGCCTGTCTCAGCTGTCAGTGCTGAATCAACTGTTGAACCAATCTGATGTTTCCTTGTGAACACCCTAAGACAGGCGGGTAACCTATGTATTATAAATATTCTACATGTACATAAATGTTACTTCTTTCTTTTCACCAATGCTCAGGTCATCTGTATAAATGGTTCTCTTCTTGAGGAAGCCTCTTGTTTTCATAAGCTCCTTGGATTGATTTTGAATCTAAATCTAAAATATAACATGTGTATTCTAGTCTGTTACTAAGGTTAGATCATTCTACCACTCTAGAAAGTACTTGAGCCTCTATCTATAAGAGTCAAATACGTCCTAAGATGGAGTACTGTTGCCACATGTGGGAAAGTGCCACTCAGAGCACTCTTTCTTGCTTTGACAAAGTTCAAAACCATCTTCTGAGAGATGATCTCCTCTGTTCTCTGCAGCTCCTTTCTCAAAGAAGAGATGTTGCCAAATTTTCTCTACTTTATCGTCATTTTCATGAAAGTTCTCCACTAAGCTTCAATATCTGATTCTTTTCAGTAAAACATTCACAGCAAGAACTCATCTTTTTACCATCACTGACTAACATAAAATGGAAAATTTATGAATAGAGTTTTTCCCAAGAATTTCCTATTTGTGCAACATGTTGCCACAGGATTGTTTCTCTATGATCTACAACACGATCATTTTCAAATCTAATGTTAATAAACACTTGTCATAAACCGTCCTCAATCCAACTTTTATTCATTCCATTCATTATTTTCGATTTGCACATAATGTTCATCATCAATTGACTATCAATCTATCCATCTTGTAAATCATTCTCCTTAATTAGATTTTAGCTTTGATAAATTGGTACCCATTAGTAAATAAATAAAAATATGTTATGAACATTTCTAATTTTGTAAAATTAAACCGACCTTATGCTTAACATTTGCTGAAAAATTTTGGAGTCTATAATAATTTTATGTGATTTGCTTAAATTTCATAAAAATTAGAAGAAAAAAAAAACAGAATTTTTAAAAAATTTTCTCTGGAGAAAGTTTTAAAAGTTTTACTTGAATCTTTTTATCAAAACAACAAAAAAATGTGGTTATATTCAAGCATTTTCTTTTTCTGAAAGACAAAAGTATTCTTGATAACTTTTTTACCTAGCAATTTATGGACGTGAACCAATGGCCCAATGATTGAGGTTAAAATGAAACTTCCTTAGCCATGTCAAGACCCTAACAACATCTCAGAAAGAGACGAGACTGTAAGCTGTGAATCAGAGGACTAAAAAATGCCCTCCTTCTACTGATATTGGAATCTTTTCTTTTTGAAGCTTTCTTTTCTCACTGAGAAGCACTCTGGATCCAGTAGAAAATAATCAACCGCATGAGAATGGGAATAGGGTGATCAAAATTTACTATCAACAGATGGGGGGTGGGGGGCTACAAAACCACCCTAACCATCTATGAATTTGGAGAAGAAGACCATGTGATGCAGCAATGCTTTGTTTGCCCTTTACTACCCAACCAGAGCAATTTGAAAGATCTTGCAGAGTAGAATAATAATGTAAGTGATTCTATTAAAAAATGGGAAACTGTTGTATGCTGTGGTATGCAGAGGGGGAGACAAGGCTTCCAGATTTGGAGGAGGGGGCATACATTCGTATTCAAACTATCATCGTTTTTCATATTTTCCAGTACTAGACTTAGGCTTAATCTTTATGCTATAGAATCAATGAGTTGACCCAGGGTATCTAACTTTCTGAATCCTTCCTTTGGATCCATGAGTTCAGTCCATGCCTTGCATGTGTAAAGCATAATTAAGATGACTTGCATGTTTAGTAGCTTCACTTTGTTTCTATCTTTCCATGTAGTCTTCAGTCTTGCCATTACTTCTGTTGTTTATGCCACTCTTGTCAAGATTTCAGTCTTCAATCCTTCCTCACTTATGATGGCTCCAAGGTACTTAAAATAGTTAACTGTCTCCAGTTCTTTTCTGCCGAGAGTGATCTTGGTGGTGATTGGCAAGGCAATATTTCACATGAACTTGGTTTTATCGGTGTTGATTTTCATGCTGTATAGTGAGGATATCATCAACAAACTTGGGGTTGGTGATTGTCTGCCCTTTAATGCTGAATGTGCCTATGTTGTCTTCCAAGGCATCAGTCATGGTGCATTCAAGGAAAGTGTTGAACAGTGTCAGCAATAGCAAGCGTACTTGTCAGATCCCAACTGTAGTATGAAACCACTTCTCTACTATATCCTGTATGAATAATGCAGTGGTAGCATTTGTGTAGAGTCCCTTGATGGTGTGGCTCAGCTCCTGGCATATGTTGAATTTGTTCATGGCAGTTCACAGAGTGTCATACCATACTCTACCGAAGGCCTTCTTAAAATCAATAAAGACATGGAAGATGTCTTGTGGATGCTGGTTGTATTTTTTACACAGAACCCTTAGGTTGGATATCTGTTCTGTGATGCTTCTATTTGGACAGAAACCGGCCTGCTTTTTGGTGATGATCTCTTCTGCCTGTGGTTTCAGCTTGTTCAAGATCACCTTCAGCATGACTACTGAAGTACCTCAGAAGACTCCTTGGCATCTTATACAGGGATTATGTCATTAACAATAAAGTCCATAGAAAAGTCACTCAACAAGTCCATCACTATGGAGACCTATTGACCATGATGAAAAAGAGGAAATTCAGATGGTATGGGCATGTAACATGCTCAGAAAGACTTATAAAGACCATCCTGCAGGGAACAGATGGGAGAAGTGGGCTGACAACATTCTTGATTGGAAGTTTCGATGTAACCAAGCCACTCACCCACAAAAATGCACCAAAAATGCATCAGCTGGTCCACAATTCACCCACTATGCAGCACCCCTATGACTCTGACAGGCAGCAGGACCAGTACCAGTAACAATTATCAGGGCATCATCAGACCTCTGCACGCCACTTGCTGTATGACACATATGCTTCATAGATATGTGAAGAAGAAGAAGAAAAAGAAGAAGAAGAAGAAAAAGAAGAAGAAGCAGAAGAAAGGAAGGGAAGAAAAAAGAAAATTAATTCTTTGCTTACATAATGCGTTAATGTTTTAATATATTTAACATACTTTTCCATGACTTCAACAATTTAATTTTAAAAAATTATATTTTGTTTTTTTGCACTTGTTGACCAGTCTAAATTAGAAATGCTATTATCCTTAAACTAACTTCCTCACACTAAAGTAAGTAAAAGATTAATCTCTCCATCCTCTATATGAAGTTGAGTTATTTGTCACTCTGACATTAATAATAAAAGCCCGATTTTCTATTTTAAAAGTTAATATAAATTCCTTGTACACTTAGTGGTGAATATACCAGCGACTTCAAAAAGGGTAATTAATTTGCATATTCCTTTACAAAGAACTTTTATTAATTCACTGTTCGTTTTTTCTGTTTTCTTATTGAATGATTAGTTTCATTTCACTATTTGTGCATAGTTTCTACATTGTGCATAATTGCATAGCATTTGGAGATGCATTTACAGTAGATCTCTATATCTGTCTGTGTGAGCGATCACTACCAAACTACTTTGTCAACTTTTGGTCTAAAACTTGATATATGGGGTATTCAGGCCTATAGAATAAAATAGATTTGGTTTTTAGCTGAGAAAATAGCTGCTAAGGGGTTAAAATTGAAAAATTGGAATTTGCCAGCAATAGTTTGACATAATGTATATGCTCTGTGCCTGCGCAAATATAGATTAATATGTTCAACTGGATTAATTTATCAAATTTTGATATGGATTAGTTCAGATGTTAGCGAATACTGCTAGAGAGCTAAATGTTTTGATTTCGATTTTAGCTGATTGCACTCAAGTCATTTTTGAACTTTTGAAATCATTACTAGATATTGGATACAATATAATAATCAATGGAGAATTGGCTCTAATATAATAATAAATACGAAATCTGCATAAATTAAAATATCATATTTAAGCATATTTTATGAGCGACAATGCTTGGCTGCCTACTAGTAAATAAATAAATAAATAAATTTGTAAATAGTCTCACGTCTGAGTGGACAGCTTCTCTCAGCAGTCACAAAAATATGGCAGGCAAGTAAGTTACACCCTTATTGGAATGTTGTTAGTTGCTGGGTAATAACAGTCAAATTCGTTTTCATAAATGAGGTAAGGGTCACATGCACTGATGAAGAGAAAGCGAGGGGTGGGGGAGAGAAAATGTCTGGGAAGATGAAATAAAGCAAATTTAAAGATAATTTGATAGGGATTAAGAACAAATGAAGAGAGAGAGAGAGAGAGAAAGAAAATGAATGATGAATAATTATTTTATTAAACATTTTTATGAGAAAGCTATTCTCATTGTGTGACCAATATTCAGCATGTACCAGTTAGTAAACTCAGTTGGGGTTAGTTTATAATTTTGAAATGCACTTCTATAAATATATTAATGGTGAATGAAAATCATCGCATGAAAGGAAAAGCAAAATCTCTTTTATAACAAAGAAAGAAAAGATTTATTTAAGTGAAAGAAAGCTGGACAATATCCGAGTGAGGAAAAGGAAGAATTGAAGATTTTTGAGGTCCCAAAAAATCTGTCAGCGATTATCTTCAGGCGAAGATAATTGATGTTTGAGTGTCCAGTAGACGGAGACAAAAAAGAGAGAAATGTCTTTCTTTGTTGCTTCCAGTAACTACTGATTGATCGTGCTGACTTTCTGCTGACTGACCGTGATTCCCAAAGGGACTAAAGTAGTTTTTTTCAAGATGCAGATGAAGTCCATTGACTTCATCTGCATCTTATGCATCTCCAAATGCTATGCAATTATGCACAATGTAGAAACTATGCACAAATAGTGAAATGATCAATCATTCAATAAGAAAACAGAAAAAGTGCAGTCAAATCGCCCAGCAGAGACATTAATCTGCGAGAGAAGATAAGTTCGTTTTTTTGTGACTTCTACAAATTCAAACCAAACTTAAATCATCAGAGTCTATCTATGCTATTTTTCAAAATGATTTGTTCTCTGTCGGGCTTAGGTACACTTCTAAGCAGCTATAGGAACTAAACCTTACTAGGTTTTTCCATTTCACTCTTTGAGAAGGGATTAAAGTATTGCCTATCACCTGAGATGCCCAAATGCTGACAACGGGGCTGCCGAAGCAATTTTTGTTCAGCCAATGGTGTTGTTCCTCTATGGTGTTGGCTTTTTAAATCTTACTTTCTTGGCATTGTATTTAATATTTCCACTGCGGGCAGGAGATAAATAAAACACCAGTTACTCTCTACCTTTTGATTTCCTGGTAGTTAAAAACTTGCTTGCAGGGGCCTGATTATGATTTTTTTTAAGACCTCAAGATTCATGAAGTTAGAGGAGTCCATCAGATTGAACCACCCTCTAACACATTAGTCCTGAATATGGTTTACAAGTAAAAAATCATTTTTTAAATATGAATCGCACATATCAGTTGAGATTATGTACTCGACAATCAGTCCGACAAAGTCTGGGTCATTTTTAAGTAAGTGATGACTTTGCTTCTGTCAGGCTCAGGTATGGTTGGTCTACCATTCTAGGCTTTACTTTCTCTCTTTGAGAAGGGATTAGTTTATTACTACTCACTTGAGGGGTTCTTATCGAGGAATGCTGAGAGGAATTCACATGCCTCTTTCTACTGATTTTTCAATCTACACCTTCTAACCTTGTGTTACACCTTTCCACAGTAGGAGGGAGGTAAATACCTACTCAGGATATATTTACAAAATCGACTCCTAGTCACAAGATTGTGTGGAGTGGTGGAATTTTGTTCTCAAGTATGTGATAAAGCTGTCCACAGTATGCACATAAGATAAGCTCAGACATGCCAAACATGCAGTCCGTAGGTTTTATATGATCCATTGCAACAAGCTTGTTTATGGCCCACACAGATGATTTTATGCAACTTTGAAAAGTAGCGAGAATTTCTTATCTATCCTTGCTTTAGAACCTGAATAATACAATTTCAAAATCAGTCAAGTGTCATCTTTGATAAAACTCAGAACAGCACAGAAATTTCAGCCTGACATACCAAAGATTGTCAACAACAAAAGTTATCAAGCCTCAGGACAAAACATGAAAATGTTTGAATACTTGATAATGAATGTCTATTTTAAATTTTGTAATTTATGTGCATTGAATTTGTTGCTGTTGCATACAAATACAAATGAACCATGTTTATTGCCTTTTAAATTTTCAGCATATTGAATTAAAGAACTCATTTATATCTCATGTCTCATACTAATTTCTTTCATTATATCATTTTGTTAAACTACATGTATTGTTGTACTTGAATTCTTGAATATCACCAAACTATTAAGTGTTTCTAAATTAAAAGAAAAACATACTCCACATTTTACATAACGCAATACAGGCATGTCAGACATGCGGCCTGTGGGCCACATACGGTCCATTTTAAGCTTATATGTGGCCAACACAAACGATTTTAAGCAACTTTGAAAACGTGGGAGAAATAAAGGAAAATATCAAAATATGAGGTGTGTCCAAAAAGGCGTGAGAATTTTTTAAAATTTATCTTTGCTTTTAGTTTCTAAATAATGCAAATTAAAAATCAATCACATATCATCTATTATATAAATCTCAACTGTCTGTTTAAATGTATGTATGTATGTATGTTTGTTTGTTTGTAAGTATGCATGCCCAAAAACTTTTGACAGAGGCGACAGATTTTCATGAGATTGGTATCGTTTTGAAGCTCGACCCTGCAGACGACAAATATCGAAAAATTGGCTAAAAAACATTAATTCCTTCACCCTCAACTGGGCACTTTTCTACAAGGAAGGCTCGATATTTTCGAAAGTCATCCCCTTTTTTCGATTGACTAGCCTTAATTTAAATCTTGGCTACTTCCGGTTTGGCGATGGATGCAACGGCAAAAACGTAACTTTTTTTCACATTCTTTTCCTCCTTTGCAGTACAGGTTCGAGCTTGCCTGCCTACTACCACTTGTTTTTTTTTTTTTTCATTTCGAAATTTATGTGCATTGCATTTGTTGCTGTTGTATTCAGATACAAGTGAACAGATTTATACACCATGTAAATTTCTTTTGTTATATTATTTGGTTAAACACCGTATACGTTTGTACTTGCATTCTTGAATACAACAAAAGTATTGAATGTTTATAAATTAAAATAAAAATATTCTACAATAATTTTTATTAAAAGACTTTAATTATAATTGCAGGAGTGCGGCCCACACCACAATACAAACTGATTCCTATGGTTCTTGAGGGATTCTGAGTTTCACATGCCTGTTTTAAGTAATATTTTAATTTTTAATAGTACTTTATTATCTGTTACAAAACATTTTAATCATAAAACAATCTCTATAATGATATGCTAATAAAAAAAAAAGTATTTCGGCAGAAGGGATACAAAGAGAAGAAACTATTCTCCAGACATTGAGCACTTTTTGTTGTCCGTGCGTTAAAAAGACCCCCCCTCCATAAATAAATAAGAATAAACCAAAACAACTTTTGTTTCAATAAAAATAGCAACGAGTGCCCGAATAACCGAAAAAATAAATTTGCCGAACACGTACATAATATGCATTTTTTTTTAATTTTTTGTAAAGGCACTTTTTTCACTGACTTTTTTTTTTTTTTTTTTCGTAAATAAAGGAAATTTTCGATTTCCTATTTTTAGGGAAGGGGGCTTTTTCAATTTGCTTTTTTTTTTAGTGGGTGTTTTTTTGTTTTCTTTTCTAAAAGTATGGCTGAAGTTTGAATTTGAAGTGGTCAAAGTTTCTGTATAGCTGTTTCAAGAATATTGAAAACAAACAAATAAAATTTTTTCAGTTTATTCGTAAGTGTTTTTTTTGTTTGAATTAATATTCAACATTTTTCTGTCTACACGGTATTATTTTTTCAAGCTAGAAACTTATTGAGATTACCAAATTATTTTATTTGCTGAAGTTTCTCGGGGGACACTTGACGACACTTTTGCTATTTTTCCATCGCAAAGTGAAGCGTCGATATTTTTTAATAGGTTGAATTCCTTACATGGGGCTCTTAAGTTCACTATGGAAAGTAAGAAGGACAATTCGCTTCCTTTCTTGGATGTTCTTGTTGAACGCTCAAGGGGGGGGGGCTTTCTCACTACAATTTATAGAAAGCCGGCATTTACTGGCCTATATGTGAACTGGTTGTCTTTTGTACCAAAATCACGTAAGGTCGGCCTAATTAATACTTTGGTACATAGAGCCCTCATGATTTGTTCGCCTAACAGATTAGACGCCGAACTCGATAAGATCAGGGAAATATTCATCAATAATGGTTATCCTGTTGACCTTATTGATGACTGTATTTTCAAAAAGGTTGCGGATTTTAAATCCCCTAAAAAGTTTGGACCCTTGAAATGCCCGGTTTATTTAAAATTACCGTGGATTGGAGAAAAGAGTAATAGACTTTCCAAACAGATTCGCAGAAGTATTTACGACTGCTTTTTTTCTGTGTCCTTGCGTTTGGTATATACTACGAAACCTGCCTTTCCGCAAGGATAGTTTGCCATACATCCAAAATAGTAATATTGTATATCAATTCAAATGCCAGTGCGATGCTGGTTATGTTGGGCGAACATCCTTGCACTTTTTGACTCGTGTAAACCAGCATGTTCCATCGAAGATCAGACAAGGGAGGATGGGGTCTGGTGGTCTCCCTCCTTCTGCAGCCTTGGACTCTGCTATTGGCTAGCATTTGGTTGACAGCCCGTGCTGTGCCGATAGATATAAAATAGATTGGTTCGAGGTGCTACATAGAGCGGACTCCAAAAACCATTTAAAGATTTTGGAGTCTGTCTCTATCGCGGTGCGTCAACCTTCTTTGTGCCGGCAAAAAGAAACATCAAACGCATTGTTTCTCTTTGGGGAACTTTGATTTTTTTCTCCCGCTTTTTTTTTTTTTTTTCTTCCTCCCTCGTTGTGCCAATATTTTAATCGTTTTTAAACGTTAATAAATTTATTTTAGTATCCCCGTACTTTTGGCACATTTAATAAGTTCCCCATTAGAATTCTTTATTTTTCAACACAATATTATTTTGTTTGCTATCAATTTTCTCCTGGCGAGATGATAGCCGAAAGAGCTCTCAAGAAACTTCCGCCTACTATTTTTAAAACTATATATAAATTCTGTACCTCCAAACATTTATATATATATATATATATATATATATATATATATATATATATATATATATATATACTTGTAAAAATACGCTAGTTGTACTGAATGTTTTATCAAGATCTATTTTTCAAAGGTGAGTTGTAAAAAGAGTCGTAATAAATTGTAATAACTGTACCAATTATTGTATGACTTGTGAAAATATATACATTAGGTATTCAAAGAAACCACAACCAATTTCCACTGGGATAAAGAAAAAAATAAAAATATAAAAATTCAAAAAATTCAATATCAATATTTTTTATATGGAAATCGCTCCAGACAAGATATTGAGCTGCTTGATGTAAGAAATAAAACAAATACTACTTTATGGTCAAAATCAAACAAAAATAAATGTGACACATATAGTCTCTGGCTCAGAAAATAGTAATTCTTCTCCCTTTGTCACAGACATCACTCATGGGATGTGAGAATTAAAGGACAAAATAAGGGAAATGAGAGTTACTAGGCTGCTGAAAGTAAACTTTACGTTCACTTTCTACTATCCTAGTTCATACTAGCTATATTTACCTGGCGTTTTTTCACTTTAATTTTATTTAACTATGCTATATTTTTTTTTCACTTTAATTTTTTTTAATTATGCTATATTTTTTTTCACTTTTATTTTATTTTATTTAACTATGCTATATTTTTTTCATTTTAATTTTATTTTTTATTTTATCTTTTTTTCACTTTAATTTTATTTAACTACGCTATCTTTTTTTTCACTTTAATTTTATTTAACTACGCTATCTTTTTTTTCACTTTAATTTTATTTAACTACGCTATCTTTTTTTCACTTTGATTTTATTTAACTACGCTATCTTTTTTCACTTTAATTTTATTTAACTACGCTATCTTTTTTTTTCACTTTAATTTTATTTAACTATGCTATATTTTTTTTGCAATTTAATTTTATTTAACTAAGCTATCCTTTTTTCACTTTGATTTTATTTAACTATGCTATCTTTTTTTTCACTTTAATTTTATTTAACTATGCTATATATTTTTTTCACTTTAATTTTATTTAACTATGCTATCTTTTTTTTCACTTTAATTTTATTTAACTATGCTATATATTTTTTTCACTTTAATTTTATTTAACTATGCTATCTTTTTTTTTCACTTAAATTTTATTTAACTATGCTATCTTTTTTTTCACTTTGATTTTATTTAACTATGCTATCTTTTTTTTCACTTTAATTTTATTTAACTATGCTATATATTTTTTTCACTTTAATTTTATTTAACTATGCTATATATTTTTTCACTTTAATTGTAGTTAACTATGCTATATTTTTTTTTCACTTTAATTTTATATAACTATGCTATTTTTTTTCCTTTTATTTTATTTAACTATGCTATATTTTTTTCACTTTAATTTTATTTAACTATGCTATCTCTTTTTTCACTTTAATTTTATTTAACTATGCTATCTTTTTTTCACTTTAATTTTATTTAACTATGCTATCTCTTTTTTCACTTTAATTTTATTTAACTATGCTATCTCTTTTTCACTTCAATTTTATTTAACTATGCTATATATTTTTTCACTTTAATTTTATTTAACTATGCTATCTTGTTTTTTCCCTTTTATTTTATTTAACTATGCTATCTTTTTTTTTCACTTCAATTTTATTTAACTATACGATCTTTTTTTTTTCACTTTTTGATTTTTTTTTTTTTATCAAATTATTATTTTTTCTTTTAAATATTAAATTTGTCTTTCAAAATACTAAGAGAGAAATGAAAAATTTCCATCTGAAGACTTTAACTTTTGATGTAATTTTCCATTTCTAATCTCTCTCTAACCTTAAAGCTAAAACATTGTAACACTATTTTTGCACACCTGCATTCAATATCGTTACACTAATAACTTAATTGTAAAGGTACCTTTACAATTTTCACTACAAAAAACATACAACTAAGAATGTGCTTTTAAAATAGATATTGGTTCCATATGCTAAAATCGTTTATTTTACTTATGTTGCAATTTTTATATGGCGCTTGTAGGTCATGTGCATTAGTCTCTGCATTCAAGAGAGTTTTCCTTAATATTTCAACCGTTTTCATCATTGCTATCCATTGTATCTTCTAAACCTCTCACCTTAATTCAATTTATCACGTTTTGCAAAGTTTCCATGGTTGTTCTTAGTGCTCCTACAATTATATCGTGCCTTTTCTCCACATTAAAAAACAACCCTGGTGTCTAACTCTATCCCGTGGGGAGGCATTGTAAATAGGTACATTATATCGTTGCTATCACTGCTGCCATTATACTTTGACAATTTTTAAAAAAGTGCGTTCAAAAATCAATGCATTCAATCTGAAATATTATTTGTGTATAGAAAGTAAAATTGTATATTTTCCAAATCTGTGAATCAAAATATTAGTAAAACTATTTTTTACATCCCTTATTAAACAATGTGAGAATTAAATTATTTTGTTTAATACCTTTAAATTAAAATGTAAAGTTAATTTAAAATCCCTAAAAATGCACACAAAATTAATAAGATTTTAAAAGAATCACTTCATGTTTAATTATATTCTACTAAATGGGTATGTTGACTCCAATAATTATCAAACCTCACATTGTTCTGCCTTCTTGTTACATAACTGTTTATTGAAGTCTGATAAAGGAGGCCAATTTATGTGGAGTCCTTTGTTTGGGTTTGAAACCGATGGCACCGATGTTATTCCAAAGGTAAAATTATCAAATAATTTTCTAATTAACATTATTTGTTAGGATGTACAGGAAATGCCAATTTTATTTTCAACCCAAGAAGTTATTTTAAAGTGCATTAAAAAAATCACTTCTAAAAATACCACCTCATGCAAGAAAATTTTTGAAAAGGATGTGCAAAATGAGGATATAAAACCAGTTAGCCAGGGTGGAAGGGTTCAATTCAGAAAGATGACAAGCAACACACGGATCTTATGCATTGCATTGAAGATGGAAAATTTCCTCTAACTAGGTATACATATAGAAGGAATCTTAAAAGGAATTGTCTAAGAGTATTGAATTTACTATTATTTGATATTTTGAATATTGTTAAATATAAATTTTTGCAAGAAGCTGAAATGAGAACCGTCTATCCAACTTGAGTAAATAAAGTTCAGTTGAAAAGATTTTTACATACAGCAAAAGGCACCTTAGGAGAAAAAATAGTTTCTTAAAAAATATCTCTGGCCATTCTCTGAAGAAACATTCATTCAATCATAGCTACTGAATTGCAGCAACATAAAAATTTATTTTAATTTTTGTTTTATTTTTAAGAAAAAGAATCAATTGATGAAAAAAAAATGCTCTTTTTTTTTCATGTCAAATGCAATGTTATGTAAACCTTTTCTAATTATTTTTTTCATAATTATTTTTCATAATTTGTTACATTTTTAAATGTTATTAAGTCAATGTTATAAATTAGTTTTTGATAGACACTCACAAGTGTTAAAAAAACAAGGGACATAACTCTTAGCATCGACTTCATCATCAGTAATGCAATAATCATTGCTTATAAAATGCTAGTTAGTCAAAAACTGAACAATAAAAATAAGAAAATGAGACTAATACACATAAAAAAATAATAATGTCATATAATAATTAAAAAGAAATTATCACAAAACAGAAAGAAATTAGAACATTTAATCCGTAGTGGTTGAAAGAAAAACCATAACCTCAGACCAGACCAAAGGTAGACCGTGCAGGACAGCAAATATTTAATCTGTCCACCTACCTCTTCTTCATATGTATACGGCACACTACTTAAGGAATTTACTTGGTAATATCGACGAGTAGTTATTGGCCAACATGAGGTTACTCCTACCTTGTCACTCGTTTTGGAAGGCGGCGGTTCTTCTGGTTTGGATGTAATATCATCATCTGGCATAATTCCAGTTGATAATGAACTGAAATTCAACAGGTTTATTGGGTTGTAATTCAGTGGGTTGCTCGTTGTCACTGTTGACCAGACCGTCTGAAAAGGAAATGGAAAAGAAGTTACAATGGGCTTACAATTACTGTGAGTTTTACAAATCAACAAGTGTTCAATTAAAAGAAAAATGTAATCATTATTACATAATGTATATGCAACTATCAGAATCCACATCACCGGTGTTGTTTCGACTTAGGACTCAGATGAAAAAAAACACGAATATACAAGCCGGAGAACAATAAAAGTGTATTTAACTTCAAATGAATACAAATATAAAATAAGCAGGTTGCAAAACAATTACGTTTGTGTCTTTTTAAGAAGTTTAAAACGTTCTTATTTTAGCGTCTTCAGTTTGGTGGCCTCATTCAAGTTCGGAAAGAAGAGAGATGAAATAATAAGTCTTTCCTCCACAGAGGTTCGAACGAAAGATAGTTTAAAGGGAATCTCTAGTCCTGCTTAATAAATAGGTTGCTGTGATTGGTCGATGAGCGGCACCTTTGGCCAATGGTTGGTTGGTTGGTTGGTTGGTTGTTTTTGTTTTACGGCATATCAATCCTTTCCAGGTTATTTAATGCCGGATCCAAAGATTTTGAAGAAAATTTTTTTAATAGAATATATTTGTTATTTTCAAGTCGGTTTCTATTTAACCCATAGTTGGGACCCTAACAGGTACTACCACTCCGGGTCAGAGTGGACCTGGGAGCAATGGCAATTAAAGGGTGGCTCCACACTCCCCAAAGCCCGCAAGCTGGGGTCTCACCACTGGATATAGTTTAAGGTCATATCCAGGACCATTTGGCCAATGAGACAAGGCCTTATTTAAAGTGTAAGGAAAGGAAATGAGAAGACGAAAGGGGAGGTAACTCTAGTTTTTTTAATAGAATAAGGTAAATATTTTCTAGTCATGATTACAAATGATGACCAACGAGTCATTTTTCCACCCTTTTAAACGACCTTGTGCCTAATTTGTTTAATGTTTATATAAATTTTTTATGGTTCTGCAAATAAATATTTAAAAATGTCAAAATAATCATCGATTACTTCCCCTTATTATTATTGTTATGTTCTAAGCCAGAGAAGAAATTTTTCTGGGTGGAGGCAACTTTTATTTTTGTTCCCAATCCGAGATGCCCCTTTTTGAGAGCTTGATATCCACCAGTAAACTCTGATCTTGTTTTTTACTTCGCCCTCATAGCAAAGCAAGTAAATAGAGAACAGTTAAGGCACATTTTTGTAAATATTAATAGAAAATTGCAAGATAAAAAAAAAATAGGTTTGCTTCGAAGTAGGAAGCAAATGCCATATGTGTTTAGAAGATCAAATGATCTTTTTCCGTCCTTGTCAAGGGGAGTGCTAACCGTCTCTCCTTTTTTGCAACACGCTTTCTCAATGAAATCGTAACATATATATAGTATAAAAATATGTCATAATATAAATATAGATTCATTTAATTTGCATATGTATAAGTTTTATTACTTCTAATTAAATGAAAAAGTATATGTTTCTTAGTTATTTCACTGTAATTATGCAATATTACTATAATATAATATTTTATAGTCTAAAATTTAAATATCATTATTATAAAAATGAGTTTAAGAAAAATATTGTAGAATGTTGTAAATTTCGTTTAGTAGCGGGTGATTTACGCCAAATAAAGGGAGATAATTCGAATTTTTTCAGCTCAGCATTTACTGGCTGTTTCATAGCAGCTGAGCTGAGTTATCATTCAATTTCTGTCGTCGAGCAGGCTTCCTTTTGTAGTAATGAGGTATAGTCCTGTTCAATTCTAGTATCTGCGACCTCCTAGGCTTTACCTTCTCTCTTCAAGAAAGGATTGGATTATTGCCAATCGCCTAAAGCACTCTTACCCGGGAATGCCGACAGGGCTTGGCTTCTCAAGATTTTTTTTTGTGGAGCCAGAGTGCATGCATCCCCTTCCATATTTCAGATTTGTTCCACATCTTCCTGTGATGAAAATAAAGTAAATATAATCGAAAGAAACGTATTTCTGACGAAGTGGAGTTGACATATTTTGACCAAATTGTTCTCATCTGATTGCTTATTTTATTAATTATGTGATGCACTTAAAATGCGTAAATTATTTGATCTATATAAAACCATAATTTTTTCTTTTTGATAAAACGCATTATTAGATCCAAAAACTAAAATAAATAAAATAATAAATAAATGAAATCATAAAAGCTTCTTTTTTTATTATTACTTTTTATAAATTTTTATGATTTTTATTAGACTCAATGGACAACAGTGAAGCGAAGCGTTACATGCAATGGCGACAAAGTTTTGTTTTTTTTCTAATTGGAATTATTTTTCAAAAAAATTATAAAACATTATAAAAATGAAGCTTTTATGGTTTTATTTACATCTTTGGGTCTAAAAATGTATTTTATCAAAAAAAAAAAAAAAAAAAAAAGGAGCTTTTTATGATTTTATGTAGGTCAAATAGTTTACGCACCTGAAGAAGCGTATATTTACCGATTATGCATTTATTTATTCTCTTTCTTCCTTAAAAAAAATAGAACAAATAAATTAATTAATTAAATGAATATGTTTTTGTGGTACTTATGCAGAATGACAACCGTGTTGTTGTTCTTTTAGAATTTTCAACTTAAATTTAGCTTTTACAGAATCTTTTGATTATTAACTATTAGGTGAAAGTACAGAATAGTTGCCAACCGCACTCCCCTTCACATGTTAAGAATAGGCTTCCAAATAATAACGTTAATATTTCAGCACGATCCGTATTCTGCATAAGTACAATTTTTTACCTCCTCCCTTTGCATATACATATATCCAAGGCAATGGCAGAAACATTAGGAAGCGACCTTCAATCGGTAGTGGAATAGGGCCATAAGTGGATGGTAACATTTATTGCTTTTAAGACTAATCTTCTTTCTTTAACAACTACAAAAAACCTTCTCCACTATCGATTGACATAATAAATAACATCCTACCTAACAGACAATCCTTCAGACTCCTCGGCTTAACATTCACAGGGAACATGAATTAAAATAAATACATTGAGGACATTGGCATGGCTGCTGCAAAGGAGGTAAGCTTCCTTTACTATACTAGAAAATTACTCTCACCAGAGAGTATCCTATATCTAATGAAAAGCTAATGAAATAAATTCTATGTGTGTATGCTTGCGTGTGGAGTGGGGAAAAATCATACTGAAAAGTTAGTAATACTAATAAAATAGTTACTTTTCATCATTTAAATTAGTTATTATTGACAAATGTTTATTTTATCAAAAAGACACTGGTAAATAAAATATTTAGAAAGAATATTAAAAAAAACATTTTTTTAAAGTAAGCATTTAAAAAAAGGCTAATTTCTAAGAAATGGCAAATTTCCATACATTCTAAGAAAAAAAATTATTGCTAATTTTATGTCTGACCATAAATTGGTTTTGATTCATTTGAACTTAAGTGTTAGACCTAAATTAGCCACATACTGGAAGTTGAACACCTCCATACTGAACTTCTGGGAGAAGGTTATAGAGATTATTCAGCGGACTCTTGAGGGGGGGGCAGTAATGGAAAGTAAGTGGTGGGTGGCATTAAGACTATGATTAGACGCTTTTCTGTCCAATACAACCAACTCCTCATTCAGAATAAGGCTAAGGAAAAGAATCATGCAGAGGATAGGCTGATCCAGACTGTGGCAGGGGGATCCTCGAGAAGTAGTACTAGCTAAGGACGACCTCAAACAAGTAGTTAGGGCTAGATTAATGAAAGTTTCCAATGAAGTTGTGAACGTTGAGGGACGCTGTTGAGCATAAGGCTACTCTATAGTGCAGCCTGAACAAATACATTTGAAAAGTCAACAATCTGGAAGGACATGTCCTCATATCAATACAGGAGATCTGCGAGGGGTTCCAGAAGCATTTGGAGGAGCACTTCACCCAACTATGCAGACTTAGAGTTGAGGAATTTTGCAACTATTTTGCCGACTCGCCCCGCTTTACTGTAGTTTGAGCGGTTAGCTGTGATGGTTTGGCCACAGAATGTGAGATCATTACTGCATTGAAGCAGCTCGGCTACAACAAATCTTCAGGACTTTAGCACTTTGCTTATGAATTCTTCTTGAGGCTGTCACCCATGTTGATGCATATTCTGAAGGATGTGTTCAACCATTGGTTTGCTCAGGGCTTCATTCCTGGGCAGGTGAGTAGAGGAGTGATCACATTACTGAAGAAAGATGGTGGGAATGAAAATTTAGATGACTATAGGTCCTTAACTTTGCTAAATACAGAGTTAAAGATTTTGGTAAGAATTCTTGCAAATTGCTTGCAAGTTGTCTACACTGACTTGATCAAACCTGGCCAGAGTTACGCTGTGAAGGAAAGATCCATTCAAGACAATCTGCATCTGATTCACATAATCACAGAGAGAATGACGTTGAAGTAGCGCTGATCAACTTGGATCAGTCCAAGGCTTTTGATACCATCACTTCCTGGTATCTGTTCTAGAAACTGCTGGTTTTAATCAGGACTTCCGCGAGTAAATTTCCATTCTGTATCACATGCCGATGCAATGGTAAGCTTTCAGAGTTGTTCACGGTCTCTTGGTCAATGCATCAGGGCTATCCACTATCACCTCTGCCTTATGTCCTGGCATTGGAACCCCTCCTTTGCAAGTTAAGTGACAAAGCGACAAGATCAGTTCTGCACAGAACAGCTTCTCCTGCTAGGTTTTCCATGTCTGCCAATGATGTCTGTGTGTGTCAAGCTGCACAGACATCGAGGCAGTGATGAAGGCGCTCGCTCATTACGAAGAAGTCACAGGGGCTGTTTTCAACTGCAGCAAGTCTGTTAGCCTGCAGTTAGGAGCCTGGAGTGGCGAGTCTGTGCTTCCGGGTATTTCAGCTGGACCGATGACCAAATCTGTGTCCAGGGCATCTGGTTTAGACCAGGTCTGCAGCTGGATAAAATCTAGTCAGAAGTACAATCCAAGGTCGAATTGTGAGTGGAGACTTGGATTCAAAGGAGATTGTATTTGGAGAGTCAAGCAGAGGTGTGCACCACCTATGTTTTCCTGCTCATTATTTACCAATTGGTTGTACTTCTCTTGCCTTCAAAACGCTTTCAAGCTTTCACAGAGCTCCTCTACTCACTTCTTTGGGAGAAGGGAAAGCACTATGTTCACAGGGAGGTTTATACTCAACATCTGAGCAAGGGAGGACTGGGACTGCCCAATCTGAAATGTCACAAACATGCTGAAAGGTTGGCTTTCCTGGATCGTTCACTGTTAGATGTTCCATGGATCCCTGCGGTTGGAGGCAACTTCCCTAACCTCAAACCCGATCCCTCGGATGAAGATCATTGTAAGCCAAGGGGCAAAATCAAAGTTCTTTACCAAATGCTGGGCCACACTTAGACCTGCGCTAGAGACCAGTGTCCTCTGATGCCTAAAAGGAAGCTTTATTGGGAACTAATGGTGGAGACTATTTCAGATCCCCTCAAGGAACGGCTGGGATGATTGGAGGAGGAGATCCACTCACAGTGGAATTGGGCACTAGGTTGGGCTTATCTCAACAACTCTGAGTTTTCCCTGACCTGGCGGCTTGTCCAAGATGCACTACCCCTCTTTGTTAAATTTTGCAAGGAAGACCTAAGGCTGGGTCCCTTGTATTCATGCTGCAATGATCAAGCAGTAGAAATGGCCAAGCATGCCTTCTTCTATTGCAGAAAATCCTGGCAACTATAGAAATATGTCAAAGAAGTAATGGCTCGTATCGATGCCAAGCACTCAATGGGTTTTGACATCACTTACATTATCGACAATGTCGATGCACCAATGCCTAAGGAGAAAAGAATGTTTTTTCTATCTAACCTAGCAATAGCAAGAATGGTGACATGGGTCACACATATCAAAGAGGTCTACGACCGAACATCTGTTTCTGATTGTGATGTTTACTTTAAACCTCAATCAAAAGGCCCTAACGGGAAAAAATGAAATCTAAATAAAAAGAAATAATTCAGTGTATAAAAAAGTTCTTCCTTCTGAAAGAACAATCAACAACTACAAGCAGTTGCTTGCTATGCAGGAAGAGTCAAATGTCGCTAATGCTTTGTACAACATTTCAAATTAAGTTAAGACTGACCAGGAAAGGTTTGCAAGCTTTTTAATTTCCATACTTGGATTAATTTTCATAGTTTTCTTTATGTTAGTATTTTTTCATAGTTTTCTTTATGTTAGTATTTTTTCATAGTTTTCTTTATGTTAGTATTTTTTTATAGTTTTCTTTATGTTAGTATTTTTTCATAGTTTTCTTTATGTTAGTATTTTTTCATAGTTTTCTTTATGTTAGTATTTTTTCATAGTTTTCTTTATGTTAGTATTTTTTTACGATTTCCAATGATTACTTCTTTCTTGTCTCATGCTTTCTGTTATCTTAAGTGAATTGGTTGGTTTCTGTGACTAATCTACTGTGGACTGTCATCTGTTGAAAGCAAGCCTAAATGTTGAGGGTGATTGGAGTGGAGGAGGGGGATTAATTGTAGAGATTATCTGTATGCTACAGACAAATTTGGGTCAAAATACCCTGAAAAAATTTGAAAATAAAAGTGTCCCAAAATTCCATTTTTCAACTAAGTATTCCATAAATAATACCCATAAACACAATTTTAGTATGAGAAAAGAGAATAGATCAATTCCAAGCACATAGAATATCATTTATCTACAAAAATCATCAATATTTGCTCATTTTACCCAGAAATCACAAGTTTTGCTAGTTTTTTGGAATGCTAACTACCAAAAATTGACTTTCTTTTCAAAAATTTCTTTTGAATCTTTCTTAGGGCACTAATTCACACCAAAAATGAGACTGCACTTTTGAATTTGAAGATAGAGCCTATTGTCAACCTCATATAGCCTACCCCTAAAATTAATAATAGAAAACAAACTATTACAACTCTTTAGCTAAGTGTTTAGAAATGTAAAAAGAATCAGAAATTTGAAATCTATTTTATCTTATTACCGCAAACATTTTTGTATTACAAATATTTTTTTTTCTTTTCTTATTGTAGCTTTGACTTAAACTCGGAACTTAACTTTACTATCTTGTAGTTTTGCTTTTTCTTTTTTTCTTATTAGCCAATACTGTTTTCTTATATTTAAAACGAAAAGAAAAAAAAAGTCACCCATGAAAACGAGAACCTTCCAAATTAAACCCTTGAACTATTATCTAAACTCAAAAACGCAGTTTGTTCTCTGCAGTATGCATTATTTTAAACTAGTGTAAACTTAATACATAACCGAAACGGTATTACTCTAAACCAGTTTTTTAATGAGTTCTTCAAATCTAAATACAAAATAACCCGACTTCACAAATTGATAAAAGTTTCATTATTGGATTTTAATTATAAGGTGAATCTTGAAGATTCAAACTCGAGGTAGATAACGCCAAAAACATCCATGCATTAATATGGGAGGGGAGACTATCTTCAAACATCGTCCTAAATTGATAATGGAGCAACGGACTTATATTAAGTAGATATTAATAAGTCCCTCGTACCTATTTTTTATTTTTTTTTAATGGAGAGTACATAATGCAGTAAATGTGTTATCGGCAGCTCAAGTAACTTTCGCTTCTCCTTTTTTGTCCCTTAGTCCTCATTCAAATGAGTGATTTTTCTGACAAAGGGTGAAGAAAAAGCTGCTTTCCAGGTCGGTAGTACTTTGTGAACAGTAGTCTGATATGTCGGAAATTTTTCTGTTTCTATGTCTATCCTTGTGGCCATGTCACTAGTAAGGGTGTTGGAGGTAAACGTTTCATCTGGGCTGACGTTATCTGTCTGATAATCAGGGACCCGAACCTTGGATTAACCACTAAGGAGGCTGTCCTATCAAAAGGTGCAAAGTACTGGGGCTGCTGTATTGCCATTTGGTGAATGGATTCTGGAACAGGCAGTAGTCTCTGATGGGGCCTCTCGATGCCATACTAGTGGGTAATTGTTACGGCTTTACCTTATCATGTGCTACAAAAAAAAAAAAAATTACTGTCTTTTTCTCTCTTACTTTCCCTCTCTGTCCTGCTCTAACCAAGTATGCTGACCTGATCCACAAATCCCAAATCCTCAACATGAAATATCTGCAGAAAAAAAAACACGAGTAAACCTAGAACCCCATCCTCCAACCTAGACCCCTACTACCATGTCTCCTTCTCCAACATCAGGGGTCTACATTCCAACCTTCCAGAGGTTAAAACACAATTACAGAAGACGAAATCGAGCATATTCTTTCTAAGTGAAACTGGAATATGGCCGACCACTTCTCTAGATGAGTTCATAATTAAAGGATACTCCAACTTAACATCTAAATCTGACCCCTAAGATCGCCATGGGCATGGAATATGTACTTACATTAAAGATGGCTTCCCATGTGGCAGGGATATCTCCAGAGAAGACCCTAATTTACCTTATATGTGCTTCCGGGTTGCACTTGCTTACACCACCGCATTTATATTTACCCTCTATCGCCCCCCCCCACAATAGCAGAGTTACTATCTTTAAGAGTATATCAGAGAAAATAGAGAAGTAGTCAATCCCCTCAGCAGAAATAACCTTCTTAGTGACATGTAATATGGTTTCCGTTCTGTTAGATCTACAGCAGATGTGCTAACGGTTATATCTCATAGAATTAGTGAATCTCTCAACAAAGGCTTCCTTTCTAGAGCAATTGCTCTTGACATATCAAAGGCCTTCGATAAGGTATGACATAAAGGCCTACTTCACAAGATTTCCACCTATGGTATAACTGGAAATGTTTTCTCAGTCTTTAAATCATTTCTTTCTGATAGGCTCATAAGAGTAGTGGTTGATGGGAAAAAATCAGAGGCCCACAGTATTAATGCTGGAGTCCCTCAGGGGTCTATCCTGGGCCCAACTCTCTTCCTGATCTACATCAATGATCTCCCTAAACACATACTTAAATCATTTGTTGACATCTATGCTGATGACACGACCATCTATGACAACACATCAAAGGCTGTAAATGACAAAGTTCTCTCTAATTCTCTCTCCTCTGATCTTGAGTGCATGGTACAATGGGGGAAGAGGTGGCTGGTTACCTTTAATGCATCTAAAACCAAGCTCCTATCTTTACATCATCAACGCTCTGATCCCCATCTGGCATCAATTGAAATGGATAGCTCTTGTCTAGGGGAGGCCCCATGTTTTGATAAGCTTCTGGGTTTGACCTTTACTTCTGATCTGAAGTGGAACATGTATATCAAGTTTATTGCCAAGGTCACTGGAAAAATGGTGGGATCCTTCTACCGCTCCAGAAGACATGCAGTTCTCTATCTATATAAAAGCCAAGTACGTCCAAGGATGGAGTACTGCTGCCACATCTGGGCAGGAGCTGCTAAAAACAGCCTATCCTGCCTTGACAGAGTACAAAATAGACTTTGTGGTTTAGTGGGGGATGCCCTTTTCTCTTCCCTGCAGCCTCTCTCCCACAGAAGAGACGTTGCGAGCCTATCTTTGTTTTATCGTTATTTCCATGGCAGGTGCTCGTCTGAGCTCCTATCTTTTGTCCCCCCTCGCCAATCTTTCACGATAAACACCCGTCTAGCTGAAACCACTGTCAATAATTTTCCCCACTCTTTATCTGTGCCTAAATCAAAATGTAGATTCCATGAACAAAGCCTCTTTCTTAGAACTACATACATGTGGAACTCCCTACCGCTTGCCTGTTTTCCTCCTGACTTCAAAATGACACTTTATCAAATCTCCACTACTAACGAATACTGCAACACTTTCCCATTGATTACTGTACACACAATAACCCTTATCCCCGAGTGGCTTCTGGGCCTTGATGTAAAAAAAAAAAGAAAAGTGGAATTGATAGTTTTATCAGAATTGGGAATTTAGGACAGAATTGTTGTGCCCCATGAAGTCACTGGTAATATAGTATAATATATGCAATATCAAAAGAAACAAATATGTCTATACAAAATAATTTTTCTTGACATCATAGCATAACAAAGGATTAAGAGTTTGTAGGATTCAAAAGTTCAAACAATCTTAAAAATGTTCTAGTGAAAGAAGATGTTTTATCTGCAAGAAGAAATTGAGTACATGCATTAATTTTAGTTATCAGCGTGTGCGTTTACATTTGTGTAAATTATAAGTATGTAGATGTGTGTGTAGGAGAATTATGGAGAAAACCGGTTGCTAAGACACTGGTGGTTACTTCCCCTTTGCCATGACAATGGGATGTGAAAGCATGCTTACTCTATGGTGGGCTGAATTCCCCATAGGTGTATATAAGCTAACTCTGTCCTGGACCACATACATACTTCGTATGGTAGAGACCGCCATGAGAGTAAGTAAAACCCTTTAATTTGTCAAACATGTGTAATATATTTGAGAGTAGTTTCTCCTTATTCTCCGTGGTGTTGAGTTCCGTATATGTTTTTCCTTTGCAGAGAGATAAAAGTAATGAAAACAAATGCAACATGTATTATTGAGAATGTGTATGTATGTATGTATGATGTATGCATGTATGTATGTGCATTTGATGAGTGGCATGTGTGTGATTCATTAGGCTTATAAAAATTTGTGTGTCTCTCACTGCGTTTATCAAGTGTCTCTCATTGCATTTATCAAGAGTCCCCGGGGTTGGATTGTCACATATACATGCATGTTGTCTGTGAAAGAAAATAGGAAAAGAGTAAGAAAGCTGTGTTTGAGTTTTTATAGTACACGTGGGCATACAGGACTAAATATTTTTGTGCTATGATTTGTTGAAAGAAACTGCTTCTTTTAAATTTTGTCCAATCAAGAGTCGATACATAAAAATAGCATTTAGTGCCATTGCTATTTTGAAAACATACAGTCAGGTTCTAACTTAAAACTATGGATTCCAAACATACAGTCAGGTTCTAACTTAAAACTATGGATTCCAAAATGCCACGAGAACATCAGTTGAAATACTATGGTTTTGAAAACTATAATAAATTAATTTGCATTTGTATTCTTCTATAATAAAAAATAAAACTTCCATGAGTCAATTAATGTCAAGACAGCCTCACACACAACAACTAGGATAGCATGCTAAATTTATTAGTATATAATAATGTCAACAACTGGCATCTATAGTTTTATAGTCTGTAGACCAGAAAGCATATTTATTTCGCAATATGATACTAATGTGCAAATTGCTTGATTTTTGAAGATCGGGCTTGAAACATTAAGTAACATTTGATCTGTTGATTTTTCTTTCATGCTTAGTATGTCTTGGATAAAAGTAAAACTAAATAAAAAAAATCTGGTGTTTAGTAACAGAGAGAGAGAGAGAGAGAGAGAGAGAGAGAGAGAGAGAGAGGGAGAGGGAGAGGGAGAGAGAGAGAGAGAGCAGAAGGAGAGAATGGTAAATTCTGTCCAGGAAAACCAAAACTGTAGTACTTTTGTCTCCTTACCCTCTTCCATTACACAGAGGTTACACCCAAATTTGTTGTGACTGGGTTTTCACTCACACGCCCATTTTGGAGAATGCTATTGGTCTTGGGTCTCTTGGAGCACTTCCACTTATATGTGGGTCGGGAGAGAGTGCCTTGGTAACAGAGGTAATTTTATAAAAATGTTGCAAGGCATACCCCTTCCCCAACCACTACCACCACCACCACCACCACCATGAAAACCGAGCTTATGTCACATTTTCATGGGGAAAATTAATAAATTCTCATTCAATAAAAATAAATCCTTCATGATTCAGCTGAGTTGAAAAACCGCCAAACGAGTCCCTTTGTATTTCGACTCTACTCATCTTGGATGTTATTTTCACAATGTTTTGGCCAATGTAACCTTTGGCCTTCTTTACATGTATCATATCTAAAGTTGAGAATCTTTATGTCAAACTCCAACTCCAGAATCCTTTATTTAATCCATGGGAGTAAATTGTTCTCATTCTGTCAGCCATGGTCGGGTAGAAGTGTTACATTTTGTTATTCTTAGCTATTATCGCCTTCAACTCCCAGGACACTATCACTTAGAACTGATTGTTAATCAACGTTTTTAACCGTTATGCTATGGATCCATGTGTATAATTCTCGTATGAATTTTGGGAGCTTTAAACCTAATCTTGTCTTGTGTAGTATTATTACTTCTTTTATCCAAATCTAAATCATCAATTTCTCTCTCTCTCTCTCTCTCTCTCTCTCTCTCTCTCTCTCTCTCTCTCTCTCTCTCTCTCTCTCTCTCTCTCTGTAATTTGATCACAATTTTATTCTATATCTATTTTTAAAACTTATTTCTCATCTTAATCTTTCTTCTCTTCACTTTCTCTTTGTTTCATTCTAGTTTTCATCGTTTTCCTGTTTTTTTTATTCTTCTCTCTCTTTCTCTTAATTTCAATTCTTCTTCATTTATTTTACGGTCCTGCTCTGCAAAATTTCTTTTAAACAAAATTCAACTAAAATATAACAAATGGCACCAAATCAAAATCTTACCGGTGAAATGAATTAGAATCTATGACACACATTTGGTTTCTTATACCAAACACACTCCCTTTTGAACAGGATATAGAAAAGAATTTCCAACATAATTCCCCCTTTCCTCCCACACTGTCTGCTAAGCTCCAGCCCTTAATGTATTGCTGTAGTTTTGTAACCCTGTGTCTGATTTACAAATACTTCTAAAGAATGTTCTTTGACGAATTCACTTCACTTGCATCCCTTCAATGGAAATATTCCTGAGCTACCCGACAAGTACCAAAATTCCAACCCTTTAAAGTACAATCTCTAGATACCAGAAGATTTTCTTTGAGCTCAAACCTATGGTCCCCTCTTGCCAAACTTCCACATAAAACACTTGACTAGTTGAAACCATTATCAATAATTTCTCCCATTTTTTATCTGTGCCTGAACCTAAATGTATATTCCATGGACAAAGCTTCTTTCTTAGAACTGCCCGCCTATGGAATTCTGTTCTGTTTGCTTGCTTTTCAACTAACTACAATATGGCCGTCTTTTTAGTCCAACATAAACAAGTTCTTGATGAGCAGTCCCCTTAAGTAATCCAATTTACTGAATTTCCATTACTAATGATTACTACGCTATTGTCTCAATGACTACCGTCCCCTCATTAACCCTTATCCTCGAGTGACCTTCATAAGTGGTGGCTCCTTTGTAAAAAAAATAAAAATAAATAAAATTAAAAAATAATGTTTTTTTACTTCATCACTTTGCAGCCTTCTAAGTTGTACACGGTTGTAGATTTTTTATGGATTTGTGTCTTGATATCTTTGCTTTGTCTTTCAGGTGTAGTAAATTAGTGTGAAAATATTAGCCGTCAAAAAATGGATATTAGTAAGGAGCATCTGAGACATTGCTTGCTCTATGAATGCAAAAAAGGAAACACAGCTGCAGAAACTACAAGAAATCTTGGAACTGTTTATGGGATGAATGTTCTGAATGATCGAAAATGTCAACAGTGGTTTGCAACAATTTTCTTCTAGAGACTTTAATCTGCCAGACCGGCGACGTTCAGAAAGGCCACAATCAATTGATGAACCCATTAAAGATGCTGTGGAAGCCAATCCCAAATTAACCAGCAGAGAATTAGCTCAACAATTCAGTATAACCCCAATCATTTCATGCCTTCATGAGTTAGGGAAAATTTCAAAACTTGGACACTGGGTTTCCCACGATTTGACTGACGCTCAACGAAATCAAAGATTGATTGTTTGCATATTTTTGCTTTCTAGAAATCTTCGCCTATCATTTTTGCAAAGAATTGTGACTGGAGATGAAAAATGGGTTCTTTATAAGAATACTCAATACAAAAGACAATGGTTAAACCGAAACCAAAGTTCACAGCCTATTCCAAAACAAGGACTACACCAAAGAAGGTTATGTTCTGTTTATGGTGGGACATGAGAAGACTGATTCATTATGAGTTACTAGGGCGTAACCAAACAATCACAGCAGTAAAATATTGTTCACAGATGAATGATCTAAGAAGTACTTTATCAAGAAAAGCGGCCAGCATTACTCAATAAGCAGGGTCTAGTACTTCTGCATGATAATGCGAGACCTCACACAGTAAGAGTTACTTAGGAAAAGGTTATGAGTTTCAATTGGGAAGTTTTTCCTCACCTACCTTATTCACCTAATATTGCTCCATCTGACTACCATTTTTTTCCGGTCCTTGCAGAACCACTTAAGCAATATTTTAAAACTGTATGAAAATGACGACCGACTAAAAAATGACCTGGATTTGTTTTTTCTCACAAAAAAAACAAACAAATTTTTTGAAGAAGACATCAAGAATTCCTCAGCAAGGCTACCCTCTTTCAGAAAAAAATAATCAGTAGTAGACCATGCTTCAATGGCAATGTGCCTTGTTTGGGGTGAATATAAAATAAAAAATAAAAATATGCTCCTTCTTATAAGCATTAATTGAAGTAAAATTCAGTTGAACTATCTTATAGTTATCCCCCCCTCTCTCTCTCTCTCTCTCCTCTCTCTCTCTCTCTCTTCTCTCTTCTCTCTCACACACACACACACTGGACAAAACAATTTAAACGAGTAGCGAATCGATGATTTATAAAAATCTTATCGATAAGGCGTGTTGAAAATAGGCAGTGTGTATGTGTCTCTGACTATTTTGTATGTCTGTATGTGAATTATGTTTTGAGATCAGAGCCATATGTGACCAACATAAAAAAATTTTGAAAATTAATTACGTATTTTAGTCTACAAATTTTTTACACCTTTATTTGAATTCCAAGATTTAATTTAAATTTGCAAGAAATCGATAAAAAAAAAAAAATGAACAAAAAGACATGTCCAATAAATAAAAAAAAAAACGCTTGATATTCAGCCTAATTAGCCTGTTTAGAATTCGTACCTGACATATATCGTTAGGTTATTTAATGTCCAAAATACAAGTAATTGAACATTAACATCGCTTGCACTAGTACGGACTAGTCATTGTTGTTATTGTCGTCATTGGCATCATCATGATGATCATTATCATGATCGATTTAACGTCCATTTTGCATACATGTATTATATGGCTTTTAGAAATCTCCAAGCTAACTTATCTCTGCCAGTTATTTATTTATAATTCTTTCTCTCAACTCCATCCTTATCACTTCCTTCCATATTTCGTTTAGCCTTTCACCAGCAACTGACACTCCTACCTCAACATATACCTAAATACTCTCATCCATTTTATTATGGTAACCAAACCAATGAAGTCTCATGTTCTGCAATCATCTTCCGATACTATTCAGATTTAATCTTCCTCTGAGGTCATCAGACCTAAGTCTATTTTTAAGACTCACATTACACATCCATCGTATAATTTTTTAATATGATTTTTCTTCATGCAATGTATATTCTCAACTGTTTCTGACCAGATTTCACTTCTATACATCATCAAACTGCACACACATGCTCGATAGACTCTTCTTTTTGTCGACAGTGATAACACTTTGCAGGTTCCTACTGGCAGAAGTATATATATATATATATATATATATATATATATATATATATATATATATATATATATATATATATATATATATATATATATACTGTGTGTAACACACACACACACACGTCAAAAAAATAATTTAGAATACAGAAAAAGAAACGATTACTTAATTATAAATTAAACTGACATTAATACATTTATAAAATTACTAGCGGGAATGGGGGGGTAAAATACGCTTAAATATGATATTTTAATTTATCCAGATTTTGTATATATTATTAACTAGCATTTCAGCCCGGCGTTGCCCGGGTGTTTGGATTTGTATGTTGAGCAAAAAAAAAAAAAGTGGTAGTAGGAAGGCAGGCTCGAACCCGTACCGCAAAGGAGGAAAAGAACGGGGTAAAACCTAACGTTTATGCTGTTACGATCACCGCCAAACTGGAAACGACATTTTTAAAAATTAAGGCTAGACAATCTAAAGGAAAAGATAACTTTCAAAAATATCGGCGAAAAAAGTGAGCCCCCCCCCCCTGTAGAAAAGTGCCTAGTTGAAGGGGAAGATATTAATGTTTTTAGCCAATTTTTCGATATTTGTCATATGAAAGGTCGAACTTTAAAACGATACTGATCTTGGTAAAATCCGTCGCCTCTATCGAAGGTTTAAGGCAGACATGCAAACAGACATACATACATTTATATATTGGTAACTAAAAATTTTCGACCCAAACTGATGAAAAAGCTTGCGCTGTCTCTGAATACCCTTTATGTCAAATTTCAAATATTTAGACCAGAAATTGTCTGAGTAATTTGGAAGAGACTGCAGAGGTAATTTTTTTTAAACTTTGACCTCTATTATGACTCCTTAAAATTTATTGTTTTGGGCTCAAATCAAGTTATTAAGTTAGATCCATGTCCAAGGAACCTATATCTAAAATTTCAAGTGCGTAGACCCAAAATTGTCGGAGGAGTTTGGTAGACTTCTCAAAGGTCAAATCGTTGAACTTTGACCCCTTAACAGCCAAACTTCTGGCCAAAAACTGATCACATCAATTTTCCCAAATCTCAGTACCCTGTATATCAAATTTCGAGTCTGTAGACTAAAAATTGACAGAGTTATTGCGTAAGGAAATGTACACAGACACATACACAGACACACACACACAGACACACAGAGACACACACACACAGACACGTTCACTTTTATATATATATAGATAAAGAGTCGTAATTTAAAAAGTTAAAAAAATTATTTAGGTGCCAGCAGCTAGCATCGAAACGGAAACTGTAGCATTCAAAGCTGGTGATGTTACTACTGTATCAACGCGACACGCATATGAACTGATTAAAAATTAAAAATAAACTAAGATTAATGTACAAAATGTTTAACGATTTTTTTCAATTTTGACCCATTTTTGACCCCTTAAAACTATTTTAATTGGTTAAAGACCCATAATGAACCGCTCGTTCTGCGACTTTTAGTTTGGGAGGAGATAGAGTTTGAAGATATGGAGACAGACAAACAGACTGATAAACTGATAGACAGATATATAGCCGTTTATATATTAGATTATAAAATAAAATAAAAAATCTGCATTCATTAATATATGATTAAAAATACTTCATTTTCGTTTCAGCATCGTATTTTATATAAGAAAAAACACATTTTGATTAGGGATTTGGATTTGGGATTTGGATTTGGGATTTGGAAGTTTTATCCCTGCTCTACCACTTTCCTATACCTCTTTAATGAAGATCATGTTAATAACTTAAATAATTATCTCTTCTTTATCATAGTACTTTATTATATCTCAGGCTATACAAATACATACATTTACACCCAACTTATGAGTTGAGCTCTCTAGGGAAGAACGGTTTTATAATTATTTCTACTCTGAAAGTTTCTTCTCTCCAACCGCTAGCTTCTGAATTCTCCCCCTATTCTCTGACTGTACTAACATGCAAAAATTTAAATGTAATCTGAACAAACATGCTGCTGCTGATCCCGCTTCTTACAAAACATTATAATCTCCCTTGCTTTCAAAACAAATTGAATCCTGTATAGATAAACTTCCTGACTGTTGATCACAATAGCATGTGATCAGTGTTAAAACACTTAATACATGTAGTTACACTGAATAGTCATGATATGTCAAACACAACTATCTATGAATGAACGAATCCAAGATAGCAGATCTTTCACACAGAAAGGGCTTGATATACTTTCTGATAGAGCAATAACAATAATTATTAAAAGGGTTTATCTTAACATTTAGAATAAAAACACTATAGTCCAACATGTACCAGCATATAAAACATGTTAAACCAGTTGTTGTTGTTGTTATTATTATTATTGTTATTATATTATTATTATTATTATTATTATTATTATTATTATTATTATTATTATTATTATCTATATATTAATAGGATAGCGTGTGTGTTATTTATTTCGTGTGTCCTACTTACATTCGAGTGACTGTCATTTAATTGTTATGGACTTCCATTTCTTGTAATAAATAATTTTATCAAGAATTCTTCATAAGATTTGGTTTCGGTTTTGATTATAGCTGATGGCACTTAAGTCATTTATTTTTTTATAAATAATTTTACCAAGAATTCTTCATAAGTTTTAGTTTCGGTTTTGATTAGATCTGAAAGAACTCAAGTTATATATATGTACATATATTTTTTTTTCATAAGTTTTGGTTTCAATTCAAGCTGATGCAGCCAAGTCATATGGATATATTTTTTATTTTTGAAATCGCAACTTTATAATATATAAAAATCGATAGAACATTAACTCTATAATAATATATATGAAATCTGCAAGAATTAAAATATCATATTTAAGCGTACTTTACGATCGTGCTATGCTGGGCGTCCCTGCTATCTTAGATAAATACTTTTGCAGTTTTAACAAAAGAGCTACAATAATAGAGGGTCTTCATTTATGCTAAACATCTACAGAATGCCAACATCAATATATTACATATAAATGAGTTCCCTGTGGAATTTCCACAGGTCCTGCTAGTTATTATTATTATTATTATTATTATTATTCACTAGAAGTTTTCACACAAGCCATCATTAAAGAATTCTCTTTCAAAACAACTTGTGGTGTTCCCTAGAGTCTGAGTGGCAACAAGTCTCCCCAGATTTCCAGTACTTATCACCTTTTTTGATAACCTTTGCAAATTAGTGTGCGTTATCGCAATAGCCATTTACCATTGATTTCTGATTGGTAGCGACCATTGGTCTTCCCTGGAATTTGGGTGGCAATAAGCTTTCCCATTATCCCAGTCCTCTTCACACTCATCAAACAGAGACTTGGTTAGTGCTTTCTCTCCTCGGTGCTTCCATCCTCCTTGACCTTCCTCACTTATATAGTGTGGCGCCAGTTTATGATAACACTAAAAAAATTTCGGCAGGGTGGGGTAGAAGGCGGGAATGCAAGAGTGTTAAATTACATTCATACTGTTTCAGTTTTCATGATTTTCTTTCTTAGAACTGCACGCCTGTGGAACTCTGTTCCGTCTGCCTGCTTCCCTCCGGACTACAACTTGGATGTCTTCAAGTCCAATGTTAACAAATTCCTAATGAACCGCCCCCTTAATTAAACACTTCATCAAATCTCCACACTAACGTAATGTACTTGCAATAACCCTTATCCCTGAGTGGCTTCCGGGCCTTGATAAGTGGTGATCCCTGTGTAAAAAAAAAAAAAAAAAATGATTCCATGTGGTGTTTCTTTATTATTATTATTATTATTATTATTATTATAGACATAAGGTTTAGTACCATATATATATTGCTTTTAATGTTCGTGGGGTAACATGAAGGTGATGCAAACTGTTGTATTTGGTGAATTAATTTTATTATTAACTATTAGTATGCTCATCCGGTATAAAAAAAACTAGAGTTATCTCCCTTTTCGTCTTCTCATTTCCTTTCCTTACACTTTAAATAAGGCCTTGTCTCATTGGCCAAAGGTGCTGTTCATCGACCAATCACGGCAACCTATTTATTAAGCGGGACTAGAGATACCCTTTAAACTCTCTGTTTCATTCAAACCTCTGTGGAGGAAAGACTTATTATTTCATCTCTCTTCTTTCCAAACTCGAATGGGGCTGTCAAACTGAAGACGTTAAAATAAGAACTTTTTGGACTTCTTAAAAAGCCACAAACGCAATTGTTTTGCAACCTGCTTATTTTATATTTGTATTCATTTGAAGCTAAATGCACTTTTATTGTTCTCTGACTTTTATATTCGTGTTTCTTTTTCGCCTGAGTCCTAAATGTCTGGTCGAAACACAACATCTTGCAAAACAATTCTCAAGTTTAGCTGGTTGTTGCGAAAAAAGAAAACACACACAAAAAAAATAAAATACAGGAGATCACTTTTAAAGAAGTCCCTTATTTATATTAAGAAAAAAAAATCTCTACATACACATGAACGAACTGTGTTTAAATTCTCAAACCGCGAACGAGTAGAAATATTTATAACCTCGTGCAGACTTGGAAATATTTGTTGAAGAAAAAAAAAATTCTTCACTACGAGGGGCGTGCAATAAGTAATGCCCCTGACCCACTTCCAATAGCAGTAGAGCAACAAAACTTGGCACAGTTATTAGTCTTTCTCTACATAGGAACCACCCAGAGTTATGCATTTCTCCCATCGTTTGATGCAGCTCTGGAGACCATTTTTGTAGAATACCCCAGGTTGGTCCTCCAACCATGACGTGACTTCAGAAATCAAGGCTGCATCATCTGGGAAACGTTTTCCTTTCAAAAACAACTTCATGGCTGGGAAGAGGTGAAAGTCAGAAGGTGCAAAGTCAGGAGAGTAGGGAGGATGGGGTAGGATTTCATAACCACACGCCCGTGCTTCTGATCTGGCGACATGCGAGTTGTGGACCAGAGTGTTGTCCTGCAGGATGAGGGTATCTTTGCTGATCTTGCCCCGCCTCTTGATTTTGATAGCTTCCTTTAATTTCCTCAAAAGTGAAGCATAATAGGCTCCTGTAATTGTGGTACCCTTTGCCAGGAAATCTGTCATCACTACTCTGTCCTGGTCCGAGAAGACTATGAGCATGACTTTGCCAGTGGAGGGCTACACCCTTGCCTTCTTTGGAGGTGGTGAATCCAAGTGCTTCCACTGCATTGACATAGAGATGGACTCAGGTTTCATCCTGTGTAATCAGTCTTTTGAAAAACTTTGACTCATCTTCTTGGCACATCTCCAAATTCATCCTCGAGTTCTCGACATGTTCTCGCTTCTGGAATGGTGTGAGCAACCTGAGAATCCATCTGGCAGACACCTTATGCATATGCAAATGGTCATGAATGATAGTTTCACAGACCCTGTACTAATCTTGACATCTTGGGCTATTTGGCGAATAGTAATGCGCCGATCTTCCAAAATGGCAGCCTCAACTTGACGGACAGATACCTCATCAATGGCAGAAGGGGGGCGACCAGGTCTGGGAGCTGTTTCCACAGACTTCCGGCCATGTTTGAATTCACGATGCCAGCGTTTTACAAGGTAATATGATGGGGCATTATCACCATAAGTTTCTTTCATTTCATCAAAAGTCTCCTGTGGTGTGCGTTCTTTCAAATACAAAAACCGGATCATTGCTCGACATTCAACAGGCTCCATTTCACACCTGACTCAGTTCAAACACCTGTAAAACAGAAACCACAATTAGTTCAGAGCTGTAATTTGCCACATAACACGTAGAGATATAAATCATTGCACATGCAAAATTTCAGCTAGATCAGACAACTGGAAGTGGGTCAGAGGCCTCATATTATTTGTTATTGTGACAAGAAAATAAACCCTTTTAAAGCAAAGCTTATTTATTGCTTATCCCCCTCCCCCGACCAATAAAAAAAAAAATATTTTACTATTCTTGAGTTAAACTCTGCTCTCGTGGGGAGACAAGAAAATAGAAACATTATTGGTCTACTTGGGACTTCATGTGTTTCAAAAGCTGTGATTCTCCGGCGAGACTGTTTTACGAATTGTTTGTCGCTCTTTGAGAAAAGAAGAAGAAACTGGATTCACATTTGATTTAAAATAAATAAGAGTGAATCCTAAAATGGAGAATTTTAAGACATTGAAGGGCTGTATTTATTTGCTTCTCCACTGAGCAAATTAGGCATAAGGCCGTTTTTTTATGTGGAGAGAGGGGGAGGGGGAGGGAAAAGGGGACCAGCTCCCGATGGGTGGGAAATGGGAGCTGGATAGTGACAATTGGTATGAAGGGTTTCCCCTACATTGACCAAGGTCTGATATGTGGGGTTACCCCCACATATGGTATCTGCCGGAATAGATACTACATTTTCATCTTGGCCTGAAGGCCACAAAGGTGCCCCCGTGAGGGGGGGGGGCTTAAAGACATTGAAGAGTGTAAGGGCTCTCGAAGTTGCCTGGGAAGTCTTAAAGGATGATATTACACTTAACATCGAAATGCTGGAACAGCGTGAAGGACTAAGGAGAAGGACCTTCCAGAAAGAGGAAGATATTATCAAGAAGATGCTAGTTGAAGTTCGTTCCTTGAATGAAAAAATTAAAGCAATATGCATCAAAGCAGAGTTTGATTTGAAGAACTGTCGTTTTGTTGACGAACAGAAGAAAGAAATTGAATTTCGAACTAATGTTAATGATCGTCTTGCCGACATCGAAGACACAGTTGAAGAACTCAACACATCGGAGAAATTTGGAGTTGGCTCTGTACCTCTGTTATCCATGCCCAAGTTACAATGTGCAATCTTCTGTGGAATTAATACATCCAAATTCGAATTCAAGAATTTTATTTCACAATTCAAAAACTGTACAGACTCTGTTAAATCCGGTAAGTCTAAATTGGCTTTATTGAAACGATTATTTAAGCGATTATGCTTTACAATTGGTTTCTCATTTAACATTGGAAGATGAAAATTTTAATGTTGCTGTCGATCTACTGACAAAGGAATTTTTAGATATCCCTTTTATTATTAACGAAATTTTTAAGCAGATAATTTCTGCTTCTCCTCAATATGACCCTGAATTTGTGTCTGTGAAACAATACCTTGCGAAAGTAAGAGCGGATTTGTCTGAACTGAAAACGTCATATCAGATCGATTTTTTTGAGAATAAGTCCCCTGGGTTTTTGTTGATCAGTCACATTATGTTTGAAAAGTTATCTGTGGTCTTGAGAAGGGAAATTAGTCACAGAGTGGGCACGAATTACCCGTCTTTGACTCAAATATTTGACGATTATAATGAAGCTGTTAATGCTCTGTCGAGGAATAAGAAATATTCGTGATCAGCAGAAACTAATTCTAAAGGCGATGGAACACATGTTAAAAATCAGGAAAAGGGGAAAGGAGATGCTGCCTTACAGAATTTTTCTACTAATTATGCCGGTACATAATGCAAACTTTGCTCAGTATGTGGCCACTCCATGTTGAAGTGCAGCAAATTCTCTACTTATAAAGCAAGAGTTGAGAGGTGTAAACGGTTAAAATTGTGTATCGGATGTTCCAGTTATAAACACAAAAGCGAAGATTGCTCTGGGCGCCAGAACAATTTTCTCTCCTGCAAACTGTGTCCCTCTAAGGCACATATTACACCTTTATGTGATAATCCCAAAAAAGTAATTTCACTATTTTCCCATGTTGATGAAAACAACATCATATTACCTGTTGTAGCTATTTCATTACATAATGGAACAAAGAAAACTATGGTTAACTGCCTTTTAGACACTGGAAATCAGTGCTCTTATTTTTCCAAAAAAATATTAAAGGAACTAAGATATCCTGATGGAGATTCGAATTTTACCGATTACCAGATGAAAACCTATGCAGGTGTTACAGTAAAGAGTCTTGAACAAGTTGTTTTGAATGTTAATGTTGGTAAAGGGAGACGACTCCCCATTCCGGTTTTAATAGATGACCAATTTGGTATTCAATTTCAGTTTGATAATTTTTGTCAAGTAAAGTCCAACCTAAATAAATTAAAATACAGGTTAGCATTTTCAAATGAAAAACAGAGCAATGCTATAAAAATTGACGGTATCCCAGGTGTAGATATTTTTCAATTTATAACTAACTCCAAAATTATTAAATGCATGAATGGGTATGCATGGGATTTACCTCAAGGGATTGCTCCATTTGGCGATGTTCAGCATTTTTTATATGCCGATCAAATCTTTCCTGTAGGAACTGAAAGATCCAATCATTGTACTAATTATCATACTATAATATAGGAGCGCCAATTGAATGCTATATTGGAAACCAAATTAACCTACCAGGATACATTCTCTGATATATTTGAATCTTCAAATGTGGAGAGAAATTTAGAAAGGATGTTTGCTGTGGAAACTGATGGCACTTCCCTTGATGAAGAATTAATCGCGGATTATGACTGAAATAAAATCGATAGCTTCAAGAAGTCTATTGAATTCAAAAACAACTCATGTTTTGTAGATTTACCCTGGCATAAAGATAAAATCAATTCTGTGCCTTCCAACTACCAAGTCGCTCTGAAGGTACTTGACAGAACTATGCTTTCCTTGGAAAAGAAAAAAATGGCTGAGGCCTATACTGATATTTTTCGTCAACAAAAGACTGAAGGAATTATCGAGAGAATTGAAGTTGCCCCCCTGGATTTTCACAAATATATATATGGATACCCCATAGACCAGTTTTCAAATTTGATGAACAGGTAACTACCAAAATAAGACCTGTTTTTAATTGTTCTTTAAAGGCTGGAGGTGGTTATTCTCTTAATGAGTCATGTTACCCGGATGTTAATATAATGAGTAATATGCTTGAACTTTTACTTTCATTCGTCACTGACAGGCGTGTTCCTATAGGTCAGTAGTGCTCGGGCTGCCCTATCATGGCACAGGCGTCCATAACTGTCCGTATTGTCCGCCAGTATACGTCTCGCGGTTTTGACGGCTAACTCTGTGTGGCCGTTGCCTTGGGCATAATGCGCTGATGAGGTACGTTTTCGTATGCCCCAATTCCTCAAAAAGGAGTCGTATTCCTGGGATTCAAATGGTGGTCCACCATCCGACGAAATTTCTTCCGGTACGCCGTAGGTACAGAACCAAGTCCTCAAGGTATCGCACACCGTCTTGGCTCTTCCCGACGTCATTAGGGCCACTTCAACCAATCCCGTATACCTGTCTGCGTATACCATAAAGTATCTACCCTGCATCTGGACGAAGTCAACCACCACTTGTTGGAATGGAAATTCCGGGTCTGCTGGGGACATCAAGGGTTCCCTGGGCTGAGATGGTGCGATTTCATTGCACGTGCGGCACTGGGCTCTTGTTTGCCTGATGTTAGCATCCAACCCTGGCCAGAACAGTCGTTGTCTCGCATTCGCCAGCATTCCGTTCACACCCTGATGAGCGGAATGAAGAGATTCCAATACCTCTGCGCGGAGTTGTCGAGGTATTAGGATTTTGTTCCCCTTGATGATCACTCCTTCCAGGCAATACAACTCCTCACGCATAGGCCAGAAGACTCGAACTACGGTTGGGATATTGTTACGTGACTGGGGGAAGCCATTTTGAATCAGTTCTTTCAAAGTCCTGCATTCTTCATCTGTGGCTGCCGCAGCCATAATCCTTCCCCATGTGATGGCTCTTAACGTAGTATCATTCTCGTACATTGATGTGAAGGTGGCTTTGACTGCGGTGTCAATGGATTGGTCCGGGTCTCTTGGTGGGGTGCCCGCTGGGTACCGAGATGCACAGTCAGGGGCCAAGTTGAGTTTCCCCGGTCGATGTTTTATCTTGAATTTATACATGAGTGACTTTTCCTTGAAGTTTAACAGGCGTGGGTTTTTTATATTCTCCAGGGCTCGGTCTGAAAATATCTTTATGAGCGGTAAGTGATCCACTGTAATCACCAAGTCTGGGCATCCGAGTATGAACATGCGGCATGATTCCAACCCATAGATCAGAGCCAAGGCTTCACCTTCCACTGGTGCATATCGTGATTCCGCGTCGTTGGTAAAACGGGATCCCGCCAGGATGAGTTCCCAATGGCCATCCCCACAACTCATGTTTAATTCCCCCTCATATCTACAGTGCTTTTGAAACAGAAAATACGATATCCCTGTTTTGCTGTAGTCTGTTCATTTTGAACGTTTGGATGCCTTTTTCAATTCTTTCCACTATTATTTTTTTCGACTCTTGGAACACCTGTTCCAATGTCTCATCCCAATAAAATTTCCTGTCCTTTGTTTTCAGCAACTCTCGGAATGGGGCCATAACTTCCGCTTGTGAGAATGCATAGGAGACTTGGTTTACGAGTCCGAACCAGGACCTAACTCCAGTAATATTTGTCGGGGTGGGGAAGCTCAGGATGGCTTCAGTCATTCTTCTTGTGGGTTTGACCCCGTTCGCTGTTACTTGAAACCCTGCGAACTCTACTTCCATGTCAGCAAAGTGAAACTTGTCTGGGTTAAACACAATCCCTCTATCAGCGCAGTGGTTTATATATTCAATTGTGTGCCAGAATGAGGATTCCATTGAGTTGTCCCACAGGAGACTGTCATCTATACACCGAGTTTTTCGAGCCATGTCCATGGTGATATCATCAAATCGACGGGTGTAGCCATCCCCTGATCCATAGAATCCTTGAGGGGCTCGACAGTACCTGTATCGACCCCATTCAGTGATGAACGTGGTGGCGTTTCGTGCAGCTGGAGACAGCGGTAAACTGTGGTAACCGTTCCACGCATCGAGTACAGTCTTCCTGGTATGTGCAGGTATTACCGAGACCTGATTGAATGGGGATAAAGTGTGGTGCGTCTCCCTCATGGTCGCCTCGTTCAACTTTTGTAAGTCCACCGTCCGCCTTGGGGATCCATCCTTTTTTGGTGTGACCACCATTCTCGAGCACCAAGTAGTTGGTGTGCCTACCGGTACGGGTTCGATTATCCCCAGTGCCACGTCACGGTCTATATCTTGTTTCACCTTTTCCTTCCAATGATGGGGGACAGGTATTGGTGTGTGGATTGCCGTCGGTGTCGCATCTGGGAGGAATTTTATTTCTAAGGGTTTACCCTTCATTACTTGGAGTGGTTGGTGTGGACAGGTATTGAATGCGCTGGCCTTGAAATTTTCCTTTAGCCATTGCTCCAATTTTTCTCTGTTAATGTCGGTTGGCTCCAATGGGATTGCTGCTGGTTTCTTCGGAGCCGGTGCTCTGTGCGGACACCCGCAAGGGGCCGTCTCTTCTGTTTCCGCTGAGCTGCTTTGCAATAATGATGTAGGAAAATTGGATGGCAATAATTTCAGCTCCTTAAGTGCCGTTTGTGATAAGTAGAGCCCGGATGTGTTGTCAGACACATACACTGCCTGTCGTGTTTCTCTTGACCCCACCTTAATATGTAAAAACAGGACCCCCTTGATGCGTAACTGGCTATTTGTTATACCCCTTATCCGATGGGTAGTTGGAACCAAGTACCCATTTGGGTACCCGAGGAGTCCTTGAATCTCGGGGCCAACAGAGCAAGTTTGGGCTCCTGTGTCCGCGAAGGCTTGGATGGCATGGGTGCTCACTTTCATCGGCTTCTTTGGCACCCTTCCAAAGGTCGCATGGCACTTGTTCATTACAGTTACCTCTGCTGTAACTGAGGGGGGCGGTTCTGGGGCGCCCACCTGGAACTGTTTCCCATTCCACTCAAGGTGAGGAATGTTTGCCGGTTGTCTCTCATTGTGTCTGTGAGTAGGGGCTTTATCCGTGGTGCAAAACATGAACGACTCCCCGCTTTTTATAGCCTCCATTTTGGATCTATTAATTTTCCGGCACACCTTTTTAATGTGCCCTACTATTCCACAAAAGTGGCACTTGAGTCCCACTGCTGGGCAATCTTTCCGGTTCATCGATTCACCTCGGTGTGATGTTTTTCCGCAACTGTTCCAAGGTTTGTTGTCCCGTGGGGTCGATAGGGCCTTTGCCTCATGCATTTGTTGTACTTGATTCAACCTTTGTACCCCAGACATCGCGAGAGGTTGTGTGGTATCGGAAAAGTGTGGAGTTGCCTCGTCTGTTGCCTCCAGGAAAACCAACCGTGAAAACTTTAGATCCAAGGTAGGAAGTGTAGCTGCCTCTGCCAGTACCCTTCTCTGGTGTTCGATATTTCTTAACCCTGCCATCATTTGCCCGGCAACCATATCGTCTGAGTAATTAACCTGCTGCCGGCAAGTGGGTTCGTTCGGACACTGAATACGAAATTCACAAAATTTCGCCTGGCCACGTAACCTCGATAAAAAATAGGTCACTGACTAACCCTCATTTTGCTTCATGGAGTGAAACGTTTGTCGGTGGACTTCCTTGTGTAAGCCTCGAACGGCCACCAGTCGTATTTGACGAAGAAGGTATTCCTCTGCTGCGTTGCTGAGTCGTTCTGGTCCAACGAGCTCAAACAGTAACCTGTTCGTTTCCGGTGTGCATGCTTCTCGCAGTTCGTTTCGAATTGCAGCTGGATTTTCGAGTCTGCACATCTCCTTGTACCGTGACCAGGTGTCTAAAAAGAGTGCCCATTCGCTATCTGTTGAGTCCAGACCTATAGAAGGTCGCTGCATTCTTTTTGTTTGCGGCGTGTTCGCTCGTCCGTGTAAGATGTCCTTCCGTAATTCGATGTTTTCTTTTTGTAACTCGACTAGTTGACGTAATAAGAGAACGTTTTCTTGTTCCATAGTGTAACGATATCTTTAGTTCAATGCTGCGATATAAGTATTTCACGTTTTAAAGTGACAATATGTTCGTAGCGCCATGTAAGGTTTGCGTTAAGCAAGCTGGTTTTCCAATCCGACAGCGTGTCGCCGTGAACGAATGTAAACACATAATGGCGATTCGCCTGTCCTTTTATAAGGGGGATAATTCCACTTATGCAAAGTCTGAGTGAAAGGGAGATAACTCCTTTCTGGCCTCTACATGATGAAGATAAAAATAGATTTTGATTTTTTGTGAAAGATGAAAACGAGTTGATTTGTTATTGTTATTGCACATTGATATTTGGTTTCAATGTAAGCCCATTTATATTAAATTATGTCCTGCAGCATCACGTGAGTAACTTTCCAAATGACACATGTACTAAGATGTTGAAAAGTCGATTTTATGTTGACAACCTGTGTACGACAAGCAATTCTTCGGGGGAGATAATCAGCCTTTATAAAAATGCAGTGCCTCGACTGCAAAAGAGAAATTTCCAACTGAGGTCGTGTAATTCCAATTATAGAGTCCTACGAGAAATCACGATTGAGGATGGTAAATTTGTGCAACATAACTGTGAGTATGAAAAGGTTCTTGGGTATAAATACCACCCTGAATCAGATACTATCAGCATCTCTGACACTTCAGTTCAGGAAAATATAATCTCTAAAAGCGATATTTTGGTACAGACAGCAAAAATATTTGATCCTTTATCACTCTGTGCTCCTGTAACAGTTAAAGCGAAAATCCTTCTCAGAAAATTTTGGTTGCTCAAATTGAGTTGGGATCAAAAGGTACCAACAGACATAATGACAATCTGGTCAAATTTTGCTGAAGATCTCTCTGGTTTGAGGAATTTGTCGTTCTCACGACAGGCTGTAGACAGTGACAGTCCACTGAAGTTGTATATTTTCTGTGATACTTCACCACAGGCATGGGTTTGTTACTTATGGGGTGCAAAAGATTGAGTTGCTTGCTGTATGCATTGCATTCAAAGCATTGATCATTGCTGTATACATTGCATTCAAAGCATTGATCATGTTGCTGAGAACATACTCTAATATTAAAATTGAAAACATTATTGTTTCTGTGGATGCACAAGTCGTATTGTCATGGCCTCTCTTGGACAATGTAAAGGCAAAAAGCCTATATATCAGGAATAGAATAAGAGACATTCATGATATGAAAGAGAATTTTACCAAAGAATTTGGAGTGGACATTCACTACAAATATGTTTCTTTCTGCGCAAAACCTGGCGGATCTGCTTTCTCATGGTGTCAGCCTGGAAAAATTTTAAGAGAAATTGGACTACTGGACTTATGGATCTACATGGCTAGTTTAGGAACCAGAGAATTGGCCTACAAGTACCTTGAGCTGCCTGAGTCTGGAAAACCAGCGACATGTGGAAAATGTTTTTCATGGTACAATAGGTGGAACTATTTATAAACCACTAATTCCCTTTGACAGGTTCTCGAGTTTTGACAAGTTATGCCGTGCTACTGCCTTCATATTAAAATTTGTGAATAAATGTAAATGAGTGAAGAAACAATCTAATCCAAAACAGGCTGCTAAAATTTACTTGATTAAAATGATGCAATCACAAGCCGAGATGTCGAGATTGCTTATCTGAAGGACCCTTTTGATAAGAAGATTCCCTTGCTGGTTAAGAATCTTAAAATCTTTCTCGACTCCGACGGGATCTTAAGAGTGGATGGCAGAATTGCCAATTAAAGATATGACTATAATTTGGTCTTTCCAATTTTGATTGCCAAGCAACATTCACTAACGAAATTAATAATTTTGGATAGCCATCATCGGTGTAGACATTTGGGCATAGGCACAACAATAACAAAATTAAGGTTGTCTGGATATTGAGTTCCCCAAGCAAGGCAGTCGGTGAAGTCTGTAATCTCGAGCTGCTATACCTGTAAAAAATTCAACAGCTTGGCTTTTAAATACCCCAAGTTAACAAATCTGCTGAAACACAGAGTTAGGCTAATAAATCGATTTCAACATACCGGTATTGATTACATGGGTCACATCTGGGTACAAAGAGAAGGAAAGTCTACAAAAATGTATCTGTTGATTTTCACATGTATGAATGTGAGAGCTATTCACATTGAGCTTGTGTCGGATATGAGCGCTCAAGCTTTCATTCTTGCATTAACTCGTTTTTCTAATATTTATGGAGTTCCCACTCATATATACAGTGATAATGCACGTTCCTTTAATGCTGCTTTAGGTGGCGATGTAATTAAACATCACATCAACAACAATGAATTCAATAATGCATTTACCAGCTCTGCTATCATGCACATAAAAATACCTCTTTACTCTCCTTGGATTGGTAGTACTTGGGAGAGAATGATCAGGGTAATAAAATCATGCTTGTTTAAAACATTAGGTCGATCCAAAATCGGTTATTTTAAACTCTTAACCCTTCTATCTGACGTCCAAAGGGCAGTGAACTCCATGCCTCTGACCTACAGATGTTCTACTTTAACACCCAACTGTTTTATTCATCCTAACATAAACTCTGAACTTTCCTTTCAAGCTGATAACCCTTGTTTAGTTGAGAGAGAGCCAGTCACAAGATCTCTCCTTGTAAGTACTTTGGAAAACAGAGAAGAATTGACTTCTAAATTCAAAGACCTGTGGCATGAGGAATATTTGCTGCGTCTAAGGGAAAGTTGCAAGGATTTGCATGAAATTGAGTTCCACAATAAAATCAATGTAAATGATGTGATTCTTATAAAGAATCCTGCCAAGCCTAGGCCTTTCTGGAAACTGGGAAGAGTTATTAAACTGTTTAGTGGGAGTGATGGCAAAGTTTGTTCCGCTCAAATAAAAAGAGGCGATGGTGCAGTGGAAACACACAGTCTCAAACATTTGTTTCCATTGGAGTTGTCTTTAACTCATAACTATTTTCCTGACACTCCAGCTGAAGAGGAATCCAATGAATTCTATTGAAGTTTGTAAGAATCCTAACATGGGACCAGCAGATTCTTCAGAAGAATTTGTTACTTACAAATCTAAGAGAATCAAGAAACCAACGTCTTATCCGGAATATCTGTATTATTAAAAAAAAATTCTGTATTAAAAACTGTGTATACATTCTTGTAATCAAGCCATAATAATGCCTGAGACATAAAGCAAAAAAATTTTTTTATTAAAAACTATATATACATTCTTGTAATCGGGCCATAATAATGCCTGAAACTTTATTTAAGCAAGCTATTAGCTCTTATTAAGCATTTATGCTTAAATATTAAGTCCTAAAGAGACATGCAACGAATTCATTTGTTGCATTTTTGTTGTTGTTAGGAGAATATAAATAAAAAACTAGAGTTACCTCCCTTTTCGTCTTCTCATTTCCTTTCCTAACCCTTTAAATAAGGCCCTGTCTTATTGGCCAAAGGAGCCGCTCATCAACTAATCACGTCAACCTATGTATTAAGCGGGACTAGAGATTCCCTTTAAACTCTCTCTTTCATTCGAACCTCTGTGGGGGAAAGACTTCTTATTTCATCTCTCTTCTTTCCGAACTTGAATGGGGCAATCAAACTGAAGACATTAAAATAAGAACTTTTTAAACTTCTTAAAAAGCCACAAATGCAATTGTTTTGCAACCTGCTTATTTTATATTTGTATTTATTTGAAGTTAAATACACTTTTATTGTTCTCTGACTTGTATATTCGTGTTTCTTTTTTGTCTGAGTCCTAAATGTCTGGTCGAAACACAACAATTCTTAACTAGAATCATCCATCATCATAGTACCACATTTACTTCAGGGACCGTCCTACTTTACACTTGAATCCAAGCATGAAATTCATTTCTGTTTTGTAATTCTATACCTAATTTCAATAGGAAAATATATTGAAATATTGGGTTCAATTATAGCATAGATATAATTGAAATATTTTACCTATTTCTTTTGTTTGTCTTTTATGTTATAAAAAAAACTAGATTGTTGATCTTAAATTGTATTTTTGAGTTGAAATAAAATTCTAATTTACTTTTTAAAGTCTTGAAAATCAACTTTTAATTTGTAAAGTAACTACCATCTGGGTTTTAAGTGGAAAAATAAAATCCATAAATCAAACACAAAATATAAACAGGAATTTTTTATATAAAATTAAAGAGAATGAACAGTACATACATCATATACAATATTTACATACAAACTATAAAAAAAGTGACCCATTGAGGTTGGAGTAAATTGTTTAGACCAGGAAAAGTTAGTTGTCAAACCCAGTTAAATATAAAAAACTAAAAAGACAAAATCCAAAGTTCTTTCTTTCTCTGTCTCTGTCTACAAGTTAAATATGTTACTGCCTGTGCTTTGGTTATATTTCCTTTTGTCTATAATGAACTATTCCAATCTTTTTATTCTTTCTATTTTACCTTCGATTGTTAATAAAGAGAAGGCGGGAAAGAGATGAAGAGAAACAGAGAAATAGAGAAAGACAGACAGACAGATACAGGAAGATAGAGGCGAGAGAGTCATAGATGACATATAAAATAACAGTGGAGAGTGGGGGATTCAAACGACATACATTGAGAAAGGGTGAAAGTGATAGATGAGTTATTTGAAAATTACGGCTAATTAGAAAAATTAAAATAATTTTTTTTTTTTCAAACATAACTCAATGCCAAAGCTCGACAAATATTTTAGTATGCATTTTGTGTGCTTGAAATATAAAGCCTTAGGAAAATAAACGTTAACTTAACCTTAGTATAATCGATATAAGTTTACACAATGGTATCAAAATAATAATTATTGGTGCTTATTCTAATTAGCACTTATGACGGCATTTAAAATTCAAGAAAATACAGAAATATCTGTATGATGTATGCACTAGTCACAGGACGAAAATGAAAAATGAAAAAAAATCATGTAATTTGATCAAGGAGTTTTATTTATTCTAGAAAATCAAATTTTACTGTTTCAATGAAGGTAAAAAAAAATGATATCAACGAATCAGTCGACAAGGGCAGACAACCCTAATGCATGTGGTAACTGTCAAAATAATCACTGATTACTTCCCCTTATTATGTTCCCTAAAGAAATATGACCTCGTCTGTTATTTCTCGGTAAAAAATGGCAAATTTGTTTTTCGTAAATAGATAAAAAAAAAACTCTTGATCAATATTTTTTTAAATTTTGGAATATACAATCTTTATTCCATGACAAGTAGGTACAGTATAAAAGTTTTTCTTCATTTTTGTTTATCGCTATAAGTGCTAATCTGAATAAGCACCTTATTATTAAACTGCTAATTTGTATGTGTAAATTAAAAAAAAATGTATCAATTGTTTATTTATATTTGAATGTGAGAACAGGAAATAATCACAATATACAAGTCAATGTGTGCGCGTTTGTGTGTGTGTGTGTGTGTGTGTGTGTGTGTGTGTGTGTGTGTGTGTGTGTGTGTGTGTGTGTGTGTGTGTGTGTGTGTGTGTGTGCATGTGTTCTTTTTTTTTTTTTTTATTAATTTTCTTCTTTTGAAGATTGTAATACTAGGTATGGGGTAGCCAAACCAGCTGCCGACATTGCCCTGCTTTTTATTGAAACCAACCGAGAGCTCTTTTTAGTATCCTCGCTGTTCCCTTAAGTGCAATTGTCTGGATCTCTTTTGCACTTGGTTCACCAGGAATATTAGTTAGGTAGGACTTCAGGTTCTTTTTCATAAGCCCTGTGGCACCTATAATAACTGGTATGATTGATATTTCTAAGATTCCAGTTTCTTTTCATATCATACATGAGACCTTGATATTTGGTCTGTTTCTCTATTTCAGCTCTCCATCATTAGGGACACTGACTTCAACCAAGGTTGCCACTCTTTCTGACGTGTGTGTGTGTGTGTGTGTGTGTGTGTGTGTGTGTCTATGTCTATTTATATGGCAATATATGTGAGTCTGTGAAGCTCCATGTACAAGCCAGTATATTTTTTATGAATTTCTGTGCATAAGCTAAAATGCGTTCATGTTTCGGTTAGAAGTTTTGTGTCTAATCTAGTATATGCGCATGTGTGAAATATGTGTGTCGATGTATGCATGCCTTTTGTTAACTGTTCATCGTTGCTATTGACCTGTTATCATGATTGTGATGATTGTTGGCCGATTGTGCTACCAGCCCGTATCTGGAAAAGATATCATGCCAAGTGTCCTTATTAACTGGTTAACAACAGTACCAGAATATCACAACCTTCTAGAGACCTATCTTCACAGCTGTGTGACATGTTGCCCAAGTACTTAAGAACACCCCAGCAAGTGACCACAACCAAAACATCTTGTAGTACTATGGGGAGGGAAGGTCTTATAAGAAGTGACGTCCATTGATCCAACACCGATACCCCCACCACTTTCAACAATATTGGATAAACCTAATCATAGCCGATATTTTACATGTTTACAATTACACTTTGTCACTGTTCACTCTTTATTCAAATATATTACTAAAAGATTCATATTAAATCATAGAATTACTTCAGTAATATGATTTTTCATCAATAAATTATTATTATTATAACTTTTGGTGATGTAAAGAAAAATACAATACATTGTAGATTGGAAGATTTCTTCCTGAACGTTTCAAGTGATGAGCTAAGTCTAAGGTTGTTGTCTGACTTGCTGTTTGCTTTCTCGCTTCATCTCACCATTTGAAAAACTTTCAACCAGGATCTCGAAAAGGACACATGTTTTGCTTATTACATTCTGCATGCTGTGATGAAAGTACACATATTTGTTTGTATACAAATAAATACGCATTGGTTTTTATTATATGAGGAGGGATGAATTTTTCCGACTATAGTATACCTATTTTTATAACATTTCGGCTGATATGACAGCCATACTTTTTCTTGTGATCTGGCAGTGAAAATGCGTGACGAGGCGGACATCATACCAATGCAGAAATGGCACTGCAATATGCACGACTGGACCAAAAGCGAGGCCTGTACTCATTTGTATACGTGTAAGCCTCAGGAGAGCATAAAAGGCGGTGAATTTTCTGGCATGGGTAGTATTTGTTTCAGAGTCAGATTTCACATGTTGTTTGTTTCACAAGAAGAGAGGGAAAAAGTAGGAGACGATCAAAGCAACAAAAACACAAGCTATCTTAGCATTATGATTGAAGGAAGGTTTGACCTAAAATTCGAATATGATGGAGCAATGTCTATTGTAGACTGGTTAGAAAGAATGGATCTGATTTACAAATTCCTAGGAATTTACAGGATCCAATAAGTAATCCCCTCGCAACTAGCTGCAGGGCCTTTGATGTTTACCAATGACTGTTGGATGCAGATAAGATCAATATGATATGGGTAAAAGATGCACTGTACAGGGTCTTTGCGCTTGACCCATGTGAGGCATACAAACAGTCTTTGAGATGCACCTTAAGCTCGGACAAATCGGTAGATGAGTTCTATGCTACATTGACAAAACTCTCCGGTCTGTTCAGAGGATTCCTCAACCAGACACTGAAGTATGCATTCATGACCGAACTGCCTGCTCATACCCAGGAGTTGTTGCATGAATCTATCGACATTGACTACATCAAAATATAAAGCATGCTCAGTCAAGCAAGAGCCATTGTGGACAATGAAAGGGTTGCTGATATCGCCAACCGATCAGTTACAGAAAAAGTGCCTTTATCCAAGCCCACAAATAACTTGCTGCATTGCTTTGATTGTCATGTTACGAATGATGCCAGCCCAACTTGGCTGAACTTGATAAGTCATACACTTAAGAACAGACTCAGTGTGTATCACTGGTTAGCTGACATATCACCAGAAAGACAATGGTATGTACAAAGGCCACCAATGTTGCTTTGGTGACAATTAGAAATGATAAAGTTGCTAGTAGAAGAGTATGGACTGTTCATGTACATTGCTCTCATCCTGTTGAGCCAGAAGTTAGTGGATCCCATGACCCAGATACCACAACGGTGGATTAAGAGGATGGAAACCATGACTGAGCTTGTACCTCTGACCTATGCTCTGAGGAATGATAAAATGACAAGTAGTTAGATCATAGAAGTACATAAGAGTAGTGGGCATCCAGGCATCAGACGTACAGTGTATTTCGTCCAGTGCATTTGCCCAATGATTACCTAAGCTGATGTGCAGTCGACTATTAGAGCATGTGAAGAATGTCAGACAATTTATTCAGCCCCTGTTCATTGGATAAAAGGGAGATTAGCAGTAAAAGCTAATTAGCAAAGGTTGAGGAAGGATATAACCCACTATAACAGTAAACACTAACCCTGCAATCGGACACATTTTACCAGTTGGCAGTCATTGTCACAATAGGACTCCAAAAACATCATTTAACATTTTGAATCAATATTCTTTGAATGCATCACAGCAACTGCAGACTGATAACAACATTGCATTCACTAGTGGAAAATTCAGGGAGTTTTCTGCCAGCTGGGAAGTGCACCTGTGATTTTGGTGTGCCTATGTGCTAACAGGTAACAGCATTGCAGAATGGTGCCATCACAGTATTAAACAGATTGCAACTAGAAAGAGGTGCTTTGTTCAGAAAGCAGTGTATTGGTACATCACCCCCAAGGATGATACATCATCGTTGATTACACCTGCTAATGGGATTTACTGATATGAGATTAGGATAAAGAATATTAATCTAGTGCCCACGTCACTCGTGCACAACATCAGTACCATCTGGGCGACCGAGTATGGATCAAGCTGCCCCATTATTAATGTATGTCCAAGTTCCAAGAAGGAATGGTAATAGAATGGTCAGCCTGCAAGCCGTTATTGTTAACAACGTCTCATTCCATGTGAAGGATGTGCAACCCTGGACAAATGCCATTCCATCTGGTGCAGCAGGTGATGAAATTTCAGATAACACTGGACATATCACACTGCCTGGCCGACAGACAACACAAAATGGAGAACTCTCAGAACCACCTGTGTGATGAAGCACATGCCAGAGATTATCAGTACGACCTTGCATGTGCTGTGATCAGGGATCAGAGGGGAAGTGTAGACAATGTGTAATGAGGCGAATGTCATGCTGACCAATGCAAAAATGGCACTGCATGTGCGCAGCAGAACCGAAAACAAGATCTGTACTTATTTGCATATGTCTAAGCCTCGGGGAGGGGGATTTAAAAGATGGTGAATTTTCTTGTGTGGGCAGTATTTACTTCAGAGTCAGACAGATCCCTATGCATTGTTTGTTTCAGAAGAAGATGTCGAAGATGACAAAAACAAAACAAAAATAACTCAAACACCTTTTACATATTTATGTAACATGGTTGCTTATTATTTGCGTTCCTTGGTGTTTATTGCATACTTAAATACAATGAAGTTTTGTATATGGATTGTTTTAGATGCATTTTGTTTTCTAGGAATATGTTTTATAAATATTATGTTTTATGAATATTATATTTTATAAACATTATGTTTTATAAATATTATATCTTAATAATTATAAAACTTTGTGGACTGTCCAGGTGTCCTCGCTTGCTTAAATCTTATATATATACAGTACTTATCTGATAGCTAAATGTTTTAGTTTAATTTCTAGCTGATTTCTTTATAAAACTTTTGAAATCACTAATATATACTGGGCGCAATACAATAATCAAGAGAAAATTGACTCTGTAGTAATAAATACGAAATCTGCATTAATTTAAATATCATGTTTAAGTGTATTTTATGCACGGCATGTTAGTATTTTATAAATAAATTTACACTAAATGAAAGCTAAAGTTTTGACAAGAAACGTTCGCTGAACTCTTTGCACACTTTTTTCCTGCTTTTTCCAGTCAGTTCTTTTTTTTTACATAAAGCAGAAAAAAACGTGCAATGCTCTTGTCTTAGCCAAAACAAAATCTTGATGCACACGTTAGACAACATCCAACCAATGGAGTAGATGTACATGCATCTGCCGACTGAGTATAGTATTTCTTGCTTCTTACACTTGTTCATGGCGCCTTGCTGTTTGTTGTATGAAGAAAACTGAGTCAAAATATGAAAGAAAGATTTATCTTCATAATCAACCTACCAATGCTAACACAACGATAAAAACCCTTTTCTTTTTACTAACTGAAGCCTAAATGGACACCTTCTTTTTTCACTAGTCTTACGAATACTCAAGAACATTCCAGATAACTTAGGAAATAAAGTTTCTAATATGCGGTCGATTTTTCTTATCCCAAAACAGACTTTCATTTAAAAATTCTGGCAGAAATGATCTGATACTAATATTTTCAATGTGCTATTTCTACAATAATCTTATTAATATGCATATTTTGTTTTTAGCTTTTGAAAATTATCAAAGAAATATATCAGTAAAACTGCAGTCATTTGTTTTATCAGTGCAGCCCAGTTATATTTATAAAATTCTGTGGACCTTAGCAGAGTTAGTGTTATATTATGAATAGTTATGCTTGGTTGGTTGGTTGTTTTTGTTTTACGGCATATCAACCCTTTTCGGGTTATTTAATGCCAAATCCAAAGATTTTGAAGAAAAATTTTTTAATAGAATATATTTGTTGTTTTCACGTCGGTTTCTATTTAACCCATAGTTGGGACCCTAACAGGTACTACCACTCCGGGTCAGAGTGGACCTGGGAGCAATGGTAATTAAAGGGTGGCTCCACACTCCCCAAAGCCCACGAGCTGGGGCCTCACCACTGGATATAGTTTAAGGTCATATCCAGGACCCCCATTGAGGGACTTTTACCCTCTGCAGGGGGGCAGTCTGCGTATTCTAATGCCCCATCGACAGGGCCAAGTTATGCTTGGAGATTGTGTAATAAATCGTGTGCCATTTTTCAGACTTTTTTTCCTTTGTTCAAGAACAGAACAAGGCAGAAAAAATCTGGAAAATTGCATAAGATTTCTTTCTGGCTGAAACTGATACTGACCTAGTTAGAGATAAAGTTAACAGAGTGCATTCACACTTAATAGGCTCATTTGATATGATTTGACGATGCTTATATGTGGAATAGCTATTAACTTGAGAGTAGAATGAAAGTGAAGAGAAGGAGGAACGGAGGAGGAAAAGAAAGAGGAGCAGGAAGAGGAGGAGGAGGAACCGAGGAGAAAATTAGAAAACAAAATGTTCCACTTGGTTGGATCCAGTTACAGACCAAAACAAAATGTTTACAAAACAAAGAGGATTATTTTTTTAAGAAATAAAAAGAATGCTTACACTCGATGGTGGTGCTAGGGATTCATGACCCCTTAACTATCTTGATATAAAAGCGCCCTCTAAGGGAAATCTATTTTCTATAAAAAAAATCTTCACAAAATCTATTTATTTTTCAAAATAACTTTCATGTATCAAATTAGTAAATATAGGACTTACTGTTAAATCTTAAAAAAAAAAAAAATATCTGTAATCTGTACGGTGTAACAATTTTGATAATTTCGGAAAAAAAGTCCCCTTCTTAAAATGAATGCAAAAATGGAGCCATCAAACAGCTTGAAGAATTTAAACTCACAAACAAATATTAGGAATGCAGCAAACACTATAAATATAAATATGTGTTTATCTTATTCATACACTGCTGATCCAAACTTTCAAACCACTTAAAAATCTTTAAAAAGTCTTTTTTTAAGGATAGATTTTGAACTCTTCCGACTTAAGGTTACTAATACTATAATCTAAAAGGTTATGGAAACAAAAAGGTACATTTCAAAAATTTTATTTAAAAATTGGTATTTTTATTAAATTAGGCTTTTTACACATGATCAAAATCATAAGACCAAAGGTATAAATTGTTAGATTTATGGTAATTCTAATGCTTTTAGTTCAGTTAGAAATTAACAATCACTATGTAAATGTATTACCATGCCTAAAGCAAGAAAACTAACCAAAGTTGAGCGCTTTCGAATTCTAGGATTCCATAAGCAAGGTTTGTCACAGCGAGCGATAGCAGCTAAGGTAAATCGCAGTAAATCTGTTATTTGCAACTTTCTAAAGAACACTGAGAATTATGGAAAAGCAAAATCCTTTGGTAGACCTCCAAAATTTCTCCTGCATTGAGTAAGAGAATCAGACGGGTTGTTATGAATGACAAAGGACTTTCTTCTAGTCAAATTAAGGCATTTACAGATGCTGATTGCAGTCCAATAACCATCATACGACATTTACAACAAAAAGGCATAGTAAATAAAAAGCGTAAACAAATTCCTTGATTGCTTCCATGTCACAAAGTGGACTGCTTAAGATTTGGCCATGAATACCAAACCTGGGACGTTGAGAAGTGGAAGAAAGTCCTGTTTTCTGATGAGAAAAATTTCAATTTAGATAGTCCTGATGGCTTCCAGCGATATTGGCATGACAAAAACATGCCCCTTGAAATTTTTTCGACGTTTCATAGTCTATAATAGTATGGGGTGCCTTTTCTTACAGAGGTGCAGTGTCGTCAAACAGCAGCTGGTTATGTTAGCATGCTACAAAAGGCATCTTTGATGACGGAGGCTCATCGCTTGTGTGGGGATGGATGGTTATTCCAACAGAATAGTGCTGCAATCCACACTGCAAGACGGACCTTGAGCTTTCTACAAGAAAATGGAGTCCATCTTTTGGGACATCCTGCATGCTCACCAGACTTGAACCCAATTGAAAATGTTTAGGGATGGATGACAAGAGAGGTTTATTGAAATGGCAAACAATATTCAACAAAAAAATTAACTTTCTTCAAAAACTGGAGCAGGATCCCCCACACCTTAATGGATACCCTTATTTCTAGCATGCCCCAAAGAATTTTTGAAGTCATCAAAAGCAGTGGAGGTAGACCTCATTATTAAGTTTGATTGTTGAATGTTTTCATACACTTTTCATACACTTTTTCATACAATTTAATAGAATTTTTGTCTCTGGTTTTATAATTTTGATCATGTGTAAAAAGTCTAATTTAATAAAAATGTAAATTTTAAAAATAGATTTTTGGAATATAGCTTTTTGTTTCCATAACCTTTTAGATTGTATTATTGGTAATCTTAAGTCGGAAGAGTTTAAAATCTATCCTTAAAAAAAGTTGGTTTTTTTTTTTTAAAGATTTTTAAATGGTCTTAAATTTTTGATCAGCAGTGTATTCAATCTATGCCTGACTTATCCACCGAGTTTTATTTATGAATGCCCAACAGTTTTTGTTTTAACACTATTCAATGATATGCTCTAAATATGCATAGCTGTCTTGTCAAGCACACTTGAACATAACTTATACTGGCTGTGATGGTCGTCTTCAGTTCATGAATAGTCTGACAATCGTTGTGATAAACATTATCTTTGAGAAAATCAAGTAGCTAAATATTTGTGAAATAAAAGTCCAGTGAGTGTGAAGCTGATTCAAGATCTCACCTTCTATTGATGAGACGATCAATAAAGTTTCCCTACATATTATTGAATGGCAATAAAACAAATACTGTTGGACATCTGTGATTGAAGCTTGGTGGACAAGTTAGACATATACTGAAGTTTATTTATTTCAAATATGGTTGGCTTGCAGAAAGAATTATGAATTTTATTAACTATTGCATGAAATTGCATATTTTGCTGGGGAGGAGGTCACCTATATCTGGTTGGTAGACAGGCCATTGCAAGCCACCACTTTTGTTTGATACGTCACACATGTTTCATCTAAGCCCTTTCTCTCAATATACAGCATGTAGTGTCGACTCTGCTTAAAACAGTTTAACTTTTACTGATATTGAATAGATTGATAAAATAAAACCAACAAAAAGGACAGTTCTGTTTGTAGTTTTTACTCTTTTTTCAGGCCTTATGTAATTTCACCTGCGACTGAATTTCCCACATCATGACTTACCAGAATTGGTAATAAAAAGCAAAAGTATTGTGTTCAGTGCAACAAAAACAGATAATGAAAAAGTTTCATAATCAAAGTTAATCACACGGCTGCACTTATTTGTTTAGCATCTCAAAGGAATCCAACAATACAAACTCAACAGAATAATGAACACGACTCTAAATGTTGTCAGATTTGGATGTAAGCATATAAAAATAAGGTTAATATTTGAAATTTTCACATTAGATCAAAGTTACATATGAGAATGGAAAAATCTATTAGAAGTTAAGAGTAAAACTAACGATACATGCAAATGTGCATTCGCTGCACAGATCACGATCGTCCACTCATTGTGCCAGTTTAAAGTCATGGTTCAATTCAGTCAGTATTACAACAAAGGAATTCTCCTTCCAAATAAAAACTACAACTCCAGTTTCAAAACAACAGTGTTTATTTTCCTTTGAGGCTTAAAATAGTATTTGTTTTCTTAGGTTGAATAGGCAACTGGCGAAATAAGATTTTTGTTTGACCAAACTAGAATATAAATCACATCAACGCAATCTTTAGCTAAGAGCTCTGGAGAGGCAAGCCAGCTCAACTAATTGCAAGCTCTCAGAAAAATAACTTCCTCTCAAACATTCAAGTCAAACTGATTGCTTCACCTTCAGACGCCCAGCTCTGACTGTCTCTCCTTCCCATCTCCTGAAATCCTTTCACCCATAACTGGATTCTAGCCTTTGTCAGTGGTCACCATTCGACCACCCAGAAGCCTACTACTCATAACTATTGGAGATAACAGCTAGATAATGTCCATTAACAGGGGCTTATCTTGGACATTACTTTTCTGAAATAGATTGTTCTCAGGATGATTCCATCTTCAGTTAGATACTTATTTTATTTCAAACAAAAAGAACATCTCTTGGGATTCCAACCAGAGATATTTTTAATTCTCTGGTCTCTCTTTCTTTCTTTTCTTTTTTTTTATTTGGCTGAGCATTTATCACCTGCAACATCATTCATATGCACTGCTAAAGCCTAGTGCATGTTTACACATCTAATGTTGAATCATTGGGGGGGGGGGGAGGGCTCCTATATGAAGAGGATTTTTTTCTCAATTGAAAGAAGAGCTAGTTGTATTGTCAGTTCTTAAAGTTCATCTTATTTCACCCCCCCTCCTCCCAACCTATGAAGAAGTCATCAAAGAACATAAGCAGTTAAGCAAAAAGAACTTTGGAATTTTTTATATTTTATGTTGCACATAGTTGTAGCTACCAGGTAAGAGAGGAATATCAAAATTTCATGTACTACATCACCACCACGACTACAGAGAGATGACCAGCTGGTTCTGTTGACAAAATGGAGTACAGATTGAAAGACACTGTAATGCAAACTTTGCCACAATTTATCTTGTTACCAACTTGCTTTTAGAACATGTCGAGATACACTAAAGTATTTTTATGTCAACCTTTTTGCAATTATTAAGAGATTCAAGGAGGTATTACACACTCATCCTAGAGTGAGTACTCTTGCTTTTTGATAAATATTTTCTTTTGTGGGTGGGGGGGGGGCAAATGAAGCAAAAGTCTTGCTTTTAGTTTTTTAAGCATACCTAATAATACATCTAGTATTGCTAGTATAGTTTAACTCCATATCTCAATCTTTTGTCTCGGAATCTTATTATATAAGAAGAAGGTAGTTTGCTTGAAGCATTACTGGTAAATATGTATGTGGATATTAATGAAGGATGATAGCAATGCAAAAAAACGGAATAGTAAAAAAGTATGAACAAAAACAATGGAAAACAGTATTTGGATTAAAAATCTTCACAAAATATATTTATTTTTCAAAATATCTTTCATGTATTAAATTATTAGATATTAATTAATTAATTAATTAATTAATAGTAATAAAAATTGATTAAATATTAATAAAAAAAAAAATATCCGTAATCCATATGATGTAACAATTTTGATAATTTCGGGAGACCCCTTCTCAAAAAGAATGCAAAAATGGAGCCATCAAACAGATTTAAGAATTTAGATCCATAAACAAATATTAGGAATGCAGCAAATACTATAAATATAATATGTGTTTATCTTATTCATATTTATGTCAGTTACATTATTGCTATTTAACAATTGTTATATTTTTTTAAATTCTTTTTATAATTTATTTATTAGAGGTGGGAATGTTCGGTATTATTATTTAGATCCATTGGTAAATATTAAGTCGTTATTCTACCAATGTAAGACATATTTCAACATGTGTAAATGCACAAACATTGTTTTTTTTTTAATCAGATAATAATAAGCTATCATCCAATAAATATACGATATATCTTAGACATATTTTACATATGGGCGTACACCCTAAATATTAGAATTATCAAGTGCATAATATAAGATTGAGGTAGATCAATGGGAGATAATTCTTATGGATGATCTCCCCTTGATTGACTCAGAAAAGAAATATGGTTAAGAAAAATAAATTTAAATTTGGTTTAAATCCATATAAGACCGGTATTTTTTTTTTTAAATATATGTTGATTTAATGTTAAATGTAAACTTAAGTGATTATTTTATTCTAATGTTTTTCATTTTTTTAATTATTTTTCTTTGTTTAGTTATTTGTTTATTGGTGCTGTTATCCAGTGTTTGAATCTACTAAATATGTGTGCACGAGCCTTTTTGAGTCTCACACAAAAACACACGTTCACATTGCAAGCTATATTACTTGTCGCATACATGATGATGATTGCAACGTCTTGTCAGACGAGTGCCACTCCCTCAGACATTTAAAATCCATGAGCCCAAATGCCTGAGGGAGTATCTATACAAAGATGATGTTACAGAGTCTTAGCTTTGTACGACAGCTAAGTCTCTCTCTCGGTTCAAAATGTTGAGATCCAGCAACAAGCAAGAGCAAGATAGCCAGCAACAGCATACATACGCGCATACAAACATACACGCCCACGTCCAAACACGTACATATATTCACGTTCGCGTACATACACTCAAATTCATGTGTATATACACACACGCTAACGTACACACATGTACTCACACACGTGCACACGTGCGCACACAAGGACAACGTCACTTCCTCTTTCAAAGGAAATCCACACATGCGCAAAAGACACTCCGGACACGAGTATAAAAGAAAGAGCAATAAGCGGCTCCTTCTTTTAGGCCCAGCTTTTGAGCTGGTCGGTCTACGGACCGACCGTGTGCCTAACACCATTTACTATTATGTGGGACAAAAAGCTAACAGACCGTACGTACACATTCACACTCTTTCTCTCTCTATCTACTACTTGTCCCTGAGAACACCACCGCGTAGCTGACTTCTAACATGGTGCGCAGTTTAACCGATGTCAACCCTCTATCCTTTGTCTTTGTCTACACGCTGGACTATAATTCCAATTTCCACTACATCACTCACTTCTCTTCCCACGCGCGAACAAACGATAGTGAGATGAACACACATTTCCTTTTTCCTTCTACAATACCAGTCCTCTACGAATGATGGTTACACCCGCGCGGACATGAACACATGTTATATCTAAAGCATTAGTCCTTTCAACAGTAAATAAACGACACGTTTATCTTATCCATTAATTGAGTTTTTGTTTCCTTCAATTCCATTCGTTTCATTATTTTTTTGTAGCGAGTTAGGATATTATTATATCCTGGTCCATTACATGTGTTATAATTGTTAAATTTAAAATTTTATTATATTTACTTTTTAATTTATTTGTTTATTTTTTCCATTGTATCTGTTGAGTTTCTGGTTTAGCATATATATATATATATATATATATATATATATATATATATATATATATATATATATATAAAGATAGATAGATAGATAGATAGATAGATATTAATCCAGTATAAACATAAATAAGGGATAAATTATTAGTATTAGCACTACATAAAAGGCTAGACTCACCTCCCCTTTTTTATAATTATCACCCCCTCCTTCTTTTGGATATTTTTCACTATTTATACAACTTACCCTCTCAAAGGTAAAGTAAACAGAAATGAAATAATTAAGAGAATCATTTTAACAAGAATCTATGTGGTGCAAAAACCATTAAAAAAATTAATTTAAGTCAGCATGTTGAAAAGACGCAGAAAGTCTGATCGACTGCACTGCAATGTGAATCCATGATGTAACTGCCAAAACACTATAAGCCCAAGTCAATCCACAAAGACTGGACCGGACAGTAAAAGGCGAGACTAAATGCAGATTTAACTGCCTTGCATAGAGATGAAAGGGAGCTGTTGCTGTATGGCACAAAGATGCAAAAGAAGTATTGCTATATTACACTGGGACACAAAAGATATGGCTACCTTGCGTGAAGTAAAAGAACTGATCTACTACTGTACCACGAGGAACTACTTATCGGAAAAAAACTTATGGAAATACTTATTGGAGAGAGAGAGAGTCAATGCTAATTTCAGTGGAAGAGATGTAAAGAATTTGATTATACCTTGTTTTGGAAAACCTTGGAATGGGAAATGTTATTTCTTTTGGACATTTTACTTTTATCTGAATGCCACATGTATCAACCAGTTTTCTATTCTATTTTTTTAGTTGTGTTTTCTATCCCCCTCACTCACCAAGCCCTCCCTATTCTCAATGGACAGCCAAGCTAATTTCATATAAGATTCATGTTTGAATATAGTTATTATTATTTTAGACTTAAGTAATCATTGTTTGTAAACATAAACGAAAAAAAAATTTTTTTATTTTATTTACTGACTTCTTGTGTCTGCCCCTTTCTCGGGCCATTGAATATTGTATGAAAATTCCTTTGGGAAGGTCAAACCCTATTATGTAATAAAAGTATTTTATATATATAAATCCTTGGTCATTGTGTTCTGTCATTTTTGCTGTCCATTTGATAATTTTATGAGGATACCAACCTGAACCAAGACAACGTATCATATTTCCTTCTTTTTTATTAATATGTTGCAAGAATGTGGAGAAATATTGCCAGCGTCATAGAATTGCGAATTCTGTACAGGAAATTTCGCTTGACTCAAGGTTCTCCCAGCTCATATTGTTGTGTGGGGTATTCATCTTGGAAGTATCGTTACCATACACAAATTAAGATATTATATAAAAGTAAGGTAAACATATGCATAATCATGTCAAAACATAATTCTCAGGCAATTTATTAGGCAGCATCAAGCTGTAAAGAGATGAATAGCCATAAAAATGATTAAAGATGGCTAGTTATGTAATGAATTATGTTCAAGTGTGTTATTAATACTTATGTTTTGAGATAAGGAGTGCTTCTGGAATCCTTAAATTTCCAATGTTTCTGACTGAGACAAAAATGCTGATATGAATATTCCAATGTGTGTTATTACACAAGATGATATGCTCATGGAAGGAGAAAATTCTGATATTCATGTGTCTTTGCAGATTATAAACTATATAAGTGCAGAGACACAATCCTATGTTTGAAATAGAACAATTAGTCAGAAAGCAAGATACAAAAGTGTGGGTTGTGTGTCTTTTAAATAAGTGTTGCCATAAGGTAATGCCAGTATGGATGAGTTGAAAAATCCTTTTTGTGTATTGTTCTCAAATGAAAGATGTGATTTTATCATTAAGGAAAATGATTTTAAGAAAGCTAGTTTTGGAGGAGGTATGATATCTGGGTCTTTTTGTGATATTGATGCTGACCCTGGTAAAAGGGTAGCCATTGATTAAAAGGGTTTGGTGGTAGTCATTGGTGTGTTATTTTGTCAACATTGGCAAAACATTTATTTTATATACAGTTGATCTTTGCATGTGCATATCCTAATTCAGCTTAAAGCGGTAAAACAGATTTGAAGTTTATGACCAGTTTCCTACAGACTATATATGGAAAAAATAAAATCTTGGTTAAATTATAGATAAAGATGGTAGAAGACCAGACCCAGAATGAGTTAGTGTGATAAAAAATATAGAAAAACATATTGTCACTCAGAAGTTTTCTTGGTTTAGCAAATTATTATAATGTGTTTATTCTAAATAGGCATGATTTAAGAGCCTCCTTTTAATGAGTTATTAAAAAACTCTTTGGTCAGAATAATGATGTCAAGAGGCATTTGAAAAACTCAAAAATATCTTCACATCCAAATTATTTTTGATTCACTACAATCCAGATCATTGTGGCTATTTATACTAGCTCATACATTGTAGGAGCCTGCAAATTACACAAAATGGAAGACGGTACACTAAAACCTATTGCACATGCGTCTTATATGTTACTACCTGCAGGAAAAAGTTACAAAGTGCTTGTACCATCTGTCTGGATGTTCAATATCAGGTACGGTTTTAAGGACATATAGTCATTTTATGTGACTTAAAGTGTGTGTGTGTGTGTGTGTGTGTGTGTGTGTGTGTGTGCGTGCGTGCGTGTGTGTGTGTGTGTGTGTGTGTGTGTGTGTGTGTGTGTGTGTGTGTGTGTGTGCATTTGGGGGAGGGAGTGTAACAAAATTTGGATTTTAAACTAATTAGTATTCTTGATCAAACTTTAGTATAAAAAAATGTCACTGCTAAAAATCCAAAGATACAAAAAAAACGCCTTCCCTCCACTTTACCACTAACTCTCAATCTTTTTGGCAGTATAAAAGAATGGTAGTGGATATAGAAACATGGCCAATATTCATTCATACAAAATTCATGTGAAATTGACTTTTAAAAGTCCTGAAAAATTTTTTTGCATAGTTATTGTTCCTGATAAAACTTTAGTATAAACTATCAATCTTTTTAAAGTAATAAAAACTCACATTCGCCTTCATCCTACCATTTACTCTAAGTCCAAGTGATAAGACGAAAATAAATAAAAAGATGCGACGTGTGTGTGTAATGGGTCCATTTTAAAGTCAATTTATCTTCTACGGCATCGTTAAAAGTCATTTTCTACTCCCTTGAAAGTAAGTAATTATTTTATTTACAAAATGTTTTAATGTTTGTTTTCAGCGAAAGCCTCCAAACCACAATTCATCTTTAAGTAATTAAGAAGATGACCAAGATTTAAAAACAATATGAGTTATATGTTCTTGAAAACACTATCAGATTAGGAAGTGGGTGATCATTTTACTTTAAATTTATACGCGAAACTTATCCCCACATTAAAGTTTAAAATATTTTTTTGTTCTTTTGTTTAGTTTTATTTATTTTTAAGGCCAGTTTTTTTTTTCTTTTTTTTTTCTTTAGCTGTTTTCATGTTAAAAGCTTTTACATTTATGATAATATCATTTAATTTTATTCACGTAGGGTAGAAGTAGTAAATAATGAAAATAAAGAAGAAGTTTAATACACAAATAATAAAACACACGTAAAATAATCAAACGATCTAAGGGAGATAAATAGTATCTGCGTAAAGGTATTTTGAAAGGGGGGATAACTTTTGTGAATACATTGCTAACACTTTAAAAAATAGTTCATCTTTGTAAATGTCGCTGAAACTAACTATTTCGTAGATTAACGCATGTAACGACTTAGGAACTGTGATTTCTACTACAAACAAAAGTATTACACTATGTTGGTTTGCAATAAAAAGAGGTTGATTCTCACTTAAAATCACATATATCAAAGAAAAAACTGAGATTATTAATTAATAAAATTAATTTAAGGTCTTTGTCTGTAAGGAGAAATTTTTATTTATTTATTTATTTTTAGGTCTATCAGAAGGCAGCCATTAAAAATGATGATAAGAACTTTAATAATTCAACTTACTATCTTTCGAAGCTTATAACTACTTGAAAAATGTAATTCCAACCCTAATTTTTTTCAATTGAAGGAGCAAAGACCAAATTTAAAAAACAAAAACAAAAACAGGTTTAATAGCAAATTATGCAATATTTGTTTTTTTTTAAATCGGTTTTCTTTTAAAAAAATTTAAAGAATATCAACGTATTTGGACTTACTTCGATAAATATATGTATATATAAATGCCAAAAAATCACTTACCTATAAAAATACTGTTAAATGGGTAGTTCTATTCTTCCTTGTTAAGAATTTATCCATATTTATATTTTAAATTCCATGTATTTTTTTTTAAATAAAAGTATTTTTAAAGCGAGGCTCGTAGAAAATCGCAGTTTCGTAACACGTTTTGCGCAATAAGCTTAAAGGCTGCACCTGCTACTTGGAATTTATCAAATATGGATTTGTCAAACGGACATAATGTTTCTTTTTTATTGCATGCTGATAACCAAAATTAGTATTTTTGGTCCTCCGTAGTTAAAAAAAAACACACACACATTCACTTATAAATTTTTCCCCTAAAACAAAAAATCCAGTTGACCGATTTTCTTTTTTTTAACTCTCTTAATGGAATACACGAGTTTTTGATTGATATATTTTAATACTTCTTTATCGACTGAATTTTTTTTTTAATATCTAAAAAAAAGAAAACATTGAATGAAATAAAAAAAATTGCCATCAGCGTCCGGTATTTACTTGACGATATGAGCATATCATAAGCTTTCATTTAAAAGAAAAAAAAAAAAATCAACGTGGTTTTCGAAAAAAAAAAAAGGATTTACACTTTGGACGGTGCAGGTAAATTTGCAAATAACTATCTTTTTTTTTTTGTTTTAAATTTGAATATTTTATTTATTAATCTTTTATCTTCAATTTGTGATATATAAAACTTTGGTACGTAAATTAATTATTTAAATTTAAATAGACATTTCAAAATGGGGGGGGGTAAAAAAAAGTTTTTCTAAAATATTATATTCGATTTATTGGAAAGAGTATAAAATTTCACATTGATCCTGAAAATATCATAAAAATTGAACCAATAGAAAAATTTTGATAGAATTTTAAATTTTAAAAATTGAAAAATATTAAACTCGTAAAATTCAATTGATTTCATTACGTAAAAAAATGGCTGCCTGAACGCACGCAGGCACTTTGTAAACACTGTGTTTTAAAAAATAAAAAATATTTCTATTATTTTTTAAACAACTTAAATATTTTATTTTGGAAGTATATTCCATAAAGAAAATAAACAACCCACTTTAAAAAGAGAAATTACGAGTTTTTTATATTTTATTCACATTTTCTGTTATGGGTGTCAAAAATTCCCCAAAAATTCTGATACACCTAGGTCACCACTTATCAAGGCCCAGAGGTCACTTGAGGATAAGGGTTAATGGGTATACATTAGTCATCATGATTTTAGCGTAGTAAACATTAGTGAGAATTTTGTAACTTGGATTACTTAGGGGGACGGTTCAATAAGAACTTGTTCATGTTGGACTTGAAGACAATCAGATTGTAGTCAGCTGGGAACTAGGCAAACGGAAAAGAGTTCCACAGGCGAACAGTTCTAAGAAAGAAGCCCTGTTCATGGAATCTACGTTTAGGTGTAGGCACAGATAAAGAGTGTGGGAAATTGTTGATACTGGTTCTGGCTAGATGAGTTTTTTTCGTGAAAGTCTGGTGAGGGGGGACCATAGATTGAAGTTCAGATGAGCACCTGCCACGTCTCTTCTGTGGGAAAGAGGTTGCAGAGAAGAGAAAAGAGTATCTCCCACTAAGCTACAAAGTCTATTTTGAACTCTGTCAAGACAGGATAAACTGCTTCTAGCAGCTCCGGCCCAGATATGGCAACAGTACTCCATAGTTGGCCGAACCTGGCTTTTATATAGGTAGAAAATTGCATCAAGAGTGAGATATCTACTGGACCGGTAGAAGGATCCCACCATTTTTCAAGCGACTTTGGTAATGGATTTGATATACGTGTTCCATTTCAGATCGGGAGTAAAGGTCAAGCCCAGAAGCTTGTTAAAACATGAAGCCTACCCAAGACGAGAGCCATTCATTTCGATTGATGGCAGCTGGGCAACAGAGCGTTGATGATGTAAAGATAGAAGCTTGGTTTTAGATGCATTAAAAGTAACCAGCCACTTTTTCCCCCATTTTACTACGTGCTCAAGGTCAGAGGAGAGAGTCAGAGAGAACTTGTTCGTTTATGGTCTTCGAAGTGCTACCATAGATGGTAGTGTTGACAGCATAAATGTCTACAAATGGAAGATCATTGATGTAGATCAGGAAGAGAGTTGGACCCAGGATGGACCCCTGAGGGACTCCAGCATTAATACTGAGAGCTTCTGATTTCTGTCCATCAACTACTACTCTTAAGAACCTATCAGAAAGAAATGATTTAATAGTTGAGAAGACATTTCCAGCTATATCATGACTGGAGATTTTGTGAAGTAGACCTTTATGCTATACCTTATCAAAGCCTTTAATACATCAAGAGCAATTGCCCTAGAGAGGAAGCCTCGGTCGAGGGATTCACTAATCCTATGAGATATAACTGTAAGCATGTCTGCTGTAGATCTAACAGAATGGAAACCATATTGCATGTCACTAAGAAGGTTATTTTTGCTGAGATGGTTGACTACTTCTTTATTTAGCACAGATTCAAGCAGCTTACTCATAATGCCTAGGAGACTTATTGGTCTGTACTGAGAGGGAGATGAGCGATAACCTGAGTTCTTAACTACAGGGCATACTGATGAGATTTTCCAAGGTGTTGGGAAGCATTTCTCCTTAAGACAATGCTTAAATAATTTTGTAAGTATGGGCGCTAGTTCCGGTTGAAGCCTTTTTAGCACTATAATTGGAATGCCATCAGGGCCGGTTGCTTTACTGGAATCAAGGTTTTTGATTAGCTTGGCAACATCACATACAGATATTTGTATGTCACATAGCATGTTTTCTGATATATAAGGGAATACTGGGGGTTGGTGGCCTTGGTCGTAAAGGGTAGAATTAGCTGCAATTGTCTTGACAAAGAGATTGGCTTTGTCTGATGCTAACGAGATTAACTCAGGTCCATTGAGGATTCTGTTTGCTATTTGCCAGAACTGATGGGAACCAAGCCGTTGCTCAGCTACCTTGGACTTGACGGACTGGGCATACAACTCTCTTGCCCTCTTTATTACTTTTTTACAGTGGTTGTTGGCAGTCCTGAAAACGGCTTTAGTTTCCATACATCTATTACGTTTGAAGCAGTGGAAAAAGTGATTTCTGTGCGCAATGGCAGCAGCACATTCTGGAGAGAACCATGCCTGGCTGTTAGGTTTTTGCTGAAACTTTTTCAAGGGTATGAAACTGTCTATACCTACAGTTAACCATTCCGTCAGGTCTGATACTATAGAGGACACATCCTTTTTAAACATGGCACATAGAGGTAGGGCTGATATAAATGTACGGAAGCTATAGCGTATTTATTTTATTTTTATACAAATCACTTCAGACAATGCATGAATGAAACCACTTGATTTAAGAGGTTTAAAAATACTATTTCTAAAGTAAAAACACAAAAGAAAACAAACGAAAAAAAAAAAAACAGCCAACGATAAGTGTTATATGGATAGATTCTGACACAGAAAACAGCAATTTTTACTGTTTTGTAAGAAACATCACTCATGGAATGTGAGGATAAAAGGACAAAAATAAGGGAAACAAGAAATCCAATGTCCACTTTCTACTCTTTTTGAGTACACGTTTGTTTTTGGTTGGTGCCTTGTGCGTTTATGTGTGCGTATAATGAACGTGTGTGTATTTATAGAAATGAACACAAGAAGTCTCATTCTAACATTTAATAAATGGCTTTATTGGTCATCTTCATTAGTAAGAATAAAGAGTTAGTCATATAAAGTGTTCCTGTGTGGAGATGTAGATTAAAGATTAGACAGGCCTGTTGAAAGAGATAGAGTTTATGTGTGTGTTTGAAATTATTGTTCGTAGCCATGATGGATTATTTGTTAATAGAAGTTAGTAGTAGAAGCGTGCATCACAAAAGATTTAAATACTGTAGAATAAGAAAAAAATTTTTGCATTGAGATCCATTTGCAAAGGTAGCCATGTTAGCTTGTTTGTCTTAGTTGAACCCCAGACCCAAAGACCAGATGAGTTCTGTTGAGTCCGAAGAGGAAAGTTGTCAGTGACAGATCTGTTCCCTGTGGAGTTGTTGTCAGTCCAAAATCTAGGAAGAAAGAGAGTGTGTTGTCAGTTTAACCTTTTATAAACTCAGTCACGTGACTGAGAGCTGGGTTCTGATTGGACAAGCCAAGAAGGAAGTGTATTAAAAATCTCCAGCCGTGAGAATTCGCTCCTTCTTGCATGTGTTGCAATTTTGTCTGCTACATATTATGTCCTGCCAGTAGTGCTATATTGCGCAAACTGAGCAGACAAAACAACGGAAACACTCATTGTCTTTCAAAATAATGAGAGCAATGTGTGAAATGAAGTTAAGAAATTATATTAGGTAATCTTTTGGTAAAAACAAACTTTGCGCTTATATCATTTGTGATTGAATAGAAAGTATTTAAGACTGAAGATATGCACAAAAGAAAGGTCATCAGTTGGTGTGAGCAAAGTATTTCTAGGAAGTGTCGTGGGAAGGAGCAGAAAAATAGGTAAGAAGATAGAATGATCCTGCCTTTTTTTTTACAATAGCCAGCAAAATAAAAAAGGGTGAAAAAATAAATACAAGACAAATGAATGTTACCAAAGGCAAGATAAGTTACTCTTCTACCGACTTGGATAAGTTTTTGTGTTTTAATTTATTTTAAAAGCGTTTATTTACTTTGAAACAAAAATAGTGTCAAGTAGCGGCGGTTTTATTATAGCCATTTGGATAATCATTAAATTAAAATTAAACAAAAGACTGGTAGGAACCCATCCGATAAATGTCACCAATTATGTGAAATTGGAATGAAGGTATGTGTGTATGCATTAGTATGCTTTTGTTCTGTTATTAAGAGAGTATTTTTGTGTTTACTTCGGTTCTTGTCACATGCGTTTACGTGTGCAAATAAGTATGCATATATATGTGTGCACGTATATTAGTGTGTTTTGTTGTGTAAATACTAACTTGTGTGTGAGAGTATTTGTCTAACAGTCTGTATATGCTGGTGCTGTTTAATAATCCATGAAAGTCTTTTCATTCAAGGAATTATCTGCTAGATACATAACCATGTGCAATAGGTAGAGCCGATAAAAAAGGAAAAAAAGCTGTGTGTTTGGACTTTTTATAAAATGCATTTTAATTCTCTGATTGAAGATTTTGTCTAATTGAGAGTCGATATATAATAACAATAATCACTGTTGTTGCCTCTCCAAACAAAGATGGAAAGGAAAGAATTAAAACAATTAGAATAAATGATAATACTGGCCAACACATACTTGGTGGCCAAGGTTTCTAAGCTGATTTAGACTAATTTGGGGATGCTAATTCCGAAAATCATATTTTTTTTCTCATCAGGTCAAATTGTTGAGATATTTGTTATTTTATACCTTTTTTACCTTAAAATTAGGTGTTTTGCCTTCCTGTTTTGAACCCATTATTTTCCTTTAAGTTACTATTCACTAAAAAGTTACTTCCTTCCTAATTTCCTCTTTCGGTTGGTCTTTACTTCCGTTTTGCAAAAACTGGAGACACAGTTTGCCTCATTCTTCTTTATCCGCTCCCATCCCCAACATCAATGGTATGTTTTATTCATTTCTTTATCGTGGCAATGTGTTTGTTTACTTTGTCATGCAACGTGACATTTCATGTTCCATTACTTTACAAACTTATTCAGTCTTTCGGCTTATTTAACTCCTTCATTTTCCTATTCTCGTTTGTTGTTATTGTTGTTATTGTTTCTCATACTCGTCATTTTTTCTCTTTCAGTTTTTACTTTTTCTCTTTAGATAAGTATATCTGTGGATTATGTACTAGTCTTCAGAGTCGTTATTTTTAAAATAGTTTATCTGACTGTGAAGCATAGGTGCATATGACAACAGTACATTAGGCATGTTTCTGTATATATTCTCGCTTAATAATTACAACTGTAGGTTGTTATTGTGATGTATGCTAATTGATTATGACATCACAAACCTTAAAGTTATAGTCAAATTTGCTATACAATGATGTATGTAGTTGTTAAGAAGTGGACACTGAGTAGTAAATAAGCCTACCGATTATGGCATGTTTTTGTTGATTTCTGAGTCAAAGTAAGTTTAATGTTAGGAATTCATTTATAAGTCAGACAGGAAATAATTAAGCTGTATTATTTTACTTTCATTGCAGATTTTTGGAGCTAAAATTTAGCATGGCTACATTATCTCCTAAGCGATGTTATTTAAACAATCCAAATGTGTTTTGCTATATTTGTGGGGAATATACATTGCAATCCAACATGAAAAGGATCAGGGAATTTGTGAAGTGTACTTATTTTGATTACTTCAAAGTAATACTGGGTGATCAAGATAAGGCATGAACAACCCATATTGTACGCAAGAAATGTGTTGAGCATCTTTCACAGTTGATAAAAAAGGATAGAAAGTCACTCCGCTTTGGCGTGAACCGAAAAACCATTTTGATGACTGCTATTTCTGTGCAGTCAAAACGAAGGGAATCAACAGGAAGAACAGGAATTTGTTGGTTTATCTGAACCTCAAGTCTGCAATTAGGCCAATTCCACACTGCAATGAAATTTCTGTTCCAGTGTTTAAAGGCTTGCCAGAATTAGAATTGCCTGGTTTTGAAGAAGACCAAGCCACTGTTTTGTCCACTGACAGTAATGAAGCCATTCTTTCAGATATCTGTTTTCCTCCTCTTTAATTACATCTTTTTTCTCAAGGAGAACTTAATGATCTGACTAGAAATCTCAACCTTTCTAAAGAATCTTCTGAACTTTTAGCTTCAAGACTCAAAGAAAAAATTTACTTCAGCCTGGAACTCTCATAACTTTCTACAGAAAACGCCATATTGAATTCTTGCCATATTTCACTCAGAAAAACGGCATAGTATATTGCAATGACGTTGCTGGCCTGTTGCAGCAGCTTGGTATCAAACAATATTATTCTCAAGATTGGCACCTTTTTAGAGACAGTTTCAAAAGAAGTTTCAAATGTGTTCTTCTTCACAATGGCAACCTATATGGATCAGTTCCTCTAGGCCATTCAACGATCCTCAAAGAAAAATACGGTGAAATCAATTTTGTTTTGGAAAATATTTCATACAGACAGCACCAATAGATCATATGTGTTGATTTGAAAGTGGTTGGGTTTCTCCTACAAGGTGACTACACAAAATTTCCTTGCTTTTTGTGTTTGTAGGGCAAGAACAGAGCACCGGATGAAAAAAGATTGGCCTGTGCACAATCAACTGATTTCTGGCTCTTTCGATGTTCTGGCTTCTCCATTGGTGGAGTGTTCCAAAATTGTGTTTCCTCATCTCCACATAAAGCTTGGCATCATGAAACAGTTTATGAAGGCTCTTGAGAAAGATGGCGATTGTTTCAAATATATTTCCAGGCCTAACCGTAGAGAAATTAAAAACTGGAATTTTTGATGGACCTTGGATTCGAAATTTAATGAATGACACAAATTTCTGTAATTTTATGAATTCTGCAGAATTGAATGCCTGGACTGTGTTTAAGAATGTAGTAAAATTCTTCTTGGGAAAAATAAAGGCGCTCAACTACAAAGAACTTGTTGAAACATTACTCATAAGTTTCCATAAACTGGGTGCAAATATAAGCATCACGTTACATTTTTTGCACAGTTATCTTGCCTGTCTTCCAGAAAATCTACGTGATGTGAGCAACAAGCAAGGGGAGCGCTTTTGTCAAGAACATTGACATGGAAGTTCGCTATCAAGGTCATTGGAATGCCACCATGCTTGCAGACTACTATTGGTCTATCAAGCACAATAATGCTGGAGCCCCCCATTCTAGAAAATCGGTAAAACGTCAATTTATGGATGATGATGTCCATGCTTAGCATTTTTTACAACTTTAAACTTTAATTGAGAATATTTTGGTGTGATTTTATGAATATGTGTCTTAAATTTGCATAAAAATAGTTACTTAGATTTGCCTGTTTTTATTGTAGCTACAGAGGTGGTTAAATCATAGCAGAAAAACTAGATCCGATAGAAAACCGTGATAGCATTTCTGGTGTCAGCATCCTCAAACTAAGTAAAAACAGCTGAAACATCTTAGGCACCATGACACATTTTTTTTGTTGGCCAGTGTTATAAAATGTACTGATGACCTTCTCATGGAGAAATGTTGCTTGCCTTTCTTTGCTCTGTTGTTGTTACTGTGGTGGATGTTCGTTTGGGATCCAATATATAACTCATAATGGGAACTCGTCTTTCTACAACCACTTTCAATAATTTCTCTTTCTTCCTCTGTGTACCTAATATTAAACAAAATTTCCATGGTTAATTTTAAGCTTAATTCCAAATGGCTCTCTGTTTCAGGAAGCCTCCTTTATTGATAAGCTCATAGGACAGACTTTTACTCTAGATTTGAAATTGAAAACTGACATCAAATCTATTGCTATGGTCATTGAAAAAGTGTTTGAATCATTCCACCGCTCCAGAAGGTATCCTACTTCTGATGTAATCCACTACCTGTTTAAGTCTGATATGTCCTAAGATGGAGTACTGCTGCCATATATGAGGAGGTGGCACACGCAGCAACTCATTTTTTTTATCCATCGTTATTATAACGACTTTACAAACTCTCTTCTCATCAACCTCTTTTTCACAGATGAGACGTTGTCTACTGTATCATTATGCTCATGGTAAGTGTTCGATAGAACTCCAATTTCTGCCCCTCTCCTCCTTAAAAAAAACATTTACAGCAAGCACTCGCCTAGCAACAACCACAGTAATGAACTTTCTTTTTCCCCTCTCTGTACCTAAAAATAAAACAAAACTCTCATGAACAAAGTTTCTTTCCTAGAAATCCCATATGTGTAACAAAATACTATGAGACTGCTTCCCAACTGAGTACAACATGATGGTTTCAAGTTTAATGTAAACAAATATTTGTTCAGCGGTCTTCTCAGATAATTAATTTTTTCTTAAAAGCCAAAAAAAATAAATTATTTTTTATTTATTAACTGGTTGTCCTAGCCGGTGTAGACGAGTAGTTAAGCTAACGTTGTTTTTGAGAAATAGCAAAATAATTTAAAGCAAGAAAAATAGAGTTTCACAAACTAATTAATCAAAAAGTCTGGCTTATTTTCTAAGAAACAGAAAAGCATCATAATAAGTGAATTATTTTTTTGTAAATATATTATTTATCATAAGTAGGATTTTTATTTTACAAAGTAATTCAGGCTGACTTGTTTCCTAAGAAACCGCAATACATTACTTTAAAAAATTGACTCTTTCTCTAACTGAAGACAGAAAAAAATACTCCACTTTGATCACAGCTCTACACTGCAGGAATCAACAAAAGTATTATTTTCTTGAATAATAGGCAGTTTCAACGCGTTAAGAATTAAATTGAAAGTTTACATGCATCACCACATAAGGGAAAACAAAATTAGGACTCACATACATACATATATACATACATACATACATACATACATACATACATACATACAGAAAAAAGTTTTTTTATATATATAGTCAACCACATACAGAACTGTTTTGCTGTATCACAGCTCATCAGTGTGACTAGACTAGCACCCATCCCTAGCCAGGAAATTGAACATGCAACCATCTAGTTGATAGTCGGCAGTTCTAACCTCCAGCCCATAAACGACCTCAAATGCCCATTCAAATAGACACTTTTTACAGTGCTCGACTTGCTTGTTTATTTACAAACAAACAAACAGGGAGCTTTGTATTAACGCTAATTAAGTGGCGGGTGAAATCCTTTTTTATGACAGTGCTCTACCGTAGGAAAGGGGCTTAATATATATATATATATATATATATATATATATATATATATATATATATATACACACACACACACACATATATATACACACACACACACATATATATATATATATAGACATATATATATATACACACACATATATATACACATATAGACACACACACACATATATATACACATATATATACACATATAGACACACACACACATATATATATACACATATATATACATATATATATACACATATATATATACACACATATATATATATATACACACATATATACACACACACATACACACACACACACACACACACACACACACATACGAGAGATGTTTCAAAAGTAATGCCTCATATTTTTTATTCTGCCCAAACAAATGGATCACGGGGGGATTGCACTGTTATGATGACTGAACTTATGCATTCATAACCTGAAAGTTTCATCCTTCTGTTGCAGATATTGATGGTGTAAACCTCTAAGAAAGCAACTCCTATCATGTACGCGTGTCAGAAGCAGAGATGTGTCATTGAATTCCTGGCAAAAGTGCATTGAGAATGATGATGACTATGTAGAAACATAAATTCTGGAGCACAAAAGGTTGCTCATTTTAATGGTACCACTCCCGTCTTTGTAGCTCTTCAACTTTTTGAGTTAAAAAAAAATGAAGTTTTACTTTTGGAATGACTTTCTTATATATATCTACAATTATATAAAAGGATAATCGATAACTAAAAACATTCAATGAAAAAAGGAACAGGCGATTTTGACCAAAGTTAACACCTTATACACCCTAACATTGCAAGTGCATTTGAGAAGTTTTATTACCACACAAGCTGAAAGGCCTAGCATATAAAATCTACAGTGCGTTCTTCTGATATGACAGAGGTGTGTTCGAAATGAATGTTTCTGTTTAAAGCACAATTTCACAATGATACTTGACCTTTTCATTTTAAACTTAAATTCAAGCCATTATCATCACACAAGCAGAAAGGCTATGCATATAAAATCAACAGTAGGTTCTTTGGTAAGACAGGGGCACGTTCGAAATGTATGTTTCTTTTTAGAGCACAATTGAAGCATGATACTTGACTTTTGCATTTTAAACTTTAATTTAAGCTATTATATGAAAATAATTTAATAAAATCAACAGTAGGTTCTCTACAGTGCAATGTAGACTACAATGTATTGTGGACTAAGTCACTGCAGAGAGGCATAAGAAGTTTTCTCCCAGTTCACCACGATGGGTCCCTAACTAAAGCAGACAATCAATCATTTTGATTGAAAAATGGGCGATTTCACTGATTTCGATGACAATAAAAAATATGGGAGCATGAAACATTCGTTGATCATCATACAATCCCGGCCAACGTCGGGTTTCCTTGCTGGTATATATATGTATATATATACATCATTTTCACTAATACCCTTGGGAAAGGTAAAAATCCATATATGCTCCCTCCAGCTACCTAGGAGAAAGAAAACTCTGAAATAAATAATACCTATCTTTCTCTGCTTATTTCGGCATTGTTTCTGGTTGCCTGGACTTTTCCTTGCCACTAAACTCAAGCAATGCCAGTCCAAGAGAGGTGCAGTTGGAGATTGTGCAACTTTTGCTTCATTATAAACTCCTCATGCAGGCCTCTTACTGGGGGTATTCATTGTTTCTGAAGACTGGAAAAGGGTTTATATATTTGAATAAGTAGCCATGCATATGCAAAGATGGTGTTTGTCCAGAATACCCCTCCCCCGACTCTTCTATAGAAAAAAAAAAATGAAAAAAAATCTGTATAATGTACGTACCGATAACGGAAAGAAAATACCGTATACCAAAAATTACATAAATTGTCAAGTAGTTTTATTTTTAAATAAGAAAATCTAATTTTATGACTAAACTACGAGCAATGATCTCATGACGCCATCTTGAAAACAATCTGAAGAAACAAGGGAGATAACTGCAAATAATTCAAGCTTGCAAGATTTTAGAAAGCCATTTTTAACATGCAAAGAAAAAAACCCTCCAGTTTGCTTAAAAATGATCTTTATAAAAATAAAACTACTTGATTAATTTACTTGATTTTGATGTACGATATTTTCTTTCTGTAATGGATACGTACATCATAAAAATTTTCGGTGCTTGTTCAAAGAAAGGCGACAGATCGACTTTTAAGCAAAAACAACATTACTTAATTGCTATGTCGAAAATATTAATATATCCAAAAATTACGAAAATTCATCGAGTAGAAGGTTATTTATAGTTATAAGTAATTTTTTCTGGAAAATTGGGGAAAATTGCATTTTTTGTAGATGTTTAGAGTAGAAAGCATATTCTAGATTACATGGTAATGGCGTCCAATATGCAAAATATTTTTCTTTACTAAAAACCCAATAGTTCTTCAACTTGATGAATTTTCGTAATTTTCGGATATATTACTATTTTCGACATGACAATTCAGTAAGTAATATTGTTTTTGGCTTAAAGGGATATATATATATATATATATATATATATATATATATATATATATATATATATATATATATATATATAAATTGATCTGTCGTCTCTTCTTTGTATAGACACCGATTTTTCTTTATTTTTGATATTTTATCAAAGGGGGTGGGGAGTTCTAGACAAATGCCGCAAAGAGTCACCTGTACATGTTCAATACTATGGCAACCAATCTATTTAACTGAATACAACAGCGACAACAACGCTATAATTGCACGTAGTCTTCGTCATAAATAAAGCTGTCTTGTCAGCAATATAATAAATAAATAAATAAAAATAACATCATGTTAATGTCAGTTGGCAGATATAACTCCAAGTCCCTTTGATAACAACGTTAATAGTTTTATTTAAAAGCCAACGGCAACTAAGATGAGGATTAGCTGTGCTCTGGTTACATAGTGTGGATTAATCAATCGACGGTTGATATAGTCAAAAGACTTCGGATTTATTATATAAATATTATATAAATATTATATATTATAAAATAGATGTTTTTTGTTTAAATTCACTTCTGATAACATAAAGAAAAAAACAAACTGAACGTTAATCTTTTTTTTATACAGAGAGTAGGGGAATTCTTTCCAAATTCATTTCAGATGGCAGGGTAAATCTGAGGAGCTTGTCTGACTTGCTATTTGCGTTCTCATTTTCCTTCGTCCCTTGAAATGGTCTTCTCCAGAAGCTAGAAAATGACACATGTTTCTCTTGCTAACTTTTACGTGACAGAATGGAAATACATACATTTATATACAAATAAATGCATCTTGGTCTTTATTATAAAGTAGAACAGTGTTTCCAAAAATGGGCTCCACAGAGCCCTGGGGCTTCATGAATAAGGCTAAAGGGTTCTGTAATCCCTTTCTTAAAGAGGACCAAATACATTATATGGAAAAATATATATTGGACATTTAGAAATTTCAGGAAACTCTGTTATTTTTCTTTGCATGACTGACTTAATCACATCAAGAGGATACCCATTCTTGGATAAAGTGTCAGTAATCATTTTAAATTCCTCATCCAATTTTGATTTTGAACAAATCATCAGGGCATGATATGTTAAGGTCCAAATTAAATTGATCTTACGTTTTGCGAGGCAAAATGAATCCCAGCGTGTATATAGTCTTGTAAATTTAGATTTGCTGTATATTGATGTAAGCTAACTAGATGGTGTTACCTTATATCAATAGACTGCAAATCCATTTTTACAGTACTCTCTCTCTCTCTCTCTCTCTCTCTCTCTATATATATATATATATATATATATATATATATATATATATATATATATATATATATATATATATACAGGATGGGACATAAGTTCTATTATCATATTTCGGAGCTATTTTTTGTGATAATACTAAAATAAATTTACTATTTTATTGTCAGTATATTATAATGTTATATGTGATTTCTTGTTTTTCAGAAACAAAAGAGACTCATTTTTAACAATATCTGTTTAATTGAAAAAAAGATTTATCATAGATCAGCATGAGAAGAGCCTGCGTCTACCAGAAATATTCAAGTTACGGAAAAACCTCAAAATCAAAAAACTTTTCATAAAAAGGACGATTGATCATTACTTGGAAACTTAGTCGATCAAAGATAGACAACGATCAGGCCGTCTCCGCACCTCCAGAACACCTAAACTCATCAAAAATATCAGGTGAAATCCAAGAAGATCCATGAGACAAATGGCAAAGGAAGCACAAACATCACGATAAGACTATGTCGAAGTGACCTGCAGATGTCACACTATAAGCTCCAAAAGCAACAGCTTCTCTCTGCACCCACAATTGCAAAGGGACTCATCAAAAGTCGACTCTTGTTAAACTGTATCAAAGAGGACACACTCAATAATATCATCTCCATGTATGTAAAGTTATTTTCATTTCAACAGTTCCACAATCATCAAAATGATAGAGCCGTTGCGGAAAATTGAAGCAATACTTGGTAATACAGGAAAGATGTTGAGAATGCAAAAACCAGAATCAGTGATGATCTGGTCGGTCATTTCTGATGTATAGAAATCTCCACTTGTTTTTCCTCCTTAAGGAATCAAGATTAACAAAGGACGTTACTTGAGAACATTGTTGAAGGTGCACTCACTCCATAGTGTAATTCTGTGTATGGTGATGAAGATCGGACTCGCCAACAAAATGGTGCGACAAGCTACACTGCTCGTGCAACACAACAGTGGTATAGAAATAACTGTTAGTCCTGGATCAGCAAAAAAAAATGGGCTCCTTCATTATTTTTTGTGGTCAATCCTGGAAATTGGAGCCTGCTCTATATCAAGATATTGAAGCTTTAGACACAAAATTAAACAAATACTGGGAGATAATACCTTTAGATGCTGTGCGTGCTGCAATAGATGATTTCCCCATAAAACTTTGTAGTGTAGTTAAAGCTTAGGAAAAGCATTTATGAGTCTTTACTGCTTTGAAGCAGGTCATCTGTAACAGATTGCCGGCACTCGATGGTCTGCCATACAAACTGTATTTGAGGCTATCGCCCATGTTTCTGCCTCTTCTGACGGATATGTTCAACCATTGGTTTGCTCAGGGATCCATCCCAGGGCAAGTCACCAAGGAAGTGATTGCTAAGGAAAGGTGATGGGCATGGCGGGGAAGAGTTAGACTATTACAGACTCATAACTCTGCTGAATACAGAGTTGAAGATTTTGGCCAAGGTCCTGTCGAATTGGCTGCAGATTGTTATTGGCGAGTTGGTTGAACCGGAACAGAACTACGTTGTGAAGGGGAGATCGATTCAGAACAACTGATCCACACGTTCCTAGAAGGAGGGATAGATGATGACACGGAAGCTGCGCTGATCAATTTAGATCAATCCAAAGCATTCAATAGGGTCAACCATCGTTTCCTGGCATCTGTCTTAGAGGCTACCGGTTTTTAACCGGACTTCTACAAGTAGATCTCCATGATGTATCGACGGCCCATGGCTGTCGTGCAAGTTAACGGAAAGCGCTGGAAACCCTTTGTTATCTCTTGGTCAGTTCGTCAGGGTGTCCGCTGTCACCCCTGCTTTACATCCTGTCCTTGGAGCCACTGTCCGCAAGCTGAGACGTGGGGAGGCAAGTTCAGCCCTGCATGGAATGGCTCTGCCTGGTGGCTCAGCCGCCAAGGTATCAGCGTTTGCCGATAACATCACGGTCTTTGTGTTGAGCTTCAGAGACATTGAGATCATGTTGGAGGCACTTGCACGTTACAAAAGAATCATGAGGGCCAAGATAAACTGCAGCGAGTCGGTCAGACTGCGATTTGGCACCTGAAGTGGCAACGCAAACCTCTCGGCACCCTTCAGCTGGACAGGTGGCCCGGTTCGGATCCTCGGCGTGTGGTTTGGACCGGTTCTCCAGTTCAACAAAAATTGGTTGGAGGTACGATCAAAGGTGGAGGCTGCGATCAACTTGTAGCTTCTTAAGAAACTTTCCTAAAGGGTAGAGCCGAGGCGAGCGCCACATACGTCTTCCCTCATCCTTTACCAACTGACCATACTTCCCCTGCCTTCATAACACCCACAAGCTATTGTCAAACTCTTGTTCTCACTCCTTTGGGACAAAGGAAGACACTGGGTGAGCAGACAGGTCTGTATTAAATGTCTGTGTGAGGGAGGCTTGGGAATGCTGGACTTGAAGTGTCATCGAGATGCCGCGAGTATGGCTTTCCTAAGCCTATACCTTCAAGATGATCAACCATGGAACCCTGCGATTACTGCCACCTTTCTCAATCTCTTCTCGTCACAGACCACAGGGAGAATCAGCCTTCCTGAAAGAGTGTCAAGCCGTGCTAAAACAACTACCATGACTTCTATCTGTAGGGAACTCCACAGGGATCTAGTGAGGGGCGCTGACGACAACTCACTATGCACACATTTGGGTTGGCAGCAGAGTGAGATCCGCTCTATGTGGAGTTGGGCGCCAGGTTTGAGTCATTTGTACAACTCAGAGTTCTCTCTGACCTGGCAATTGGCCTGAAATGCGTTTACCCTCAACAATGCACAATGCAACTCTGATTTTTTTGCGTCGCCGGCCTGTCCCTGTTGTGGGACGACAGTCGCATTGCCGCAAACTCCGCCAGTACTGGTCGTATGTTGGCAAGGTGACAACTTGCATCGACCCCGAACATCCTCGCCCGATTACTGTATCAAACGTAGTGGACAACGTGAGGCCTCTGTGGGATCGGGAAAGACAAGTGGTCTACATCGCAGCCCTGGCAGTGACAAGAATGGTGATTTGGACGTCGAGACTGCAAGATGGCCAGCTTTAAACACCAACTACGAGTAAAGATAAGATGCGACAGAACAAGGCTGCATCGCATGGCTTTTGAAAGAAGATGGATACATGTAGCAAGTCTGTGTGTATGAAACTTGAATACATGTTCCCCGTCTAGGTGTGAAGCACATGGTTCCTAGGGGGGGGGGTCCATCGGACCCCCAGCCCCTTTCCAATTTTACTTTTTTCTAGCCTCTCAACCAGCGAATAAATCTTTTTTCCTTTATTAGAAAGCCTCCAAGACCCCCAACCTCCAAAAACCACTATTTTTTCCTTCGGGGGGGGGGGGGCCTCAAAATTCCACCCATCTTGGAGGAAATAAATTATACACTAACACCCCCCCCACCACCACCAATTTTTTCTTTTCTCTCCTGTCTAGAACACAACACCCCCTCCATTTAGAGGCTGCCACGAAACCCTGGTTCTTTTACAAACCAGAGTGAAACATTTCAGACGGGGTTGGGAAGGCCTTACTAACCACGTTTTTATTTTTTGTTTTCTTTTTTCTCCCATCGCCCTCGACACAAATGAAATTTTTATTAATATTATTATCTTTTTTGTATATTTGGTATAAATAAATAATGTTTTAAAATTGGGTTTAAGTATGACCCCCCCCCACACACACACACATAAATAAAAATTTAAAAGGGTAACTATAATAAAAGATGCTGATTGAGAGAGAAATCCTTTAAAATTTCCAACAGAGATGAGATGGACCAACCAACCTCACCATCCCCCTTCTTTTTGAGTTAGCCTTGTGCCTAAATTTTTTGTTCATTTTCCCAATTGTATTCTTTCTTGTGAATAAAAAATTTAATATTTCAAGGTGTAGTATCTGTTCTGATGCTACAAACCCTCTATTCTAAGTCTAATAAAAAATGTTGAAAAAATAATAAAAATTAAATTTTGGGTTTTTTTTTTATTTCAGCCTTAGGGTCTAATAATGTTTTATATAAATATAAATAATTTTTATAAATTTTTGTCTGTCAAATAATTTACGCAGCTGAAATACACATTTGCCCATTTTTGTTAAGGCAGTAAATAAAGTGGCGATTTTTTTTTTTCAGATTTAAAAAAAAAAATTTAATGAAAATCGTTTCAAATAAGGTATGAAACCACTTGATGCAAGGAGCTTGAAAATTACCACTTCAGGATCAAAATCTAGCCAATAATAAATGTTGTATGGATAGATTGAATCTATTAGATTCCGACCAAGAAAACAACAATTTTTCTTCCTTTGTCAGAAAGACAACTCTTGAAATGTGAGGAAGCAAGAATTCTATTTAAAATTTATAAGGCTTCTACAGAATTGGGATGAGATTTTTTTAGCCGATAAATGGAGTTTTCAGATTAAAAAAAAAAAAAAAAAATAGGCAATGGTTTCACCTGATTTTTTTGTCAATTCCAATAGGTTACAATGGTAGCTTTCAAATTATGCAGTCGAAATTTCCTGAATATTACTGAATTATTAAACAAAACCACTTTAATCGTGTTAGCAGATGAAAAATTGCCGCCATCTTGTTTAAATCAAAACAGAAATCACTTTCCTTTTTAAACTCTCCTGTGTATTACGATCGTTTTCATCAAATTCTATTTTTTATTTTATTTAATAAATAATTTTCTACTTTATCGATTTTCATAATTTTTTCATATAATCATCTTAAAAATACGAGGAATGCGTAGATACCATTGTTTTCGTGAGAAATTCAGTATCACGATTTCCGAAATTTCGTCCCAATAGTGTAGAAGCGTCAACTAGATCACAAATGAGTAGGTAAAGTATAAAGCAAAATAAATTGTTTGTTTTTTTGTTTTGTTTTGTTTTTTTTTACTAATTTTTTAACAGGATTTTCTTTTAAAAAGTCAATAATAGTAATGATGAATGTAGTCAACAAGAAATATATTTTGGTGGACCTGTACGACGAGAGTGCACACTACTGCACATCCCATAAAAATGCGAGTTTTTCAACTTTCTTTTTTTATTATTTTTGTTCCGACGATTATCATATAGTATTATATTAGCAGAAAAAAAATTGAAAAAATAAATTTAATGACTTTTAAGAAGATGATTCACTTTCTCGTTATAACGTTTTAATCACGTGACATATCAGTAAAAAAAAAATGGAGAGTAAAAACGTGAACCCCTTCTTAAAAGTCATTAATTTTTTTTTTTTTTCAACTAATATGATACTTAAGTCTGTAATATATGATAATTGTTCGGAAAAAAAGTTCAAGATGTAAAACACGCATTTTTAAGAGGTGAGCACTCTTGTACAGGTCCGCCCGTATTTTAATACGGATAGGTAAACAATGCACGCACCTGAAGAAGGCCGGAGGGAACAATGGTCGAAACAATAGTGTGATTGGAACTAGTGTAAATAGTTTGCATCTTGTGGCTAACGATGACTTACCTGAATCATTTCTGTTGATTGTGCTGTTTTATTCCAGAGGTAATTCATCCTGAGCTGAACAAGTTTAAAAAAATATAGATATTGTCTGTCTATTTATTCCTACCAGTAAATATAGTGTATTATTATATCCTGAGTAAAAGAAAAAAAAAGTTGTGTATTTTTTATTTCTTCTTTTGGGACAGGAAAATGTTCTACTTCGTTTTTTCTAACTCGCCCGGCATATCTTGCTATAATGAACCTGTAATGCTTCAGTGATTTGTGTTGGCCTACAGGGAAATGAAAAAAAACAAAAAACTTACAAATGGAAAATATTAATGAAAAATGTTTGCTTCATTTGTCATATTTAATGAACAAAAATTTTTTAGGTCCTTTTGTTTGATGCTTAAGAAAGTTAACTTCTTTTCATTTTTTTTTTTTAAATCAACAAGAAAGGTTCAAGCCATTACATGTGTGCGTGTGTATCCTCCATTCGAAAAAAAAAAAAAAGATCAATATGTATTTATATTTATTAGTATTTAAATAAATGTAAATCCGTCTCGTCACGCAAAAAGTTAGTGAATAACAAACGTGCCTTTTTCTAGATTCCAGATGAAATCGTTTCAAGTGGTGAGGGGAAGTGAGAAAGCAAACAGCAAGTCAGACAACCTAACCTCCTCGCCGTCTGATAAGAATTTGGAAAAAAAAAAAAAAAAATTCCACTCTGTGATAAAAAATCAACGGTTAGTAAATTTTTTTTCTTTAGATCATCAGAAATGATAATAACAATTTATGTATGAAGATGTAAAAAATTAAATTACTGAAGTAATTCGATGATTTGATATGAATATTAGAGCGAACATCGGCAAAGTATAATTTCATTATAAATTGTATAATGTCATTTTTGACAGAGGGTGTGTATTAGTATCTATAATATACATATTATATGTATTAGTATATTTAATATACAGCATGTTTTAACGTATCACAACTTTTTTTGTGTGGCTAAACAGGCAAGTACTTCAATCTGAGATAAAAATCGTCCTGTTATGTGTCTTATTCATTACATGATCAACACAAACTTACTACAGTGAGTGAAATCTCAGTGCTTATATTAAACATTTTCAGCAACCATGAGTACTCCATTCGTTTACAAAGAGCTACAGAAACTAATGCGCTCTTTTTTGTTTTGATTTTATATATGTAAAGATTTGAATGTCAAATAAACCAAACTATATGAGTCATACTTTCTGGAAATTATAGATTTTGTGATAAAAATATATTTTCTCATTTAGATTATCTGCTATCTGGGTAGATCCAACAGGAAAGGTTACTTCAAGGCAGAATTAAAGACCTTTGTATTTTTTGTTTATAAACATGCACTAAACATCCATATGCGTGTGTGCTTTTGTTTTTCCTTTTTTTTTTTTTTTCACACAGACGATACTTTCAGATAAGGTCACGATGTGTATGTGTAAAGTGTTATAATCGTTTATATATATATATAAGCATAGGTGAGTAAAGTAGGTAATGGATGCAGAGAGCGCATAAACCACCTGTCATTTACTAAATCTTCTTGTTCTTATCATGGAAAACATAATTCCGTGTTCACTTCGTTACACGTGTATTTATGTATCAAACTAATTCTCAAAATAAGGTCACTAGTCTGAGTCTGGCATTATTACATCTCCTTCTTTTCGTTTTATATATATATATATATATATATATATATATATATATATATATATATATATATATATATATATATTGTGTGTGTGTGTGTGTGTGTGTGTGTGTGTGTGTGTGTGTGTCAGTGCGTGTCAGTGCATGAAGCACGATTCTCCATTTCTATGCCGACATGGCACAGCTGTTGTTTTTTATTGAGTAAGAAAGGGAATATGGAAATAAGGCAAAGAGAAACAAAAGTGAAATTAGAGCAAGTTTGTTTAAAAATAGAGAGAGAAAGAGAGGGGGGTGATGTGTGAGGGAGAGAGATATAGGGTGAAAAAAAAGGAGAAGAAAGGAAAAAACGAAAGAAAGAACATCTGAAAAAGATGTTTTTTCTTTGCTTTTTAGTTTGTACTATTATTGGATCAACACTTATGAAGGTCAAAAGCCACTCAAGGATAAGGGTTGATGATGATTGTTATTGTTGTTATTAAGATGATGATGATGATTAGCAGCAGGAGAAGGGGGAGGAGAAGGAGGAAGAAAGGTTAATGTCACTCAGATTCCAGAAAAGCCCAACGGCGATTACCAGCGAGAAATCAATGGAAAACAACTGTTGCAATAATGCAAAATGATTTGCAATGGTTATTAAAAGAAAGAAAGAGTGTTGAAAATCTAGAAAGATTTGTTGTCACTCAAACTCCAGGAAACACCACGTGTTGCTAGCCCTTAGTAAGTAATTAATAATAATAATAATAATGATGATGATTCAGCAGATAAAGTCATAACGGTGAATCACATAAATAAATGCAACAAACCAACCTCAAAAGAATACAAAAACAGACATGCGTGAATGGGAACTATGTAAACATCTGCACTAGTGTAGCATCTGTTCTGTTTATCATGTGACCATCCACCCAGGCATTACATCCTCCAGTTTTTTGAGGGGTAATGTAGCATCTGTTCTGTTGTCATGAGACTATCCTTCCAGACATTACCTCCTCCTTTAAGAGGAAGGGTAGTAACATACGTTAACATAAAATTGTCATAATTGGTTGTTCATTAGCAAACTCAGCACTTGCATTCTATATACTGGCAAAAAATATAAAAATATAGTTAAACATGCTATAATATGTTGGTGCCCTAGAAGATGGTCATGAAGCGTCTGAGAGGATGGAAAGGCTAAAGAGAGACATCACCATCCAGACCTCAACTGAACGAGAACAGAGAGCGGTGGAATTTGAGAATGATTATTGTCACCCAAATTCCTTTATCGACAAGAAATAACTGGTAACAGCTGATCCTGTGTGTAGCTGTAACAAAACGTGGTGCAAGTTGTCACCCTCTTTTCTGACTTGACTTGAGATCCACCAAACACGCTAAATGAAAACTGCTGGTAGGTTACACCATCCCACTCTATCACACCTCTGCCAGCTAAAATGGGGTTTGACAACATAGAGGTATGAACAAATATACCATGGTTAATGCAATGCTTTCTCTGAATTCTTGAAAATAATTTTCTTTTAATATTTAGAACCATAGAACTTGTTATTTGCGGTCATTGCAACTCAATCAACTCAACTTGCCAAAATAAAAATGGCCAACTACTAAGATGGAGATAATAATTCAACAGTGTGAAACACCAAGTTAGTTATAATACTAATGGAATTGAACTGGAAATTTGAGGAAACTTACTATCATTTAGATTCTAGGGAAAGACACCGGTTTTTATTAACAATAAATCATTGGTAGTAATTAGTGTGAGAGTTTCATTATTATTTGAGTATGAGATGCCATTTTCAGAATAACTTTTTCTTGTTTGCATGCTTACTGATGCATTATGGTCATTTGTTTCTTTGTTTGTTTTTTTGGGGTTTTTTTGGGGGGGTTTTAATGAAGAAGTAAATAAAATTAAATATAAATTACAATTTTATTTCCGAGCTAAAATTACAATTTAAGATCAATTTTGTTTTTTAGAAGTAAATAAAATTAAATATAAATTACAATTTTATTTCCGAGCTAAAATTACAATTTAAGATCAATTTTGTTTTTTAGAAGTAAATAAAATTAAATATAAATTACAATTTTATTTCCGAGCTAAAATTACAATTTAAGATCAATTTTGTTTTTTAGAAGTAAATAAAATTAAATATAAATTACAATTTTATTTCCGAGCTAAAATTACAATTTAAGATCAATTTTGTTTTTTAGAAGTAAATAAAATTAAATATAAATTACAATTTTATTTCCGAGCTAAAATTACAATTTAAGATCAATTTTGTTTTTTAGAAGTAAATAAAATTAAATATAAATTACAATTTTATTTCCGAGCTAAAATTACAATTTAAGATCAATTTTGTTAAATCAGTGTGCTGCTACACCACTTAATTATAGACACCCTTTGACGACAGAAGATTTTCTACTCTGACAACTTTCTTCATACCACTTGCTTTTTAGAATTCTTTTCCTGTTCACTATTTCCCCCAACAGAAACAGCATGCAGAAATTTAAATGTAATGTGAACAAGCATCTTGTTGTTAAACTAATTATAATATATACACAATACAAATTAAAGTCATGGGGTTCAGAAGAAAGATCTGTATGTAATTATCAGCAGGTGTTCTTAGATGACCAACGTTTATGTAGCCAAAAGTATTTTATCATGTCATGGGTTCTTGCGTAATGTAGTGATACGTAGTAAGATTGCACATCTAAAAACAAGAATGCATTTAAGGCTCCCAAAATTCATACTAGAATTGTCTGAAAGGGCCTGTGGCATAGCAGATAAAGTACTAGAGAACATTCTTCTGGAGATTGGACTTTCAATCCTCAGTTTGGGTGATACAAAAGATACAATTGTGAATTACTGAAAATCTCTACTTGGTCATGGCTGATGGAATTAAAGCATTCTACCCCTGTGGATTAAATAAAGGGTCCCGTTCAAAATTCTGTATTTGACAGAAAGGTTCCTGAGTTTGACAAGATTCATCTCAAGAAGGTCAGAGGTTACGTTGGCAGAAACGTTGTGCAAATAACACTCAAGATGAGAACAATAGTCCGAATAATCCAAAGTTTTGTTGTTGTTATTGACAGCATCTCTTCGCATGTAAACTTTAACATTATGTATCATTTGGATTGTTTAGACTTCTGTTATCATCTTAGGTGTTAGTCTCACAATGTTTCGGCTGATGTAGCCGCAAACCCTTTCAGGTGTATTTTGTTGAACTCTGGAATCTTTATGGCAAACTCGGGAATCTACATGGAATTTCGAGCTGAACCTTTTATTCAATTCACAAGGGTTTATTGTTCTTATTCTGTTGGCCATAACAAGATATAAATCTTAAGTAATTTTTATTATATTCTTAGTATTTATCCAGTTAGGGCTGACAGTGTGAAGAAGAAGTCATATGATACATTATAATTGCAGCACATGATATGAGGATGAGGTCACCACACAGCCACCAATGCTCGAGCAAATACAGGTTGATGGCCTCGAATTGTTGTTCATCGGAATACAATCATTTTTATTTATATATTTATAACTTTTTAATATATACACAAACATGGAGGATCGACGTATTCCAAAGGATATCCTATATACAGAACATCTGGGAGAAGGTCCACTGCACACCCCCCAACTCTGGTACAAAGATGCTGTGAGGCGAGTCGTGAAGGCATTGGACAGTGAGTCTTGATAGAGCATTGCAGATGATCGCTCAAGATGAAAAGGAACCCTGAAAGCAGAGAAAGAGCTGATAAATGTTGCTGTATAGAAGCTTGCCTATAGAAAGAACATCATCAACCGTCCAGGACATACATGTTTTAGAGCTTTCCAACTGAGTTTGCTGCTGCCACATTGGTCTTTTCAGCCACAAACAGTTCTGCTCCAACCAAGTAGACAGCCAGAACAACTAGGTTAAGGATGTTTCATTTATGGTCGACTCTGACTGATGGAGGCCTATTAGTACTATTAACATTAACATTTACAAAAAAAAAAAAAAATGATGATATTTAAAAAGTATATAATCTTATGTATAATTAACTGGTTTTGCTGGATCACAATCACTTCACAAAGTTTGCTTTGAAATACTTGAAACATTAACTTAAAATAATAAAAAAATTCACTAATAATTTTATTGTAAATGCTAAAAATAATCTTTCTCATTGATTTATATAGATAGATTTTGATGATTTCAATAGAAATTTATTTATTTTTTAAATGTGACAGTAAAGAAAGGAAAAGAAAGAAGAAAGAATTTATGTGGGTGATAGTGTATTGGGAGTATGTGTATGATTTTTCACTTAAAAGTTATAAATAGATCGAAACTTGTTGAAAATTAGGTCATTCCTTCTAGTATCTGGTGCTAACAGATCAGGCTATCTGAAGATACTGGCTTCCTGACCTAAAATATACCAAACATTAAAGTTATTATTTTTTTTCCTTTCTCTTTGCAAAACTCAATCATATTCTGCAAAGCCCAAAGCAAAAACAATTTTCCCTTACAAAATAACTAAAAACCATGAATGAACATATGTGAACATATAAAGAATTTGAAGTTTTAAAAACTTTTACCAAAATGACTGGATTCAGCATCAAATAACCTGGAAAGGGTAATTCGTATTATTTGGCTTCCTCGTACTACTGTTCTCATCTTGAGTGTGATTTTCACAATGTTTCAGTCGCTGTAACCTCCAACCTTCTTCAGGTGTATCTTGTCAAACTTAAGAATGTTTTTGTCAAACTCAGGAATTTGGACGAAATTTAGAACGGAACTCTTTATTTACTTCATAGGGATAGCATGCTCTTGTTCTTTTTTTTACCACTTTTACAATTGATTTTTCCAAGTACTTTAACCACTGCACCACTGGTCCTTGCAACAGAAGCATTCCCAAGTTTGACAAGATACACCTGAAGAAGGTTGGAGGTTACATCGACAAAAACGTTGTGAAAATCACACTCAAGATGAGAACAGTAGTCTGGTGAATCAAAATAATACGAATAACCAATCCTCATCTCAAAAATTCAGAAACGCTGAAATAGGTTGTAATGTAAAATAAAAATGCTAAATATTTGTCCAAGAAATAAAACAATTTTGCGAATCAGAAATATTTATTATATCAAAAAGAATCATTAAATTAAAAAAATAAACAAAAATAAAAACACTAACAAATAATAGTTAATTAATAAAATGTCCTTTATCAAAAGCAATATGTAAATCAGTTAACCATGAGACTGATATGGCATATACACAAGCTGTATATAAAAAAGATAGTTTGTCTATTGAATTGACTTGAAATAAGGCATTTTGACTTTACCATTAACGTGAGAAATTTGCCCAACTTTTATATTTATTCATTTCGATAAAAATTTGTACTGTGTTGTTTAGTTTTAATTAAATTTTGTTTAAATATTGAAAATAAAAATATTTTTAAATATAAACCATGTTTTTGAGAGAAAATTTTTTTTTTTCAAACAGATGTGTTTCTGCAGAAAGAATTGACTATACATTCTCTAAATTCAGTCGTTTTCAGAATTCAACAAAATAAAAGTGTAAGTTGCAGAATTTTTAGATATAGATTGATAATTTGTATTATTCAGATTATTTGGACTATTATTCTCATGTTGGTCTTTTTTATTCACTACGTAAACCAATTCATAAAGGTAGGTTTTGTCGATGGCATTTGAATATTCATTCAAATATCATAAAAAAATGAATACATAGATTTTCAGTAATTGACTGCTGTCCATGGATAACATTCTAGCAGACCTGCAGAGAGCTGAAAACATTTCAAGACCGCTTGGTTAGTTCGAAGGCCATCTTGAAATGCTCATGATATGGGTGCAGAAGAAGAAAGACGGACTGCTAAGAACTCTTTCAACCTTACAAAATACACACAAACGGTTTCGATTCTGTCAGGTTTGCATCAATTCTCTAACCAATCAGCTTAAACAGAGGTGATGGTTATCAACCTGACAACATGAAATTATTTGTCAATCATATGTGAAGTTATTAGCTCTGACCTGGTCATGCCATCGAGAACTGTGGAATCACCGTAGATCAGTTCACTACAACCAGAAAAAATAACAAATACAACTCACAAACTAACTGTTTGATTTTTTCCTTCTTTCTCAGCAAGAATGCTAGATGTCCTCAATACCATACAATACAGTGCCGGATTAGTGAGGTCACTCAAGTGTCCCCATTGCGGCACCCCCAGTAGAGGAAACGCCAGAACATAGTTCTCCGAATGCGGTGGTGTTGGATGTATGTCAACGAGGTGACAGCTCGTATCGATCCCGACCATCCTCACCTGCTTGACACATCTTACATTATTCACAGTGCTGAGTAGTAGCAAGAATGATGGTGTGGATATCGCGACTGAACGAGAAGCATGGGGTGGAGTCTTTTGCAGATCAGTATCTAATCGTTTTCTTCAAGCACCAATTGAAAATCAAGATCATATGTGATAGGAAAAGATTACATCTCGCAACCTATGACAGAAGATGGATCAGAATAGCAAGATTGTGTGCATAAAGAGGTGCCAAGTTGGAATACGTGTTCACTGCTTGAGCATGCCACGCAGTCGAACCCCAGACCCCTTGCGATGATCCATTTGTCTAGTTTAGGTTCTTAGCTATTCGAGTGAATGCTACTCCTCCCGATATGAAACCTCCAAGATGCCCACACCCCAGTTTTTCTTTTCGTCTCTGACCACCCTACCAATTGATCTCATCTTAGAGTGACATCACATAGACCCCAACGCCCCCACCATATTTTTTTTTTCTTCCCTTTTGGAATTCAACCCCATTTAGAGATCGACCTGCTTGTTTTCGAACCTCATCAAGCCAAAGGCAGTAGACGGTTCACCATCTGGAAAAGGTTAGGGGAGCCTTGCTAACACTTTTTTTTTTTTTTTTTTTTTTTACTTTTTCCCATACCCCACGCCAATGAAATTTTAAGAATGATTTGTACAAAATTCTCTTATTACAAACAAATTGTTAATTAATTCAAATTTTATTCATTATTATTGTTATTATTTATTAAAAAGGAAAGAAAGAAAGAAAGAAAATGATGTGATTTGGGAATCTTAAGTAGGACAACCCGTGGTATATATGTGGTATTATGGTGACTGAGAACTCTAGCTAGGATTTGCATAGATAAACCAAAGGGACAGTGACAAGGATGACCATAGGCCCCATCCTCTCCACTTTTTTGATTGGCTTTATGATTAATTTTGTTTTGTAAAATAGTGAATAATTCCACCCCATCTTTCCAAGCTTATAACTCCTCGAAAAATGCAATTCAAGCCCTAATTTTTTTTCAATTAAAGGAGCAAGGACCAAGGTTCCATTAAAAAAAAAAAAAAAAAGAAAAAACAAATAACGTGGTTTAAAAAAAAAGGTTTTAAACTTCAAACTTTACAGGTAAAATTCTAAAAGAACACTATGTTTTTTTTTTTAAATTTGAATATATTATGTATTGACCTTTTCTCTTCAATTTGTGAGTAAATAATTATGTACTCATCGGGTTACTAAATTAAGTATTTACTTTTTAATAGACACTTTGTCTAAAATATTATATTCGATTTATTGGAAAGAACATAAAATTTCACATTTACCCTGAAAATATCGTAAAAATAGAATCAATAGAAAAATTTTGATAGATTTTTAAAATTTAAAAATTGAAAAATATTGAGTTTAAAAATTGAAAAATATTGAGTTCGGAAAATTCATTACTGTTTTTAAAAAAAAAAAATATTTCTATTACTTTTAAAACAACTGTAATAGTTTATTTTGGAAGTATAATCCATAAAGAAAATAAATAACCCACTTTTAACAGAGAAATTCCGAGATTTTTATATTGTATTCGCAGTTTCGTGTTAGGGGTGTCAAAAATTCCTACAAAAATTCTGATACCGCTACTGCTGCTGCTCATCGATAACATTCTAGCAGACCTGAGAGGTGAAAACATTTTAAAACATTAAAATTATGAGAATACTTTACTGTTTTTGTGTTTTCCTTGCATATTTTTTTAAATAAAAAATTCAATAAGATAAAAGGATTTTTTTTAAAAATCCTATTTAAAAAAAAAAAAACATAAATAAATAATTGTAGTTATAGTTTTATAACAATTTGTCTATTTCAAAATCGTATTTTAAAAATATTTGTAATTATAGTTTTATTACAATGTACCTATTTCGAAATTGTAAAAATTGGTAACAAAAAGAAACAAAGTTAAAGTAAAATCGAAATTATTTATGGGATTTAGTGATTGTCAACAATTTCCAATAGAGAGAAAAAAAAAAGAGTGTGAAAAAAGTCAACAAATAACTGTTACCAAAGGCAAGAAAAAATATTTTTCTTCTTATGTGTGTACTGTGTGTGTGTGTGTGTGTGTTTGTGTGTGCGTGTTTTTTTTAATTTTTTTTTTTTTTTATTAATGTTTTATTTACATTCTTCCACTCGTTGTTTTCCGAGTCTTGTAAATCCTATGCATTCAAGATGGTGGCAAATTTTACTCGATGTCGACAACTTATAAACCGAAAAAATAAATAAAAATACAGCTAACAAAAACATACAAATCCGTTGAAAATTAAATTTTCCGATTGATTGGTGATAGTTGTCTGTATTTTTGTGTAATTTTCGAATTGTTTTTAACAATTACACAAAAATACGACATCGAGGTTTCACTTTGAGTAAAATCGGGCGCCGTTTTTAATACGTCGTCGTCGGGTTTACAGGGTTCGGGAGGCATCGATAAAAAAAATAAACACTGAAAAAAGGCAGATAGGTAGTGGAATGTTTTTTTCTTTCTCGTTAAAAATGTCCGATTATCAATTATTTTCTGTAAATGTAAAAATTACAAACATGATATAAAATATAAACAATTAAGATCAAGGCCAACTCAACGGCGAATGACTATTTTTCTCCTCGGGAGTGAAAGGATAGTTCATTCCTTTCATAAGTCGAATGAAAGTCTCCCAGAAAGAGACGAAAAATCTGTTCTTTGTTATTTTCGGGGAATCACGGAGATTCCCATCAAGAGAAAATAGAAAGTTTTTCACAAACTACTATAAGTATGCGATTTTTAAAAAAAATAAAAAGCAACGATTGCGCTGTGGATGTTATACTTATATATACACGTTATGATCAGTATTGATGGCGCTGATTGAAAATAAATATGCTCTAAGAAATTACAACATTAACTATTAAAAAATATTTTATAATATTCCGATAAAATATGATATTATAATAATAATCACATAAGAATACTTATGAAATATATTTAGAAAAATATTTAATTGAAGAAAAAAGGTAATTTTTATATATAATCATTACAACCTTCACCTTCAATATCCACAAAGGGAGGTAACTGGTAAATGTGGTTATAAAACTTTAATGTCCCCCGAAAACGTTTTGACTTTATCATTAATGTGAGAAATGTGCCCAACTTTAGCATTTATTCATTGTGATAAAAATTTCTGCTGTGTGGTTTAGTTATAATATAATTTTTTAACTATTAAAAATATAAAAATATTCTTAAATATAAGCCGAGGGGATTTAATTTTTTTAAAACAGTTGTGTTTCTGCAGAAAGAATTCACTATACATTCTCTAAGTTTAGTTATTTTCATAATTTAACAAACAAAATGTAAGTTTCGGAATTTTTTAGATGTAGATCGATAGTTTCTATTATTCAGATTATTTGGACTATTATTCTCATATTAGTTATTTTTAGCAGTCACCATAATAGGCTATTTTCTCTTGTGGATTAATTAATGCTCCCCTTGCTGACTGATGTGCCCATGCACTGACCAGTCAGCTACCAGGGTGCATTAATCCTATATGTCCCTGAAGGAACTACTTACCCTGGTCAGGTACTAGCCAGCAGCTAGCAGAGGAGCTCAGACCACCAAAGAAGACAGACCTCTGTCTTCTCACTCTCAGTCCACTGAATCCCCCCAGGCTGCAACTGCTTCACTGAAGACTTCCACTGGACAACCTGGAGACTCCAAGTTTCTGCCTCCTGACACGAGAACATACTAGAAATTTCTGTTCCTCTGACCCATCAAATTATTGCCCCATTAGCCTCCTCCCACTTTTTGCCAAAATATTTGAGACCTTAATTAACCATGCTCTAGTCTATCATCTTACAGATGCTAAACTTCTGACTGACAAACAATATGGATTTAGACAAGCCCGTTCCACAGCAGACATCCTAACTGTGATCTCTGAACGTATATACCATTCACTGGACAAAGCGGGGGAGGGCAGAGCAGTAGCTCTAGATATATCTAAGGCTTTTGACAGGGTATGGCATGAGGGTCTTCTCAGGAAAATTAGATCATACGGTATCACTGGTAGAATACTTAACATAATTAAATCCTTCTTAGATAAGAGAAAAATCCAGGTTGTCCTCGATGGTCGTACATCTAAACAATATGATATAAATGCGGGGGTGCCCCAGGGGTCTATCCTTGGACCTCTATTGTTCCTGATATTCATAAATGACCTCCCCAACAAAATTGCCTCTGAGATGGGTATATATGCTGATGACACTACACTCTATGGCATGCATGACCAGAAGACGAATGAACACGTTTCTAAAGAAATGGCAGAAACACTAGAGGAAGACCTCCAATCTGTGGTGGAATGGGGACAAAAGTGGTTGGTCGCGTTCAATGCTGCCAAGACTAAACTAGTTTCATTCAATAATTATAGGAAACCCTCTCTACCACCTATAGCAATGGCCAACGACTCTTTATCTGAGAGTATATCTTTCAAACTCCTTAGCCTAACGTTCACAGGAAACATGAGTTGGAACAATTACATTGAAGGCATTGCCAGGGCCGCTGCAAGAAAGGTGGGCTTTCTCTACCGTGCTAGAAAACTACTAACACCCGAAAGTATCCTGTACCTCTATAAGGCCACCATTCGCCCATGTATGGAGTATTGCTGTCACATCTGGGCTGGTGCATCTGCTACTAGTCTCTCGCTCCTTGACAAGGTTCAAAAGAGAGTCGCAAACCTGATAGGCCCTGAACTGGCATCTAAGCTTCAGCCTCTGTCCCATCGACGAAATGTTGTATCCCTCTGCCTTTTCTACAAGTATTTTAATGGTGAATGCTCTGACGAACTACAATCACTTGTGCCCCCACGACGTGAGCACCCTCGACAAACACGACAGGCTGCTAAATCTCACCCCCACACTGTAGAGATCCCGAGATGTAAAAGATCTTTTTACTCCAATAGTTTCTTCCCCAGAACCGCTAGACTCTGGAATTCCATTCCAGGTCCCTGCTTCCCCAACAGTACTGACGTGCAGAAGTTCAAGTGTAACGTGAACCGACATCTTGCTGCCCAAATCCCTACATAGTACCCCAGTAGTTGTTGCCCCTGATAGTAGCCCCCTACACCAAAGTGGCGATTTGCCTTGTTTGGGGTGAAAATGTAATTAAAAAAAAAAAAAAAACTTTTTTGTTGTTTTGTTCTAAAAAAGAAGTGTTTTGTTCTAAAAAAGAGGTTTGTGTTTTGTGTTGCAACTTAATCTTTTATCAGGGGTTTTATGCACTTACACATAAAATCTACCTAAATATTATATCCATCATGTTTCAGCCAATATAACCTCTAAGTTGTTCAAGAGTATTGTTTCGAACATAGGAACCTTATAATCGAACTTGGGAACTATTATGTGACATTCTTCTGCAGGTTGAAAGTCAATCCTTGCTACAGGTGAATAATAAATTCACACTTCTATCCGATTATAGCTGATGGAATAAGAACAATCTACCACCATGAGTTAAATAAAGTGTTCAGTTTGAAATTCCAGAGTTCAATATAAAGATTTCCAGCTACAACTTCATGGAGCTTCATCATGTTGCTAGTCTAAGTCTGTTTTCTTCAGAATTATCTGATCTATTCCCTGCTTCTTTTGTTTGAGCTTGTGTCTCTTGTTTGTCTACAGATCTCCATCAATTTACTATGTTGGTTCTTCAATTTAATACAGCTTCCTATCCCCGTAGTTTTTTTCCAAGAACTGCAAGTTTGTGGAACTATCTTTCTGCTGATTGTTTTCCTCATATAGCCTTGTATTTTTCCAGACTGATGTCAACAGGCATCCTCTGTCATTACAATAATCATCTTTTGCTCTTTTTAGTTTCTAACATCCAGTAACTTTATTCAAAGCGATTTTTAAAAAAAATAGAAGGTTCCCAAGATTTACAGTGTGATAAAACAAATTTATCAAATTAATTATTGCTTCATTTATAAAACTCATGCATAATAAAATATTGTTCAATTTTTATTTATTAAACTAACACAATTTTTTAACTTATTTGATTAAAACTAACACTGTCCGTGAGTCAAGTACTTAACTAGTATAATATAAAATTATGGCAAAATAGCAGATTAATCATGCTTTGTCATTTTAACGTAATATTGTAAAAAAAAAAATTTTTTGTAAAACTTGCAGAGAATCCTCTGTTTTATGGTTGTTGTAAAAATGGAATGGAAATTTAAATTTCGTTCCATTTTAAATTTGGTACATTTTGACATCACATCCAACTCATCGTTCACGTTCAACATGTTAACTTTTAGGTTTTCGAGTATGCTGACAAGGTTGGAGTGGGTTTATTCCGAAAGCTGTTCTTAACATGTGGGAGGTTGGAGTGTTTATTCGTTGTAAGCATACCCAAAAACCTATAAAAGTCGATATTTCCAATGTGAACAGTGAGTTGACTTTTATAATAAAAAATACCAAAAAGTTTACAGAAATTGACTTTTTTCATTTAAAAATTAAATTATTTCGTTTTTGTTAATAAAATTTTGGTAAATTTTTACCACGCGACACAGCCTCATTCCCCTCCCCCCTTCAAAAAATGAAGATCTACATTTTTTTTGCCTAATACGTTTAAACAGCCTTTATAAATAATATGAAAAAATAAATTTTGAAAAAAAAATTAACATTTTAGCGTGGGGGATCACTTTCCTATATAAATTTAATGTAAAATGAGCACCCACGTTTTGGCTACCTAGCGTTCAACTAGTCATGTCACCCCTAGCATTTTTTAAAGTTTGATGATTAATGAGGTAGGGGGGGGGGCAAAACATAACAAATTCAAATTTTATTTTGGCTGGAGGGGAGGGATTACATTTGAAACATAAAATAATGGTAAATTTAATTATTTATTTTTATTTTTTTGCCAGGAGGGAGGGGGGTGGTTAAAATTTTTATGAGAACATTCTGTACTTTCACCTAACAATTTCATAAACAAGACAAACCTCAAAATATGACAAATTCAATTTTTGGAGGGAGGGTGCAAGGGGGGGGGATTACATTAGAAACATAAAATAATGACAAATTTCATTTAAATATTTTTGGAATTAATTTTTGGTAAATGTGGCCTGGTAGACCAACTCACAACCTACCTTTAAAAACTTATTTCTAGGGGTTTCGGGTGTGCTGAAAACGAATATCGCATTTAAAATTGAGGCTGGCAACTAGTTTTCATGATATTGCCAAGATACTTTTGCACATGTTTCATGTAGCAATGTAAAATGGCGGCCGTATTTCTTTATGCAGCATACAGAAATGGGGGGGGGATGATGTACCTATTTACTATGCCTCCCCACGGGACAGAGTTAGACACCAGGGTCGTTTTTTAACGTGGAGAAAAGGTACAAAAATAAAAATTGTCTCAGTCGTGAAGGATTTCTCCTCCACCGAAAGAGAACAAGAAATGGAAGTGCAGCATCTGAAGAACAGATACTACACTTTGATCTTGACCAAAAGGGGGGATGATGTAATGAGATTACAAAATAATGTGGAGCTAATCTTTTTTTTTTATTATTAGTATAAATAACCGAATAAAAGGAAAATAATAAATAAATAAAATAAAACATTGATTTTTTTTAATGTGCATACACAAATATGGCCGCCACTTTACATTGCAACATAAAACATGCGGAAAAGTATCTTTGCAATATCATGAAAACTAGTTGCCAGCCTCTATTTAAAATGCGATATTTAAAAATGTATGTTTTCAATTTATCGTGTTATTTTATGCTTCAAATGTAATTCTCCCCCCCAGCCCCTAGGTCCCCCCCCCCCAAAAAAAAAAAATTGAATTTGTCATGTTGTGGGACCCGTTTGGTTTATGAAATTGTTAGGTGAAAGTACAGAATGGTCTCATAAATAAAAATAAATAAATTTATAGTGTTATTTTATGTTTCAAATTTAACCCCGCACTCCAATTTGAATGTCGTGTTTGCACCACCACCCCATTAACAAACTTGAAAAAATGTTAGGGGTGACATGTCCCGTAGAACGCTAGGTGGCCAAAACGTGGGTGCTCATTTTACAGTAAATTTATATAGAAAAGTGATCCCCCTACTCTAAAATATTCAATTTTATGTTGTCTTTTTTTTTTTCAAAATTTCTTCTTTCAATATTATTTATAAAGGCCGTTTAAATAAACGTATTAGGCAAAAAAAAAAAAAAAAAAAAAAAAAAAAAAAAAAGAAAGAAAGAAAAGGGGGGGAAAAAAAAGAAAAGATCTTTTTTTGGGGTTAAACAACGCTGGGTCTTGGTCTTGGGTCATGTAAAAATTTACCAAAAATGTATTTAAAAAAAACAAAAAAACTTTCGTTTTTTTTTTTAATTTATTATATGTATAAAAAGTACGATTACTGAATTTTATTCTTTTGATTACTTTCGGGCAGAATAAAAACTAAAATATTAAAAAAAAAAAAAAAAAAAAAAAAGATTAAAACGGAACGAAATTTAAATTTCTGTCCCATTTTTACAACAACCGTAAAGCAGAGCATTCTCCGTAAGTTTTATCAAAATTTTTATTAAAAAATAATTACCGTTAAATTCAACCATCAATTTTTTTTCTTTGGTCTTTTTGCTAGAAGCAAATTGTTGTATCTATTCTCAGGTTTTGGTGTTGTACTTAGTCCTTTCAGCCAATGACTTCTCGACTCTTGCAATTTTTATTTTTGTTCTTAGCGAGAGTGTCTCATTTGGAGGAACTGGATTAAAAAAAAAACGATTTTGTTTCTAAGTTTGCTTTCAAGGGAAGCAAGAACAACGCTCTTAGATTTCATATAGTAAAAGTAATGAAAGGGAAGCAACTAATTTTAATTATTGGAGTTACTTCCCTTGTAACTAATGAACGGGAATGATCGGGGTGAAGTTCAAACATTCGTAGCAAGAATTTTACAAAATATAATATGTTTCGTTTGTTTCATTTTAGTAAAAGGTTGTTTCATTTCATTCGTTTTATTAATATAATCAGGGCAACTTAAACATTAATGCTCATTAAATCTTCTTATAACGTCAAATTTAAATATTTTGATGTAGGAAATTTTTTATATAATTACTTTGTCAAATTACTTAACCTGATTAATAAATGCAATTTTTTAGTTACCCTAATTATAACTTTTCCTGTTTCGTAATTTTTTGCTAAGTCTTGGTGCATTTTGCCGCATTCTGGTTGTAATATACACGTACAAAGCAAAACGAAAATTGAATGAAATGAAATGACGTGAAAAGTTTAATTTTGTTTTCGTACAAAAAAAAAAAAAATGAAAATAAATTATTAAATATTTTGAACGAAACAGAACAAAATAAAGCGAATCAAACCCTGCCAAATTCTATAGGTAGGTAAACTTTGAGGTGTTATTGTGAAATAGTAGGCAAAATAGATTCGCAAGCAGTAAATAATTGCCCCCATCAACAGACAAATTATTTACAAGGCAAATGCCTGCCTATCTCTGGCTACGATACTGGCGCTTTAAATTAGGAAAAAAATCTTTGTTGACTTCTCCGAGGAGGGAGTTCAAACAGCACAGCTGGCCATACTCTTGATGTTTTCACATTATTTCCAATCCATTTGATGGTGTTATTCTTGTTTCCATTTGGACATTATAATATCCAATTATCCTTAATAACTTTCTAAAATGTTTTTTTTTTTAATCTGTTTAACGGTATATTAACATTTGGAGGGGGAGATATTTAAATGTCGAAGTATAACACTTTCTGACACTCAGGGCTATTCTCTAGATCATGCATGGAGTACTGTTGTCATATTTGGGCTTGTGAATATGTATCCCACTTCAAGGTTCTTGATAATTTGCAGAAACATATCTGTAATTTGATTGGCCCCCACCCTTTCTTCTTCACTGCAACCTCTCTCTCACAGATGTGATGTTGCTAGTCTCAGTCTTTTCTACAAATACTATTATGGGATATGTTCCTCAGAATTATCTGATCTTTCTTTGTTCCAGTTCGTTTGACTTGTTGGTCTAGAGCAGTGGTTCCCAGCCTTTTTTATATGGTGGCACACTATTGAGCTCTTTAAATTTTCCCTGCACACTACTGAGCACTTTAAATTTTCGCAACACACTATTGAACTCTTGGAATTTTCGCGACACACTATTGAACTCTTGGAATTTTCGCAACACTTTTATCACAAAAAGTGAATATTTTCTACTCATAAAGCATTTTTGCAATTAAATAATAAAAATAAAGACGATCATATAAGGAAAATTTTTATTCACATGAATAAAACATTCGGTATTCAGTACCTGGTATAGAATAATAATGGTGAATGTCAGTTGGACAGTTGTGCCTGGTATTGTTTACTACTGCTGCCATATGTGGACGAATGTGAGAAAGACATACTCTTAACTCTTCTTTAATGTTTTTAAGTCTTTCACGTTTTTATTTTTAATGTTGTTTAGGTAAGAAAATCCCAGTTCACATAGTTATGAAGTTGAGATCTGCAGCAAAACTTTTTTTTACCTTGAGTTGAATACTCTTCAATAACAGAAATAAAAAAAAAAAACATCTAATGGCAGTTATTCATACTTCAATTTACATCCACCTTCGTTGAAAAGGCCTGCTAATTCTTCCTCTTCACATAACTAAAAATTGGAAAGATTGGGGAATCCAATCCAATCAAATTCTTCAATGCTGATGGAGGTAAAATATTCTTCAATTTTATTTTCTAAACGTCAAATGTTCACTAATAATGCAAATCATCTCTGTAACGCAGGTTTTACGAACTGATGGAAACATATTCAAATCGTTTATCGTCTTTCTATTCTTCCATATTGCAATTTTCTTAAAATTAACTAATTTGTCTTATCGTAAGAATGTTTTCATTTTTACCTTGCATATTGCTGTTAAAACTATTGAGATGTCTAAATATTTCACTTAAGTATTCTTTTTGGACATCCACAGTTAATTTTTCAGGTATTCACAAAATATATTAAGTTTTTCATCATCAAAAAAAAAAAAATAAAATAAAAAGTTCTTTCTGAAGCTCACTTACACAAGATAGTACCTTTCCTTTCGACAACTTGTATGTGCAATAGTAAATGAACATGTTGAGAATCCATATCTTTGCACAGCAACTCAAATTCTGGACTTCATCGGCCAAGTTTTTATGAAATTTACCATCTCAATCACTTGATTCAACTCCTCCTTTATTCATTTTGTGTTATCTTTTAAACTAAAACTTCTGTGTAAAAAACAAATGAGATTGCACAATGTTAGGATTCTGTTTTTTCATTAAAGATGTGAAACCTTTAACAGAACCAACCATTGATAGTGATCCATCGGTACATATTCTCATACATAAATCCCATGATAAGCCATATTTTTCTAGTCATATTGTGATTGTATCAAAAAATATTTGGACCTTTTGTAGTTGTGGGTAACTGTTTGCAAGCATAGAAATTGACTAATTATGGCATCTTCATCAATGACACGTTCAAATGGAATTTACTGTGCATGATTATTGATGTCAGTGGATTCATCGATTTGGAGAGCAAACAGACTATTTTGAAATTTGAATATTACACTCTCCTCAATATTATCAGACAAGTCAAGAATCCTTCTCTGAATTGTATTGTTTGAAAGAGGGATCTTGCTGATTTTTTGTTCAGCTTTATCACCAAGCATAATTTTCACTATCTTTTTTGTATGTTGGAAGGATTACTGATTCTGCAAGAACATGAGACTTCGATTTAAGAGCAATAATTTCTACCACTTCATATGAAGCCAATTGAGCTTTTTTGGACACAGTTATTGTTTTCTTAAATAGTTGATCGTGTTGCATTTAATTCTAACAACCGTTAGAAATAATTGATATTTTTAGTTTGAAGGCTAAGATGATTAATACGAAGGTGCCTTTTCATCTTACTTGGAACTATTCCTTTATTAAACAGCATTTAGCTGCACACAACAGAGAAAGAATCTGTATTTCCAGTTTAGTGAAATCCAAATTTCAAGTAATCATCACTATACGACCAGTGAACTTTTAGTTTTGTTTTTTTTAATGAAGTTGTAAAATTATTGTCGTCACCATTGCTTTTTCATTTTTAGAAACTTGTCTATAATTAAGGATGAATTGAAACTAAAATTCAAAAAAATACATCAAAGTGGACTTTTATCATATTTAATCATGTTTTTTTTTCCTATTAAAGCCTTCATTTACAAAACCCAAATATTAAATAAGAAATATCAACAAAGAATCTGTTAATATTGTAAACGAGGTACATAGAGGATATAAAGCATAAATCAACACAATACCAATGTTTATTATTATTGAAAAATTTAAAATACCCAACAATTTAAACAAACGATTTAATACACATTTTATTTTTTTATATTTTAGGGTTAACATCATGTGAGTAATAATGTGTGAGTTAATATTTATTAATACAAACAACTCCAGTTATAATATAGATATGGAAGCTGTTTTTCACCTAAAACAACTTGTAACTTCCACCTATAATCTCTTCAGGACACACCAGTGATCATTCCATGGCACACTAATGTGCCAAGTCAAAGTGGTTGAGAGCCACTGGTCTACAGGTCTTCATCAATTCACTGTTTTAATATTCATCGCAATACAGCTTCCTATTCCAGTAGCTTCTTTCCAATGTTATAAGAAAAAAACTATATCCCCCCCCTTCTTCCTTTTATGTCATAATAAATGTATTAGTCAAGCAGACACTCCATTCCCAACCTCTCTCCATCCACTCACACAAAGGAAGTCACAAAGACAAGATCCCTCGCTCCATCTCCATTGCCTTTCGAAAAGATAGCAAACATAATGGATGTAAACCAGACAGAAACCCCAACCCACGCATCTCAGAAGGGAACATGTGGAAATAAAAACTTGAGCGTGAAATTCAGTTGAGCTGCGAACAGCCACGAGGACACTTGGTAAAAATCAGGGCCCCCGGAGAAAATGGGGTTGAACGCCAGCATAGAAAGATGCATAGGTGACGGAAATACAGTCCACTCAACTCGGATCAGTGGATCGCCATCGGACCAAAAAGGGAAACCAACTCAAAGCTTGGATCTACCTTGGCCGAATGTTATTCTTGGAGATAAATATTCCTCCAATGGAGAATTCTATACTAAAAATCATGCGTCAGGAATAATGTTCAAAAAAAAAAAAAAAAAAAAAAAAAAAAAAAAAAAAGAATGGTTTCGAAGGAAAGAAAAGACATTTACGTTAATGATGCACGCTAATCAGAACCGGACAATCACCAGGAAGCTAAGTATTCATCAATTTTCATTCACCTCTTCCGCCCGACCCACTCCCATGTCCCTATGCTCAAATATCATTCTTGTTATATATAAATTGACTTTTTGCCATGTGCAAAGAAAGAAGAAATAAGTTACTGTCTGATTCCAAATAATAACTCAATTTTCTTTTCATTAAAAAAAAAAAAAAAAGAAAAGGAGGGGGAAAGAGACAATACGTCCACATGAACAAACTTTATTATCGACCCCATCTCGACCCGTAGTGTTGTCTGCACCCCCATTTGCATTATTGTTGTTTCATCTTTTTTTTTTTTGCATTCACCTGTTTTACACTCATGTAAATAAATGAATGTATTTTTAGTATGTTCATACTGGATTGTGTCATCGTCGTTCTTATTGCCTTATTATAATAATTAACCGTGAATGTCATTAAGGTGTTTCATGATGATAATGCTGGTTCGAATCTCGGCAAGTGGCACTTGGTTGTGATATCATTACAACTGGCATGCTGCATATCTTTTTTTTTTTTATCTTACAACGTGCATTTGGGAGGAGAATTTCCCTTTGAAATTCCTAAACCTAGGCTATTGACGCATGGGATTTCCATCCGGGATCCCAATACATGTCAAACCCCTGGGCTAGACCCAAAACCGTTACGCCAAGGACTGCAAGGTTGTAGAATTCTCTTCCTACTTGCTGTTTTCCATTTACCTATTATTACAATTTCTTATAATATTAAGAATGCATAGTTATTACTATTAAAAAAATTACATTAAAATTTGAATTTTTTTTAAGACTTTCTGGGAAGTTCTAAACATAGAATATAAGAATGTTCTTTTTCGAGAGTTTCTGGAATGTTCTAAGTTGTAGTGTTCCATTTGAAGCGTTTCTGGAACTTTTCATTCAACAAAACTATAAAAGAACGCTGATAGCGTCAACTCTCCAGTTAATCAGTTATGAGTCAGTTTGAGTTGTTACGCAGCTCCAGGTTGTCAGACGTTGACCAGATTAACTCCAGTCGATATTTCCTGGGATCCAAATCTGATCGAAAGGAATCTTATAAAAAGAACCGTTAAAGAAAAACTGGACATTTGGAAATTATAAAGATTTTCTGACCTTCCTGACCAAAGAAATATTGTTATAATTCGGTCTATCTTCTAAACGTAAAACTAGACTGAATTAAGAACTTGCTTATCTCCCTTAAATCATTTGTAAATATTTTTGTTTTTGTCCGATAAATAAATGTTTCTGTCCAATAAATACTTTTTATTTTTCTTTAAACTGAGTTTTAGTTTTTTTTTTAATATATGTTGTATGTTTGATCTCCCTAGGTTCAAACATGTAACACTACAGCCTTGGTCTTTTCAAGAAAAAGGTCAAGAGGTATTTTCTGTTTTGCGATAGTCATCTTTCTTTCTTGTTAGCCTCTTACATCAAGTGGCTTCATACCTTGTCTCAAACTATTTCCATAATAAAATAAAACTATGGGTTTCACGTCATAACTACTCTGGTCATTTCTAGTCTGGCCAAAGCAGTTTATGATGTGAAACCCGTGAAAAAAAATGTAAAAAGGCAGACAACACAAAAGTATATGCATGCAAAATCAGATTAGGTTAGAGTAAGGATAAAAACTACTGTATAAAAATAAAGTCGGTATCATTTGAGTGCTTATTCATTACAAGTACAAAAATTATTATCTGAGAATTTGGTGTTAAATCGATGTAGCAATCTGAATGCTAAAAAAAATTTTTTTTAATGGTGAAAAGGTCTCCAGGAATATCAACTTTACAAGCAATTATTTTAAGTTAAAATTGATTTTGAAACTATATATAATGTAAACATTCTTTTCAAAAACACTAAATAACATTGATTTCAGAATGGAGAAAACATATTGCATGCACCTGTCTTTATCTATGTTAAATCCACATTATTGTCAAGGCCATGAATTCACTAACTGTAACCCCATGCAGAGAAGTAACCTCTCCCTCCAAAAATGGAGCCACCTGAAGATCACAGCTGGAGACTTGTGATATCTCAGAAAGGGATCATGGTGGCTGAGCTATTCTTCCACTTCAGCCCTTACTTCAGCTTGATGGGAAAGAAATCGTAGAAGCTCGATACAATCAAGTGACTGATCATGTCATGCCTGTAATTTCAACTCATTAGCAGTATTATTCAATCTGATTCTTAAGAAAAAAAAATGAAAATCAAAACTTTACTTTTTATTTTATCTATAGATATATCTGAAAGCAGTGGCTAAGAATTAATCATGTAGGAAAACAAAGATTATGAATGCCAAGGAGTCATTTTTTTTTAATGATAATGAAAGATAATGAAATTTTAAGAAATGAAGAAATATCAATGTTTTTTTCAAGAAAAATTCAATAAGCAATGTATTCTTAGAGTATAAAATAATTATCCTATAGAATTTCATTTAACAACTTTATGAAAGCATTGAATGGTTGATATGCTGTAAACCAAACTATCTATGGTGAATGTAATAATCTCTTTAAAACTGAAATTTCAAGTTTTAGTTCAAATAAACAAACGGTCCAATCAACAGGAAAACACATGCAAAGACATTTTCACAATAAAAAATAGAACAAAAATGTGCTTATACATCAGAACTTTAAAAAATCTTTTATTTATTGGTGAAACATTTTTCTTTTTTTCTTTTTTAATATAATTACTTTTTACCATAACATTCAATAGTTGGTATCGAGACATCTTACCAACTTTACAATCGGAAAACATTTATACAACAAAGCTGGAAAATATGTAACAAAAAACGAAAAAGAAATTTTTTTAAAATGAAGTTTCAGGAAGTGAAGAAATATCAATAACATAATTTTTTGCTTTGTTTTTATTTTTTTTTAATATTTTTTTTCTCTTCTTCTATATCCTAATACAGAAAAGAACTTTCCCGGCATTATCTAGACTGAAAAAAAATCTAGATAATGGATATTTGTGAAGGAAGAAAATGTTTTAAATAAAAAAAAAGATAAGACATTTTTAAAATAATAAATAAAGAAAAATTATTATCGTGTTTTTCACCTATTTAAAAGGATTAAAAAAAAAAAAAAAAGAAAACCTAATAATAATCTTTTTAACTAAGAATTGATTAAAAAATAATTGAAGTGTATTTCATGGTCATAGGTGATATGTAGTATAATAAATGTTATGGGAATACCTGATTTATGGATATCATTTACCATCAGATTGTTTTAACTCCGTTGGTTTAAAGGAGGGTAGGGTTAAAATACTCCTGATACTGGTGCAAAGCAAAAGAGGATAGCTAACTCTTGAATTAAATTTTAATTTGAAGAAAAAATAAAATTATCTTTAAACTACAAAAAAAAAGTGCATCTTCTTGTTTGAAAGATATATCCAATATAATCAGCAAAAGAGATAAAATAAATTTCTGAGTTAAAATATGTATAAAACCAAAAAAGAAAAATCTTATAAAATGCAATAAATATCCGATCCTTTGAAAAAAAAAAAAAAAGAAAACCCTGAAAATGGTCAAATCCTCAAATGTAACTTATGCTGTTAATATACAGATTTGTATCCTCACCTCCAAACAGTTTTTAACAATATTAAAACTGCTTCTTCCTAATATAAACAGTTGACATAGCATGACATTTTCACTAACTGTTTAAACCTGAATAATTGATAAATTAACCCATTTACACAAGAAATCAAATTCGTTGGACAGATCCAGGCATCAATATATTAGATGATAAGTCTCGATTCTATCAGGTTTGCATCAATTCTCAAACCAATCAGCTTAGATGTGATGGTTACCAACCTGATAACATGAAATTCTTTGCCACTCATATGCAAAGCTATTAGCTCTGACCTGAGCATGTCATCGAGAACTGTGGAATCTGCTGTCAATCATAGCATTGAAGATCATTTCACTACAACCAAAAAAATAACAAATACAACTCATCCACTGACCATTTGATTTTCCCTTCTATCTCAGTCAAAGTGTCTGATGTTCTTGATGCTAATACTTCATGATTCATACAAGAAAATGTATGGATAATATCTACTTCTAGGACTGAGAGATTGCTTGAATGTTTCAAAGTTATCATCCAAGGTAATACCACATTTATTATTATGTCATCCCGCAACATTTAAAAAGACTATTTTTTTAAATACTTGAAAAATTTTCATGTAAACATAAAAAATGAAGTGTGAAGTAAATTTGAAGAAAATTCAAAGGGTCATGCATGAATTGGTTTCATTTGTTGAAGTTATCTGCCCTTGTCGAGAGACATTGAATAAGGATTACCTGCTCTTGCAAGAGTCATGGCATTATGGGATGGAATTCCACATAGATGCTCCTGATCATGATCACTCACATCCAATCCATCATCATCATAGTTTAATCATCCATTGTATTATAAAAGGTCATGCATGAATGGGTTAATGATTTCTTCCATCAATTAAAGTATATATCAAAGTTTAGAGAAAGAATAGAGGAGAAGATTAAAAAAATTTCTTTTTATTCAGAACTTTCTTATTACACATTTTTAATGAAATACAATTTATCACATTTTAATGCTACTCTTTCTAGGAATAAATGAATACATAGATTTTCAGTAAGGGACTGCTGTCCATGGATAACATTCTAGCAGACCTGCAGAGAGCTGAAAACATTTCAAGACCGCTTGGTTAGTTCGAAGGCCATCTTGAAATGCTCATGATATGGGTGCAGAAGAAGAAAGACGGACTGCTAAGAACTCTTTCAACCTTTCTGTCACTATATCAAGATACTTTTATAAATAAGAACCATCTTTGAGGCATTTGAACTAATACTTTCCATTTCATGGCGTTATTTGTTGAATGATAACATTGGCTTTTTTTTTTTTTAACTTCCCATTGATTCCATCACAGAATAAAAATTTGTTGGTATTGGAAGAACCAATTCCAGGTTTGAGACATTCAAATATAATTTTGTTTTTCTTGTTGTCTTTAAGTCTTTTTCTCTGCAGGAACCAAAATAGAATGGGAAGACTAAATTGAGCCTCAGTATGATATTTAAAAAAAATCAAAGTGTGACATGAGACAGCGATCGATTCATTTTATTAGCAGAGATTCCAATAAGATTTCAAAACGGATAATTAAAGTTTGAAAATATAATTTTAAAATATAACTAAAAAAATTAAATTGGTACAGTGCAATAAATAAATTAGAAAAAAAATAGTTAAAGCTGATTTTTCTTTTTCAATACAGAAAAGAATATTAAGAATTGCGTAACTGTTAAAGCTCTCATATACATTTTATATAAAAAACTAACAGAATTTCTTAGAAAAATGTTTTCTTTTAATGCTAACATGGTAAAAAAACTATTGTGCAGGTAAATTCTAGAAAATGTTATCAAGATTTTAGAAATACCAATACAAATTAAAATAATGCCCTGAAGAAACTTGTTTATATATTTTTTCTTGGTATATATATATATATATATATATATATATATATATATATATATATCTTTAGCTTTCTGTTAGTAATAATTATCAAAAATGATTTTTTTGAATATCTTGAATTGGATAGAAATATAAAATTTGGATGGAATCAAGACATTAAAACTGTTATCTGAATTTCTCCATTTTTTGATGACGATATAAAAACAAAATTGTTGTCATTCTTTTTTATTTGTTTTGAAAAATGATGCTTTAATAATTGAAACACAAATTGTTTCTCTGACAATCACGCTGAGTGCAGATGATGAATCCATAAACTATCAAATCAATTTGACTTGAAACCCAATAAGAACAATCTTGTGGCATCAAGAACGATTGAACTGACAATTATTATGAACTGGTCACACAGTTTTGTTTTTTCTTCTTTTTTTTTTGTTTAAATTTGTGTGCGAATGTTGAAAGTGTCGCCTTCATTTCAGTCAGGATGATGCTAATTCCGGAAATGACATGAACATAGAAACAGTCAACATTCTGATGACAAAACACTTATATACCAAGATAGCCATGTTATGTTCAAGTTAGAGAGGACATCACACACCTTTTTTTCCTTTTCACAAAAAGAAAAAAATATGTATAGATTATTTATATTTGTAATAAATGTGATTCAAGCAAGAGATATTCTTCAAGTAATGACTGTTTGAAAAATGACAGGAAAAAAAAGAGTTTTTAAGCTAAGCAGGTTTCTGTTTTTTGAAAAACTGCCAATAGAATTAGTAAAAGAAAAAAAATGTTTAAGCTTCTTTTTTAGGAAAGCAAAATTGGAGCCTGGTTTATTTTGTTCACAGGTGAGATTCAAGAAAGACTGGTTTGAAATAAAGGATTTTCTTGAAAAAAAAAAAATAATTTTCAAAGAGTAGGCACTTGGCTCCTAAAGTCATAATTTAAATTTTGTTCACAGGAATATTAACTAAGAGAGAAATTGAAGACAAATTAATACTTATAGGTTTGCAATGGTAGATATTTGCCTTTTGGTGAGGGACTAGTTTGACACAGATTCAGATTAGTGTAGGGTGTCCTAGTGCAACAATAGATCTAGGACAAAACAAAACAAAAAAAACAAAATAACCAACCAGCTTCCTTTACATTGCTTCCACTTTTTGGGGTAAGAATGTGAGGAGGGAATCAAGAATTGACACCACCCCTCTCTTCACAACGCATCTTTAAGCTAAATGGAGAAAGTGGTAACTAGGAAAAGTCACCTTCTAGATCTGGTATTGATAGCAAAAGCCATGTAGTATATAAGGAAAAATAAATAAACGAAAAAGATGGAAAAAAATTATTAATTGGCAATTGAAAATCGGGTAGAGGAATTGAAGAAATCTGGAGTCACAAGGGGAGTGATATGATCTGGGACTGTGCAAAACACTGTACTAAAGGCTATATGACATATCAAAGCTTTTGCCATTAAAGTCTCCATCAAGTTGTAGGTTTGTTATCATGGTCAAAAATCACATTGGTTTTAAATCTCACAACTTTGACTTTCTCTAAAGTAAATTTATTCTAGATTTGAATTTGCAGCATAAAATATGAAACTTGTTTAAAAAAATTGAATGAAAAATGATCTTTTCATGACAATAATATTAAAAAGGGGGCATGCAATAAATAGGTGTTTTGAGAAAAGGTTTCACAAATACAATTGGACAGAACATGTCTGAGGTGTGTAGTTCTTCCCAAAAGTCTAAATGATCGCTCTCAGAAGTAAATCTAAGCCAATCATTTCACCATTGCCAGTAAAAAATAAGAAAACTTTACTGAAACATTCATACCTCAGACTTAAAGTTACATGTAAGTAAATATAAGTAACAGTTTTGATACGAAGACAAACAATTTGTAATCTGTTTGGAGTTCATGTATTATTTGATAATTCAAACATTTCTACAAAACTGAATCTAGAATAGCCACTAAGAAAATATTGAAGATTATATATTTAATTATCAATTGTTTATTAATGTTTTTTCAAGAAAAATATTTTAAAACTAATCATCTTAATTGTAGTTGCTGATAATATTAACTGTTATTAAATTCATAGCATGTTTTAAAATACAGACATAAAGCAAATATATAAAGTATAAAGTCATTTTTTGTTACAAAAGATGTTGATAAATGTAAGCAATATAAAATGTATTGTCTACTGTACTCAACACTTAATCACTAAAATCATTATTGTTCATCTAACACAGAAATATTTTCACAAACTCTCACAATCGAAACGTTATTATAATTTTGTGCTGTTGTTTTATACATTGTTACACTGTAAGCAGAGTGATGATTACTGAATTAGATTTTTTTTAAGTGAACAATCTTATAAAATAGCTTTGACAATGATTATTTTTAAGAATATGTTAGAAAGTGAAGACAATTTCAATTTAATGAACAATTAACAGATAACACATTAAGAATAAACAGATTTTAACAACTATTTGGAATTGGTAGAACAGAAAAAAATCAGAAAAAAAAAATTAAATGAAAAAATACTTTCCTAGTTTTATTATTCTGATAAGCAAAAAAAGTTAAAAATTAAAAAAAAACTAACATATTACGATTTACTCATTTTATAAAGAATAAATGCTTGGTTTCAGAAATAAGTAATTATTTATTTGAAATCTAAAATAAAATTAAAACAATGATCATAAGTATATAAATAACAAAAATTGAAGTATTATTTCCTGAAAGCTAACAATATACCATGATCTCGTTTACAAAAAAAACAAAAAAAAAAAAACAGTTACAACTGTATATTTAAAATTATTAAAAGGTAGTTCATATAAATAATTTTTATTCACGCATTTAATTTCTTATAAGTGACTTTAAAAAATAGTTTTATTTGAAAACATTACAATTAAAAAAATACTTTGAAATTTATTTTTTGAAAAAAATTAAAAGCAAAAGAAAATTTATTCGTAAAAAGTGAGAAAAAGTTTTCAAATTGATTTCTAGAAATATAATGAAAATGATTAAGCGGTTTTGTCTTATTCCTTTTTTAAGAAAAAAGGAAATGATATCTACACAAATGGAAAGAAAAGATTAATTGTGGGCTGTCAGGGGATGTTTCAGAATTGGACCAAGTGAAGAATTTTATCATTAAGACGAAATTCAAAAGAAAATGAGATCTTTGCAGTGGTTGTTATGGTATATTCATACCAAAAAAAATTTTTTTTAATTTATTGATTTTTTTGGTTTATTTATTAAGAATTTTAATTTCCATGCAAGTTTCACACAAATATGGATGATTATGTGAAGATATTAATGGCCAAAGAATAATAAACAAAATTTTTTAAATGGCCAAGATCGCTCAAGATGTTATTTTCATTTTATTTTGAAATGAATATATTTTCAGAAATCTCATTTTCTTAAAACTTACAATGCTGCCAGATACAAAATAAGTAAACATAACATTAAAGGATATATCTAAAATAAAACAAAACAAACATGTACACCTAGAAATAAAACACATTTATCATGAATAGAAATGTTTAGCTAGGATATCTGATGATTACACTATTCTACAGGGTGCCCGTAAAGTCTAGGAACATAGGATAATTAGATATTTGTCAGTTGTCATATCAGCCAAGGACCATCATTCTAACAACCTAGAAACTGATTTGAACCATCAAACCTTTCTTTGTTTGGTTCAATCCTAGGAGGTCCATTCTCTTTCTAAAGAGGGTTTGGCTTACTTCTGATAGCCTAAGAAACCCATACTGAAGAATGCTGATGGGTCCATTTTTGGATATTTTTGTGTCAAAACAGATCCTCTCTTCTTCCATTGGGGGAAACTGATTCCCTCCTACCTTCTGACCTTGTTATGTTTTGCTGCAACTGATTTCTTTCTTTTTTTTTCTTTTTTTATTTTTGCAGATATGTCTAGATTTTACGGATATCCTATACATCTAATAATCACCGCACATTTCTTTAATATGTAATATCCACACAATAGTTGAATAAATCACTTAACTAAACTTCAGAAACAAACAGTAAACACATGGATCGTTCGAAATTGGACAGATATTAAAATTGAAATTGCCAATTCGACAGTCAGAAATCCATACACAATTATTTAATCTAGTTTTGTAATTAAAGAAAAAAAAGAAACTACTAAAATAAACTATGTTTCTTTTTTTTAAATGATTGTGAAACAAAAACTAGTTATAAACAACAAAATGAATAAAAATCACAAAGTTACAGACTGACTTGTTTGTTAGCTATTATAAAGTCTGAAACAATTGCATAATGAAGTTACAATGAAAACTTAAAAATCCACTCAAACTCTTACTTAATCTATATGGTAAAATAAATTCTATAAAAATAAATTCTTCTTTAAAATCGATAAATTTGAAAGAATTTATAAATATTTTAAAATAAAGAATCTATTAAAAGTATTACAATCCAATTAAGAATTACAGAAAATAAAAGGTGGCGAGACATTAAGAGGAATTCGTGCAAACCAAATTAAAGTGGGCATAAGAATAACTTTCAAATTTCCAAGTCCGTTTCCATTCAGTCGAAGATGGTGACCTTCAGGTCATCATTATCGGTTTTTTTGGATGTATTGGCTTAAAAGAACATTTGGAGGCTTGAAGTATTCCTTGTTATTCTCCACCTCTGTCCGACGAGTTCCTTCGTTATCGAAACCTGCAATGGACAAAAAAGAGTTATAGATATATATATATATTATTTAATTGGAATTCATTATTGAGATGAGCATTATTTATTAATTTATTTATTGCGGACTGTTATCCTCATCTTTATTAGTTGTTGTTTCACAACATTTCGGCCAACTATTTTCTGGCCTTCGTCATATGGTAACCGTGACGGGATAGGAACTCTGAATCACCTAATTCTAACTGCATTCTCAGCAATTACTGCCATCAATAGTTGTTATCGTCTCACCATGTTTTGGCCAAGTAAGCCTCTGGTCGGTTTTGGGTAGGATTGAAACCGCTATCTTCAGACAATTCTCAAGTTTTTCACCTTCAATCTGTAAGGTTCGGTCAGGGTGGAGTTTGCGTTGGTTACAGAAATGGATAAGTTTTATTTTAGTTTTGGAAAATTTAACATCGTTTCTTGTTGCCAATTTATTAATTTTATTTATGTTGTGTTGTAATTTTCTTTCGACGGTGTGAATATATTTTGATCTGTAGCTGACTGAGCAGTCATCTACGTATAAGGAATTATGTATATCATCTACGTATAAGGAATTATGTATATCATCTACGTATAAGGAATTATGTATCTAATCTACGTATAAGGAATTATGTATCTAATCTACGTATAAGGAATTATGTATATCATCTACGTATGAGGAATTATGTATCTCATCTACGTATAAGGAATTATGTATATCATCTACGTATGAGGAATTATGTATCTCATCTACGTATAAGGAATTATGTATATCATCTACGTATGTGGAATTAATTATATCATCTATGTATAAGGAATTAATTATATCATCTATGTATAAGGAATTATGTATCTCATCTACATATAAGGAATTATGTATATCATTTACGTATGAGGAATTATGTATATCATCTACGTATAAGGAATTATGTATATCATCTACGTATAAGGAATTATGTATATCATCTACGTATAAGGAATTATGTATATCATCTACGTATAAGGAATTATGTATATCATCTACGTATAAGGAATTATGTATATCATCTACGTATAAGGAATTATGTATATCATCTACGTATAAGGAATTATGTATATCATCTACGTATAAGGAATTATGTATATCATCTACGTATAAGGAATTATGTATATCATCTACGTATAAGGAATTATGTATATCATCTACGTATAAGGAATTATGTATATCATCTACGTATAAGGAATTAATTATATCATCTACGTATGAGGAATTATGTATATCATCTACGTATAAGGAATTATGTATGTTATCTACGTATGAGTAATTATGTATATCATCTACGTATGAGTAATTATGTATATGATCTACGTATGAGTAATTATGTATATCATCTACGTATAAGGAATTATGTATATCATCTACATATAAGGAATTATGTATATCATCTACGTATGAGGAATTATGTATATCATCTACGTATGAGGAATTATGTATATCATCTACGTATGAGGAATTATGTATATCATCTACATATAAGGAATTATGTATATCATCTATGTATGAGGAATTATGTATATCATCTATGTATGAGTAATTATGTATATCATCTACGTATAAGGAATTATGTATATCATCTACATATAAGTAATTATGTATATCATCTATGTATGAGGAATTATGTATATCATCTACGTATAAGGAATTATGTATATCATCTATGTATGAGTAATTATGTATATCATCTACGTATAAGGAATTATGTATATCATCTACATATAAGGAATTATGTATATCATCTATGTATGAGGAATTATGTATATCATCTACGTATAAGGAATTATGTATATCATCTACGTATAAGGAATTATGTATATCATCTACATATAAGTAATTATGTATATCATCTACGTATAAGGAATTATGTATATCATCTACATATAAGGAATTATGTATATCATCTACATATAAGGAATTATGTATATCATCTACATATAAGGAATTATGTATATCATCTACGTATGAGGAATTATGTATATCATCTACGTATGAGGAATTATGTATATCATCTACGTATGAGGAATTATGTATATCATCTACGCATAAGGAATTATGTATATCATCTACGTATAAGGAATTATGTATATCATCTACATATAAGGAATTATGTATATCATCTACGTATGAGGAATTATGTATATCATCTACGTATGAGGAATAATGTATATCATCTACGTATGAGTAATTATGTATATCATCTACGTATAAGGAATTATGTATATCATCTACGTATAAGGAATTATGTATATCATCTACATATAAGGAATTATGTATATCATCTACGTATGAGGAATTATGTATATCATCTACGTATGAGGAATTATGTATATCATCTACGTATAAGGAATTATGTATATCATCTACATATAAGGAATTATGTATATCATCTACGTATGAGGAATTATGTATATCATCTACGTATGAGTAATTATGTATATCATCTATGTATAAGGAATTATGTATATCATCTACATATAAGGAATTATGTATATCATCTACGTATGAGGAATTATGTGTATCATCTACGTATGAGTAATTATGTATATCATCTACGTATAAGGAATTATGTATATCATCTACGTATGAGGAATTAATTATATCATCTACATATAAGGAATTATGTATCTCATCTACGTATAAGGAATTATGTATATCATCTACGTATGAGGAATTATGTATATCATCTACGTATAAGGAATTATGTATATCATCTACGTATGAGTAATTATGTATATCATCTACGTATGAGTAATTATGTATATCATCTACGTATGAGTAATTATGTATATCATCTACGTATAAGGAATTATGTATATCATCTACGTATAAGGAATTATGTATATCATCTACATATAAGGAATTATGTATATCATCTACCTATAAGGAATTATGTATATCATCTACGTATGAGGAATTATGTATATCATCTACGTATAAGGAATTATGTATATCATCTACGTATGAGTAATTATGTATATCATCTACGTATGAGTAATTATGTATATCATCTACGTATAAGGAATTATGTATATCATCTACGTATAAGGAATTATGTATATCATCTACGTATAAGGAATTATGTATATCATCTACCTATAAGGAATTATGTATATCATCTACCTATAAGGAATTATGTATATCATCTACCTATAAGGAATTATGTATATCATCTACCTATAAGGAATTATGTATATCATCTACATATAAGGAATTATCTATATCATCTACGTATGAGGAATTATGTACATCATCTACGTATGAGGAATTATGTATATCATCTACGTATAAGGAATTATGTATATCATCTATGTATGAGGAATTATGTATATCATCTATGTATAAGGAATTATGTATATCATCTATGTATAAGGAATTATGTATATCATCTATGTATGAGGAATTATGTATATCATCTATGTATGAGGAATTATGTATATCATCTATGTATGAGGAATTATGTATATCATCTACGTATGAGGAATTATCTATATCATCTACGTATGAGGAATTATGTATCTCATCTACGTATGAGGAATTATGTATATCATCTATGTATAAGGAATTATGTATATCATCTATGTATGAGGAATTATGTATATCATCTATGTATGAGGAATTATGTATATCATCTATGTATGAGGAATTATGTATATCATCTACGTATGAGGAATTATCTATATCATCTACGTATAAGGAATTATGTATCTCATCTACGTATAAGGAATCATGTATATCATCTATGTGTAAGGAATCATGTATATCATCTACGTATAAGGAATTATGTATCTCATCTATGTATGAGGAATTATGTATATCATCTACGTATAAGGAATTAATTATATCATCTACGTATGAGGAATTATGTATCTCATCTATGTATGAGGAATTATGTATCTCATCTATGTATGAGGAATTATGTATATCATCTACGTATAAGAAATTATGTATATCATCTACGTATGAGGAATTATGTATCTCATCTACATATAAGGAATTATGTATCTCATCTATGTATGAGGAATTATGTATATCATCTACGTATAAGGAATTATGTATATCATCTACGTATAAGGAATTATGTATATCATCTACGTATGAGGAATTATGTATATCATCTATGTATAAGGAATTATGTATATCATCTACGTATAAGGAATTATGTATCTCATCTATGTATAAGGAATTATGTATATCATCTACGTATAAGGAATTAATTATATCATCTATGTATGAGGAATTATGTATATCATCTACGTATAAGGAATTATGTATATCATCTACGTATGAGGAATTAATTATATCATCTACATATAAGGAATTATGTATCTCATCTACGTATAAGGAATTATGTATATCATCTACGTATGAGGAATTATGTATATCATCTACGTATAAGGAATTATGTATATCATCTACGTATGAGTAATTATGTATATCATCTACGTATGAGTAATTATGTATATCATCTACGTATGAGTAATTATGTATATCATCTACGTATAAGGAATTATGTATATCATCTACATATAAGGAATTATGTATATCATCTACCTATAAGGAATTATGTATATCATCTACGTATGAGGAATTATGTATATCATCTACGTATAAGGAATTATGTATATCATCTACGTATGAGTAATTATGTATATCATCTACGTATGAGTAATTATGTATATCATCTACGTATAAGGAATTATGTATATCATCTACGTATAAGGAATTATGTATATCATCTACGTATAAGGAATTATGTATATCATCTACCTATAAGGAATTATGTATATCATCTACCTATAAGGAATTATGTATATCATCTACCTATAAGGAATTATGTATATCATCTACATATAAGGAATTATCTATATCATCTACGTATGAGGAATTATGTATATCATCTACGTATGAGGAATTATGTATATCATCTACGTATAAGGAATTATGTATATCATCTATGTATGAGGAATTATGTATATCATCTATGTATAAGGAATTATGTATATCATCTATGTATAAGGAATTATGTATATCATCTATGTATGAGGAATTATGTATATCATCTATGTATGAGGAATTATGTATATCATCTATGTATGAGGAATTATGTATATAATCTACGTATGAGGAATTATCTATATCATCTACGTATGAGGAATTATGTATCTCATCTACGTATGAGGAATTATGTATATCATCTATGTATAAGGAATTATGTATATCATCTATGTATGAGGAATTATGTATATCATCTATGTATGAGGAATTATGTATATCATCTATGTATGAGGAATTATGTATATCATCTACGTATGAGGAATTATCTATATCATCTACGTATAAGGAATTATGTATCTCATCTACGTATAAGGAATCATGTATATCATCTATGTGTAAGGAATCATGTATATCATCTACGTATAAGGAATTATGTATCTCATCTATGTATGAGGAATTATGTATATCATCTACGTATAAGGAATTAATTATATCATCTACGTATGAGGAATTATGTATCTCATCTATGTATGAGGAATTATGTATCTCATCTATGTATGAGGAATTATGTATATCATCTACGTATAAGGAATTATGTATATCATCTACGTATGAGGAATTATGTATCTCATCTACATATAAGGAATTATGTATCTCATCTATGTATGAGGAATTATGTATATCATCTACGTATAAGGAATTATGTATATCATCTACGTATAAGGAATTATGTATATCATCTACGTATGAGGAATTATGTATATCATCTATGTATAAGGAATTATGTATATCATCTACGTATAAGGAATTATGTATCTCATCTATGTATAAGGAATTATGTATATCATCTACGTATAAGGAATTACGTATATCATCTACGTATGAGGAATTATGTATCTCATCTTTGTATAAGGAATTATGTATATCATCTACGTATGAGGAATTATGTATCTCATCTACGTATAAGGAATTATGTATATCATCTACGTATAAGGAATTATGTATCTCATCTACGTATGAGGAATTATGTATATCATCTACGTATGAGTAATTATGTATATCATCTACGTATGAGTAATTATGTATATCATCTACGTATAAGGAATTATGTATATCATCTACATATAAGGAATTATGTATATCATCTACCTATAAGGAATTATGTATATCATCTACGTATGAGGAATTATGTATATCATCTACGTATAAGGAATTATGTATATCATCTACGTATGAGTAATTATGTATATCATCTACGTATGAGTAATTATGTATATCATCTACGTATAAGGAATTATGTATATCATCTACGTATAAGGAATTATGTATATCATCTACGTATAAGGAATTATGTATATCATCTACCTATAAGGAATTATGTATATCATCTACCTATAAGGAATTATGTATATCATCTACCTATAAGGAATTATGTATATCATCTACATATAAGGAATTATCTATATCATCTACGTATGAGGAATTATGTATATCATCTACGTATGAGGAATTATGTATATCATCTACGTATAAGGAATTATGTATATCATCTATGTATGAGGAATTATGTATATCATCTATGTATAAGGAATTATGTATATCATCTATGTATAAGGAATTATGTATATCATCTATGTATGAGGAATTATGTATATCATCTATGTATGAGGAATTATGTATATCATCTATGTATGAGGAATTATGTATATAATCTACGTATGAGGAATTATCTATATCATCTACGTATGAGGAATTATGTATCTCATCTACGTATGAGGAATTATGTATATCATCTATGTATAAGGAATTATGTATATCATCTATGTATGAGGAATTATGTATATCATCTATGTATGAGGAATTATGTATATCATCTATGTATGAGGAATTATGTATATCATCTACGTATGAGGAATTATCTATATCATCTACGTATAAGGAATTATGTATCTCATCTACGTATAAGGAATCATGTATATCATCTATGTGTAAGGAATCATGTATATCATCTACGTATAAGGAATTATGTATCTCATCTATGTATGAGGAATTATGTATATCATCTACGTATAAGGAATTAATTATATCATCTACGTATGAGGAATTATGTATCTCATCTATGTATGAGGAATTATGTATCTCATCTATGTATGAGGAATTATGTATATCATCTACGTATAAGGAATTATGTATATCATCTACGTATGAGGAATTATGTATCTCATCTACATATAAGGAATTATGTATCTCATCTATGTATGAGGAATTATGTATATCATCTACGTATAAGGAATTATGTATATCATCTACGTATAAGGAATTATGTATATCATCTACGTATGAGGAATTATGTATATCATCTATGTATAAGGAATTATGTATATCATCTACGTATAAGGAATTATGTATCTCATCTATGTATAAGGAATTATGTATATCATCTACGTATAAGGAATTACGTATATCATCTACGTATGAGGAATTATGTATCTCATCTTTGTATAAGGAATTATGTATATCATCTACGTATGAGGAATTATGTATCTCATCTACGTATAAGGAATTATGTATATCATCTACGTATAAGGAATTATGTATCTCATCTACGTATGAGGAATTATGTATATCATCTACGTATAAGGAATTATGTATCTCATCTATGTATAAGGAATTATGTATATCATCTACGTATAAGGAATTATGTATCTCATCTATGTATAAGGAATTATGTATATCATCTACGTATAAAGAATTATGTATATCATCTACGTATAAGGAATTATGTATCTCATCTACGTATAAGGAATTATGTATATCATCTACGTATGAGGAATTATGTATATCATCTACGTATAAGGAATTATGTATCTCATCTACGTATGAGGAATTATTTATATCATCTACGTATAAGGAATTATGTATATCATCTACGTATAAGGAATTATGTATCTCATCTACGTATAAGGAATTATGTATCTCATCTACGTATGAGGAATTATGTATATCATCTACGTATAAGGAATTATGTATATCATCTACGTATAAGGAATTATGTATCTCATCTACGTATGAGGAATTATTTATATCATCTACGTATAAGGAATTATGTATATCATCTACGTATAAGGAATAATGTATCTCATCTATGTATAAGGAATTATGTATATCATCTACGTATAAGGAATTATGTATCTCATCTATGTATAAGGAATTATGTATATCATCTACGTATGAGGAATTATGTATATCATCTACGTATGAGGAATTATGTATATCATCTACGTATGAGGAATTATGTATACCATCTACGTATGAGGAATTATGTATATCATCTACATATAAGGAATTATCATCTACGTATAAGGAATTATTTATATCATCTACGTATAAGGAATTGTGTATATCATCTACGTATGAGGAATTGTGTATATCATCTACGTATGAGGAATTATGTATATCATCTATGTATAAGGAATTATGTATATCAGGAGAATGTTCTTTTATAATATTGTTGATGTTGATGTTAAAGAGAGTTGTTGACAATATGCTGCCTTGAAGAACTCCATCTTCTTGATTCTGTGGGTCTGATAAAGTAGAGTCTATGCGAACTTGAAAATATCTGTCTGTTAGGAAGTTTTTTATGAATTCAGGTAGTCTATCTCTTAGTCCCATGTTGTGGAGATCTTTTATGATACCGTGTTTCCAAGTAGTTTCATATGCTTTCTCAAGATAAAAAAAAAACAGATGTTACATGTTCCTTATTAATGAAAGCTTCTCTGATGTAATTTTCAAGGTTAGTGATGTAGTCTATACATCCTCGATTTTTTTGTCATCCACATTGAGTTTCTGAAATTATTTTGTTATCTAAATACCATATGAGACGGTAATTGATTATTCTTTCAAACGTTTTACATAGTCAGCTTGTGAGAGCTATTTGTCTGTAGTTTTCTGGGTTTGATGTATCTTTTCCCAATTTGGGTATCTGTATTATTGTTGCTTGTTTCTATGAACTTAGGAAATCTTTTGTTTCCTATATCTTATGAATTTTGAGAAGAATTTGTTTAAGGAAGCTGAAGTGCACTTCATCTGGTCCTACGGCCAAGTTGTGGGATTTTTCTGTGGCGGTTCCTAGTTCATTGAGTGAAAACATTTTATTGCAAGGCTCTTGGTTTTTGGAGTTAAAGTTTATTTTGTGCTTTTCTTCATATTTTTTAAGTATTTGAAATTGTTTATTGTAGTGTTTTGATGATGGAATTTTGGCAAAAATTTTAGCTAGTGTATTGGCAAAATCTTTTTTTTTGTTATTTTCTGTTTTTTTGTGAGGAGATGTTTGATTGGGTTAGGATTATATTTTCCAGATATTTTCCTAATCATTTTCCAGATGATTTTGAGTTTAGTAGTGGTGTTGATTTTGCTGACAAATTGTTCAATTAGATTCTTTAATTGTTTTTTGAGTTTTAGCTCTTTGTTGTTTGTATTATATTAAGTTGTTGGTTGTTTTTTAAAATTTTCTTAAGGCTGCCTTTCTCTGTCTGATAACCGTTTTATATTCTGGATTAAACCATGGTTTGTTTTTCTTTCCAGAAGGAGAATTTTTTAAGTATGCATTTTTTGGCTATTGTTATGAGTCCTTTGGTGAATTCTTCCATTGTTTGGATTTGATGTTCTGATAATTGTAATGAACAGAGTTCTTTAAATTTGGCCTAGTTGGCTTTGTTTGCGTTCCATCCGGGTATGTGGTTTTATGAGTTATTGTAATGGATTATAATAGGGTAGTGATCACTTCCACATCGTTCTTTGTAGGTGCTCCATGTATAATCCAAGAAGCTTGATGGATCACATATGGTAAGATCAATGGCACTAGGTGATCCATTTGTTGGATTTAAGTATGTTGGATTTTTTGGATTGAGGAAACATAAATCATTTTTGTTAATTAGTTGTTCAATTTTATTTCCTTTTGAGTTAGTGACTTTACATCTCTAGAACGTACTGTGAGTGTTAAAGTTTTCTAGAAGGATGAATGGTGAAGGTAGTTGTTTTATTAAATTTTCTAGTTCATTTTCATTTATTAGTTCATGAGGGGAGATGTATATTGAGCAGATTGTGATTGTTTTGTGTAATGTGACTCGAGTTGTGATTGTTTGAAGATTTGTTTTGACAGAGAAATTTCTTTGAGGTATGTTATTGTTTACAAGAATTGAAGTGCCTCCATTTGCATGAAGGCCTGTGTTATGGAAATAGTTGTATTATTCATAGTTTGGTGTTTGAAATTGCTATTGTTTTGTAAGAAAGGTTTCTTGCAAGCAGACAATGGCTGGGTAGAAGAGTGAAATGAGTATAAGAAGTTTGTTTTAGATCTTATTTGTTTTAGATCTTATTTGTTGAAAACAAACATAGATCGATTGTTAATTTAGAAAAAAAATAGCCATTATCATTATCTATATATTGTCTTTCTTTATACAGTACAGTAAATCAATCTAATAACTGGCCAACTCTTTATAATTGGGAGAAAAATACATAAACATTTTTTTATAGAGGGAAGATAGAGAATAGTTAACAGAGCTCCCCCTCCCTATCCATATGTTAAGAATGGTTTTCAAAATAGTAACATTATTATAAAGAAACTCATTCTTGACATGGTAACAGATTTTGATAACTATTCTGTTTGTACACTGTTTTCTTATTTTGAATACATTTGTTAACATTTTGTTCATAAAAATCAATTACAAAGAAAATATTTTAGAAAAATTTACCCCCCTCCCAAATATATTTTTTACATTTTGAAAAATATATGTTGATATTATATTGAACATTTTTAAAACCATTAAATCTCTAATTAAATATTGAGAAATTTTTAAAGAATCAGAATCAGAAATTTGGAACAGAAACACTAATATATATATATATATATATATATATATATATATTAGGTTAAGAAGAAAATTCTTGTGAAATTTTTAATTTTGATTTCAAATGATGTATTTTCAAAAAGTTTTTGTTATAAACCTTTACTTTATATATCACTAGCGGGGGGTACCCGGCGATGCCCGGGTGTCTTGAGGTAAATCAAAACTCCGGGGGGGGGGGGGGGTAAAAAAATGTTTTGGTAGGTAAGTATGAAAATCGAACCTGTACCCTTGAGTTGGAAATTAATGTGTGAAAAAAAAACCGTGCGATGTTACCATTGGGCCACCGCGACATACAGCGTAGACGTGTTTGAATTTATTTATCTAACTATAACTATAAAAACAGGCGTGCATAATAAAAGTTAACTTTGCTGCTTCCATTTGACCTAATTAAGAAGGTCAAATAGAAGTCACGCAACGTAAGCGTCTGTTCCCGGTGCATTGCCGCGAACACGTCCGTTTGAGTTTAGTTTCTTTTTATTTATACTAAAAAGCTCAATCAACACGCGAGAAGCCAAAATAACAATAATTTTGTAAAAATCGACGTAAATAAATCTATACACTACGCGCTTTCCTAATTCCTAGATATTATGATATAGGACCTATATACACAGTTTTAAGCGATAGTAACGACCCTGAGAGCGCGTGCGAAAGAAGCCTTTTGAAGACATACACGAAATGATCACACACATTTTGCCTTTTATATATATATACTAGCGGGGGGTACCCGGCGATGCCCGGGTGTCTTGAGGTAAATCAAAACTCCGGGGGGGGGGGTTAATAATAATAATAAAAAAATGTTTTGGTAGGTAAGTATGAGAATCGAACCCGTACCCTTGAGTTGGAAATTAATGTGTGAAAAAAAACCCGGGCGATGTTACCCATTAGGCCACCGCGACATACATACAACACACTCTGGTTTGAATTTATTTATGAAACTATAAAAACAGGCGTGTGCAATAAAAGTTAACTCTGCTGTTTCCATTTGACCTAATTAAGAAGGTCAAATAGAAGTCACACAGTTGTCTATTTTTGTTTTTTTCCCCCAACAGATGTTCGGGAGAGGGGAACCAGCTCCCAATTGTCCAGATTGAATAACAATTGTCTGATGTACAACATTGATCAAAGCTGATTGCTTCTGGACATTTCCCGGCGCAATGCTGAGAACGTTGTTCGTTGTTAACTTTGAATTAGTTTCGCTTTTTATACGAAAAAGCCTCATCAACATGCGAGAAGCCAAAATGGCAATAATTTTGTAAAAGTCGACGTAAATAAATCTAGATGCGACGCACTTTCCCAAATTGTACATATTATTATTTAGGACCCATATAAACAGTTGTAAGCGATAGTAATGAACCCGGGACCGTGTGCTCAAAAAGCCTTTTGAAGACCTACATGAAATGGTCACACACATTTTGCCTTTTATATATATAGATTTTAAAGAGCATTTTTCACTTTATCTAATTGTTTAGAACGTTCAATACAAGATGAAAAAAAACAAATTTGCACAATTTTCTTATTTCAATTCAAGTTAGGCCAAAAAGCTGCTGAAACAGCTTGCGATATCAACAAAGCACTCTTGAATGCATAGCACAATGGTGGTTTAAAAAATTTTGTGGTGGTGACGAAAGTCTTCAAGATGATGAGTGGTCGCCCATCAGATATTGACAATGATCAATGAAGAGCCTTAGTCGAAACCAATCCATGCAGAACTGTTTGAGAACTTGCTTCTGAATTAGACATAACATATACAACGATTTCCAACCACTTGAAAAAGATTGTAAGGACAAAAAAACTTGATAAATGGTGCCTCATGAATTGAACAACAACCAAAAGAAACACCATTATGAAGTGTCATCTTCCCTTCTTTTATGCAACAAGAATGACCGGTTTCTAAATCGAGTTGTGACTTGCAATGAAAAGTGGATTCTTTACGATATCTGCCGATGCTCAGCTCAGTGGTTAGATGCCGATGAAACTCTACAACACTTCCCGAAGCCAGAGTTGCAATAAAAAAAGGTTATGCTACTGTTTGGTGGTCTGCGACTGGTCTCAACCATTATACTTTTTTGAATGCAGGTGAAACCATTACAGTGAAGAAGTACTGTCAACAAATGGATGAAAAGCATCAGAAACTTTGACAATAACACCCAGCATTAATCAACAAAAAATGTCCAATTTTCCTCAATGACAATGCCTAACCGCATATTACTAAACCGACCCTGTAGAAGTTGAATGTATTGGGCTACAAAACTCTGCCTCATCCACCATACTCTCTAAAGATTTCACCAACCGACTACCACTTTTTCAAGTATCTTGACAACTTTCTGCGTGAGGAATACTTAAAAATTCTAAACGATATCAAAAATGTCTTCAGCAACTTCACGCAATGCAAGATTTTTATGTTAGTGGCATAAATACACTTGTTTTGTGTTGGTAAAAGTGTCTTGATTCTGATGGTGCTTATTTTGATCAATAAATTTTTGTTTGAGCCAAGATATGCTCATCTGAATTCAAAAGTTAAAAACCACAAGAACTTTCTTGTCAACCTATATATGTAGTTAAACACCACTTGTATAGATGAAAATATCTGATAACATGTCATGCAGTTTACCCTGATGATTACCTTTGGGCATGAAATGTGGAAATCTACGTAGCTTAACTGCCATAAATATATTTTCCTAATTTACTATATATATATATATATATATATATATATATATATATATATATATATAAACTCTGTAATATACAATTTTATGTCTTAAAGAATTAAAATAATACTTCAAAATTAATTAAAAGGAAAACCAACAGCTTAATAGAAATGTTTATTATGTTTAGTATTTTTGAGATGAGAATTAATAATTACTATTATTCGGACTACTATTCTCATTTTGATTGTTATATTCACATTTCAACTGATGCAACCTCCAACCTTTTTCAGATGCACTTTTTGAACTTCTAAACATTCTTGGCAAACTTTGGAAATCTTCATTTTAAACTCAGTTTGAAATTTTGTATGGTTTCCTGAGTTTGATATAAAAAGTTTAACCAGGTTTCCAAGTTCGAAAAGATGCATCTGAAGAAGGTTGGAGATTTCATTGGCAGAAACATTGTGACTAGGAAAACCGAGATGAATAATTCAAATAATACAAGGAATGTCTATGTTTTATTAAATTTTAAAAAAATGAATAATTTTTTTTTACAATATTGATAAAGATAATTGCACAATGTTGAGACATTTGATACTGACTTTTTGACTTCAAATCCAGGTACTGACAAATGGCATGCAGCAGCATTCGTTCAAATGAATTGGCAAGTTGAGATATGTAAATGGCGGTTGGCCATTCCTGGAAGAAAGTAACCAACTCTTCCTCGATGGACATTAGCAAACCCTGAAAAGACACAAAAAAATAAAAATGTTGTGAAAAGTATGGCATAGTAATAATTTTTTCTAATCACACTTTGGCATAATTGTTTAAAAATGTACAGAAAGTAGTCTGTCATGATAACAGCTTATAATACAATATAATTTATGGAAAGTAGAAAGTGAATTTTGGGTTTACTTTCAACAACCTTGTAACTCTCGCTTCTCTTATTTTGTCCTTCAGTCCTCATATTCCATGAGTGACGTTTCTGACAAAGGGAGTAGAATTTTTTCTTCATATGATTTTTTTCTATCCATATAACATTTATTGCTGGCTAGGTTTTGATCTTGAAGTGATTTCTTTTAGCTCCTTACATCAAGTGGCTTCATGCTTTGTTTGGAACGATTTCCATAAAAAAAAAAAACACTATTGGGTTTAAGTTTTCCTAATACACAATGATCTCCCATGGATTAATTTAGCTACATGATCACTGATGAAAAAGATATGACACAAAGCTCACTTCCTCTTTTCCGTCTGGCCATTGAGAAGTGTGGTGACTCCACTGGTTTGCAGGTTTAATAGTTAAATAGTTTTCATTTACAAGGTCTAAGCTGATTGGCACAGGCACGCAGCTTGCCTCCTGGCTTGTTCAATCATACATCATGTCTCAGGTTAGTTAAGCTTGTGATGAAGGAAATAAAGAGGTCGAACCCAAACATTTCTTTCTTTTTTCTCTCTTCCATACTTGAATCCAGAACTGACAGCATGTTGCTTGTTGGCACTAAAAAGATGACTAAAATCCATTTCCACTTAAACACACACACACAACATTTAAACATTCAGTTTTTTTCTAATAATATAAAAAGCAATGAACACTCTCTTTAATAACTTTCAATTAAGAAAATATAATTCATATAATTGAGCAGAGACATTTTAATATGATATTTCAGACACATGCGATGCATGGCACTTAAACTGTCAACATCGGAACTCTTCTATATTTCAACTAAAGATTCTCTCTTGCTCTACAAAAACTCTTAATATTCACAAACATTCTATTGCTGGACTCCTATTTCTAAACACAAATAAAATATCTCTTATGTGAATATATCCCTCTTCATCTTTAATTTTTTTGTTCTTTTTATTTAACACTTGCGGTGGGTACCCGGCTTTGCCCGGGTGTTTGGAGGTGTGTGTGGTTTTAGGTAAATCAAAACACCTGGGTGTTGTGTTCGGGGGTGGGGGGTTAAAATAAAAAAGTTTTGGTAGATAAGCATGAAGGATCGAACCTGAACCCTTGAATCAAAGTTGGAAATTAAAGTGTGAAAAAAAAAACGTGCAACATTAACCACTGGGCCACCACGAAATAGTAACGGAAACATGTTTGAATTTATTTAAGTATTAAAACTTGGCAGGTGCCCGTACTTAATGAGGTCAACTTTGACTGCGGGCAGTATTTTATTTACTGCGGGGCAGGATTTTTTTTTTTTGTTTCAAGATGTTGTGGTGGGGGAAAAACCAGCTCCCCATTAAAAGGGGATTGTCCAAATTGAATAGCAATTGTCTGATATAAGGAGAAACTCCACATTGATCAAAGCTGATTGCTTTCAGACGTTTCTGGCGATCACGACCGGAAAAATGTCGCCAGAATTAGTTTCGCTTTTATTATACGAAAAAGCTTAATGCACATGCAGCGATCGAAAAATGTTGAATATTTATCTTTTCAAAGTCGAGAAAATTAAATAGACAGGTGACCCCCGTTAACTCGTAGATATTATGATTTAGACGTGATATAAAAAGTTTTAAGAAGAAAGGAGCCGACCGAGAAGTCCAGCGAAAAAAGCCTTTTACAGACATACACAAAAAGCGAACATACATACATACATACATACATTTTCGCTTTACTATTTATAGATGTCTCTCGTCTTTTCCATCATTCTAAACACTCCAAAACAAAAAGGCCCTAATAAGAATGGAGATTTTACAAGTGGTGACCCCAAAAACAACTTCTATAGAAAATAACGTGCAGTCAGACTTCTCTATCTAGACAAGTTATATTTTCTAGAATCAAAATCATATATTTTGATCAAAATTGGAATAAGGATTCTTGACAAAGTTCAGTAGCATTATATTTTGATTTTGATATCTTTTAATCTTCATAAAAGGATATAAAAGTGGTGCAAAACTGTTCTGTTTGTAGAATTAATTTTACCCAGCCTGGGACAGATATTCTACTAGTATTTTTATAAAAAAAAATTAAAAGATTGATATATTCATATAACACCACGATAAACTATTGTGAATTATGGATATCAAAAGTTGTGGAAACTTGAAGATTATATATCAAGAAAGGGTAAATAGAAAGTTTGCAAAGATTATTGAGAGTACAGTGCAGTAATGTTTACTTCTTTTTTTTCTTTTTTTTTATTTTGAGTTGGTGATTATGTTACAGTGAAATATTACTTTTTAAAACAACACTTTAAGGGAACAAAAGACAAAACTAAGGATGCCTATAAAGTGAAGTTGAAACTATTCCTTCCAGGTTTCAGAATTTTTCAGATGAGGATTGATAATTTGTATTATTTAAATTATTCGGATTTACTGTGCTCATTCTCTAGGTGATTCTCAGGTTTTGTCCAATCTAACCCCCAACATAAAGATACCAGAGTTGTAAAAGATGTATGTGAAGAAAATCATAGGTTACATCAGCCGAAAGGTTGTAAGAATAACATCCAAGATATGAACAGAAGTTGGAATAATTGATCCCAAATAATATGCATTCCTTGCATATCATCGTCGTTATATTCTCACATCAGTACACGTATACCATATACTTATGGAACCATGAAATTATCATTGTATGTGCATAACTAAAACAAGAAACTATGATGTTAAAACTGGAGATTGGTTTACCTGTGGGAAATGGCGGCGTTTCAATGTACTCCTCAGTCTTCTGTCTAATCTTTGGTAACATTCCTCTGCAGTAAAACCTGGATGAGCTGCAATAATAGAAAAAATGAAGAATTATGTTTTGGAATTTTTGAGATGAAGATTATTTTGAGGATTCAGACTTGTGTTCTCATCTTGAATGTTATTCTCACCACATTTCAGTTGATGTAATCTCTCTCCTTCATCAGTTACATCTTGTCAAACTCGGAAATCTACACAGAATTTTGAACTGAACATTTTATTTGATCCATAAGGATCAATTTATTCTCATTGTGACAAGGTAAAAGTATTAATTTTTATCTTATTCTTAGTATTGCTTGAAGTGAGGACCAAATCTTCAACTTCCAGAAGACTGTGATATAGAATTTTACTTAATACTTTAATCGTTAACATTTCCATAAAGATTACCAAAAGTTTGACCAGATTCGCCTGAAGGTCAGAGTTTAAATTAGTCAAAACATTACGAGAATAGCATCCAAGATGAAAACAGTAGACCAAATAATGCAAAACTGAACAAATTAGAATTATAAAAATATCAAAATGCTTTCATAATTCCATCACCAAATTTACAACATTCAAAACTCATAATCTATTAACAAAATCTTTATATTAATACGATAGCATGTGTGTTATTTTGTATGTCATGCTTACATCTTTTTTCTTCTGATGGACTGTTGTTTAATTGTTATGACCTTCCATTTCTTGTAATAAATAATTTGACCAAGAATTATTCATAAGTTTTGCTCTCAGTTTTGATTATAGCTGAAGGAACTCAAAGTTATATATATATATATATATATATATATATATATATATATATATTTTTTTTTTTTGCTCCATAAGTTTTGGTTCAAGCCGATACACCTAGGTCATATGGATATATTTTTTTATTTTTGAAATCACAACTTTATAATATATAAGAATTGATAAAAAAAATTGACTCTATAATAATATATATGAAATCTGCATACATTAAAATATCATATTTAAGCATATTTTACGACTGGGCTATGCCAGGCATCCATACTAGCTTAGATAAATACTTTTGCAGTTTTAACAAAAGAGCTACAATAATATCAGAGTGCCTCAATTTACACTGAACATCCACAGAATACCAACATCAATGTATTACATATGAAAGAGTTTGCTGTGGAACTTCCACAGATCTCGCTAGTGTTTTATTATTCATTTGCAAGTTTTGACTTAACTCATTCATCATCAAAGAGAATATTTTGTGAAAGAATTTATTCAGTGTAAAGTTTTTAGTAATTAACAATATTGATTATGATTATTTTTCAATTTCATTATTTTTTAAATCTGAAGTGAACATAAAAATTCTATATTTATCTTGCAAAGTTATTTCTGTTGATAAAATAAACATAAAAGTTAAACTTATGCACCTGCATAAAAAAACATAAATGCTGTTGTTTCTCTTTTGTGTAGATAATTGTAATAATATGAAAAAATCTAACAATTACTACTACTGCTGCTACTACTACTTCTTCTTCTACTACTTATTAATTCATTAGTAGCTTTTACACAAATCATTATTAATGATTGCTCAGTCTGGAGTCTGAGTGACAACAAGCCTTCCCAGATTTCCAACAATCTCTGCATCTTGATAACCATTACAAATTATTTTACATTATCATAACAGCTTTTACTATTGATTTCTTGCTGACAATGACTATTGATTCTCTCAGGAATAATCCTATCTAAAGACCTAGCACTCTCCGCAATTTTCCACAAGAAATCTGAGTGGTACTCTCTCTTCTTGATCTTTTTAGTCTTCTTTATACTTCAAATCATTTTGTATGATACCGGCTGAAGTTAGTACCATCAGATGTGTGTATGGGAGTTTTATTATTTCTGGGAAATGAGTTAGATACATAACAAAGATATTTTTCAAACTTACTGGTTCTCATGTCAGGAATTAGCTCCCATGATTCGGGATCAAAATCCTTATCTGTATCATTTGTGGACTGTTCAGTCTCCTCAGACTTGTCATGTTTTTGCTTGGAATTTTCGAGAAATTCCCGCTGCTCTTCTTCACTACTGTTAATGTAGTCATTCCATATCTGTAACCAACAAAACAAAAATAAGTGAAAAATCTATACAAATACAACAGTAGGTATAAATACATGTGTGTATGTGTGAAAATATTTAATGGATACACTTTTAAACTACTGGTCATATAATACTGAAATTAACAGGATATAGTAATAATACACCAAGGATGGTTTATAACAAGTGAAATCTTTGTTTGAATGGATGAATAACGTGTATAGAAATATGTCGGCAAGTTAAAATGCAAAATGTTCATTTCAAGTTGCTAACATATTTTTATTAGTTTCACGCATGCACAAATTCAATCATAGTTAGAAATCATTTAATTTTAAATCTTTCTTATCTATCTGTTGGGTTAGCTCAAATGGTAGGGAACACAGCTCAAGTGTTAAATGAAGGAACGCGACTAGAACACTAAATGTTTTGGTTTTAGTTCTAGCTGATGGTACCCACGTTATATTATTTTAACTTTTGAAATCACTACTATATATATAATATTCAATAGAGAAATGGCTCTGTAATAATAGAAAATCTACATGAATTAAAATATATTTCAGTATATTTCACGACCAGCAAGGTTGGCCACCTCCTACCAGTATATGAAATAACAAATTAAATAAACAAGATCAGAGAGCAAACAAATACTTGTATTAAAATCAAGATTTAACTACATAGGCAAACAATTTTTGTTCAATTTTCCACTTGCTTTATTGGCTGATTTAAAATCTGTATTCAGTTTTTTTCTATCATGTAATTTTTGTTTTGATTTCTGGCAAATTCTTTCAATTATGTCTAGAATCCTTATTCTCATTTTGAACAAAAGCATTACATGATTTTGATTATAAAAAAAATGTCTAAAACTTAAAGAATTTTTGTTAGAAGAAAATGAATCAAATTTAATGTAAATCTGAAATATTTGAATTTTCAAATGAGAGGTTATGCCCACATTATGCCCCCAAAAACCGTTTAAAATACTTCAAAGAAACTGAAATTTAAGGAATATTTATTAATTGATGTCTAATACTTTCTGTTAATATTTCCTCAAATTAAAGGTATCTGAATTATGATGAAGGTAAGAAGATATCTACAGGAACTGGAAATAATGTAAGGATAAGCAGATAGAGTTATTTTGGAGTTTTCCTTCTCCTAGACTAGTTTCTCTACCAAGGCTTGTGAATCTAGTTTACTCTATTAAATCTATAATTGATAGAGGAGGAGATACATGGATCCACAGTTTTCTCAAAGGTATTAATAAAATTGCTGCAGTAGCCCCAGCAAAATTCAAACAAAGTATGCCAAGTTGGTGAAGGTAACCACTACACTATCCTGGCATCAAAAGGATCCATGATTTACCATATTACATTTTTATCCAGTTTTTAAGTTGGGATCAAAGTGTAGTATCTATTTAGTCTCCTAAGGTCATTCTTCCAGGCATGACCTCATTCTTTCAGATAGAGGATGATGGATTCATTGCCTGTCACCTATGAAGACCTTATTTGTAATGAAATGCCAACAAGACTATGTATGTATTTTTAATCTCATCTAGAGTGCCTTTTTTTTTGTGGAATTAGATTTTCCTCGCATTAAAAACAAACTTTATGTCTAATTTTTATCTCGTAAAAAGGTAAGTAAATAGGGATTTCCTATCAGGGTTATAGAGTTAGGGAGGTTTGGAGGGACTTAGAGTTGTAAGACAGATGATCAATCACCACAACACCTTTCTGGCAACTCCTGCAGCTACACTGGCTCTGACTGTATTAGCTTGCCTTCGCGTCAAACTTTGTCTGCAACGCCGAGAAGGGGACTCTGGTAACTAACTGGGCAAACCTAGGTCTCCTTATCACCTGCCCAGGCTTGCATCTGGAGAGCCAATTCATACTTCGAACTGTATAGATGCTGCAGTGCACCAGACTAGATACAAAATGCCATTGTTTTATTATGCACAATGTTGCCATCAATCTACTAGTGAGAATACCCATTCCAAACAAGTCCATAATATCGGTTAATAATTATGAAAAAGCATTGAAATGGAAATAATTTAGTATTTAAATTTTGAATAAAGTTTATGGAATGTCGACAAACACAGAAATTGAACTCATAACAAAGACACTTTATCAAAACTCCAATACTAACGATTACTATGATACTATCCCATTGATTACTGTACACGCAATAACCCTTATCCCCGAGTGACCTCCATGTAAAAAAAAAAATAATAATTAAAAAAAAAGATTCACTTTTCAAAACGTATAGATGCATCTAAAATTTGTAAACTGACAATAATGCAATGCAATTAAATCTGTATAAAATATTAATTGTATTTATACACCTTCCATACCCATTAAAAAAATGAGATTGCAAAAGAGGAAATGTATTGCAAAAAAGTTATCAAAACTTAATTGATATCACTAAAGTAAAAATTTTAGACAAATTGTTCCAAAACTGAATTCATATATATATATATATATCTTCGTTAATTTAATTCTTTTTATCCCCCCCCCCTTTTCATACGTTTTTCCCCCTTCATTCGGTTCAAATAATTTGAACTACATACTGGTTTTGGAGATTAGATTTTCAGACTTTGTAGTATTTCTTATCGATTAAACGCCAAAAAAAAAAAAAAAGTCCTCAATTTCAATAATGGCATTTCCCCCAGTGCTATTAAAATCCTTCATAAAATTTTGTACCCACAAAAATCTTTTATATATATATATATATATATATATATATATAAAAGTTGTACATCAAAATATATGTAAATTCATCCGATATTTTTGTTTTTATAAATAAAATAAAATTTTTGATAAATGATTTCTAGCGGTACTATTATGATGACTGTGTGTTGAATTATGTCCCTTTGACTCTAGATTTTACAGTCGAAAAACACACACAAGAAATTTTGCTATTAAAACATGTTTTTTCTTGTTTAAAAAGAAAAAACTTGATGAATTAGTGTAATTTTTGGTGTACTGTTTTTTTTTTTTTACATCTAACATGTAAATACATAATAAAATTTTGGAGCCATTTTGTTTTTCGTTTTACGATCAGTTTTTAATATTGAAGTAAAACTGAATAAGCAGCAAATTGTAAATAATATTCATTTTAAGAATATTTACCTGACAATTATTTTACATTAAGAAAAAATATTTATTTTTCAAACATGATTTAAATTGTTGCAATTTTCAAATAAAAATAAAATAAAAAGATATATGCTTTATTTAAAAAATATTTAGATGACATTAATAAACATTTTATCGAAGAAAAACAATTTTTTCTTAATATCAGACACACATTCATTATTTGAAGTGAAATATTATCATTAACAGTAAATTGTATAAGTAGATGAAAAAAATCAACTTTAATTTTAAATCTATCTATTTGTCGATAGCTCAAATGGTAGGGAATGCAGTTGAAGTGCTAAATGTTTTCGTTTCAATTCTAGTTAATGGCACTCTAATCATTTTTTTTAAACCTGAAATCAGTACAATATATTAGGTACAATATAATATTCAATAGAGAATTGGTTCTGTAATAATACAAAATCTGTGTGAATTAAAATATATTTAAATGTATTTTACGATTGGGTAAAAGCTCCTCTGCTAGTTTATAATAATTATGACGAATACTGAAAATCAAGGGAGATAAATCAAATGGACTTGATTCACATGTCATAATTTCAATCGTAGTTTGAAAATCATTTTGTTCAATTTACAATTTAATATCAATAGCAACAATGTCACTGGCACATGGATAATTTCCCAATAAAAACATAAGTTTAAGTGAAGCAAGAGTGTAAAGGAATAAATGAAAAATGAATTTACCTCCCATTTTTCAGACTCCATGAGAAGCTCAGCAAACACAGAAACGTTACTCTCCAACTTATCGTGTTTCTCCAAGTTGTCCCAATCTTCCTTGGGAACCAAATTCAAAAGGTGGCGCACTAAAATAGTTGAACAGAGTAAGAGAGATTGGGAAAGTGAATAAAAATAAATATGACTCTTGTTGTTTAACGCTAGGCATTGGAATTTTATTTATTCAAATATTTTTAAACAAATATGAGATGCTTGTCATTTTAGTATCATTTTTCAAGACTTGTACATAACCTGAATGTTTTTTCAACAATTCACTAAATATACATACCATACATTTTGTGTAAGAATGTATACAGACTTTTGTAAAATAGCAATATTCATATGATTGTGCATTTTTTTTACCTGTTTGTTGGTCACCTATCAGTTCCAAAACCACTCAACAAATTTAACACTACTACAACTACTGAAGATAATAAATACTAATAAATTCCAAAGCTATTAAGCAGAATTATAATATCCAATTCGGTATGAATCACCCTTAGTATACCAGACGTGTTATATAGAGGTAAAAAAATATATTAATACTTATAATAAACATTTGCTGTTGTTACAATGATGTTCAATATTGTCAGGTTCGACTTCTTCCATGGCATGCACCACATCCTGAACCACAGTAGCCCATGCATGGCAGTTGTGAGCAAGGTTACATAAGTTGGTTAACTAATCATGATTCCACTACTGAAGACCAATCATCCGTGGATCGCCAAGTTCAGCTCTCTCTGATGGTTATTGCCCATGTCCTCAGCTGCCCATCAATATGTTTGTGCCACCCAGGCAGAGAAGTAAGGAACATGACATCACAAATTAATTCTTCCTCTGAGTAACTAGCTGCATGTTGTAACCATTGAAGACATCACTGTAATAAGATGGCAGAAACTTCAGGCTGAAGTGTTAAAGAACAGCAGTTGAGACATGGTTGGCACACTGGCAATACAAATGCAGCCAAGACAGTCATTGTCAAAAATTTCAAACTTTTGATAAATCAACCACTCCAATTGTTCATCAATGTTTACTGCTCTAGATCAGCTGTGTTCTGTCTATGCCCATGCATAGTAACAGGGTTACAATAAAATAAATTTACTATTAAAAACTATCAATATAAAATAATATTATACAACAATCAGATATCAACAAATAGTAACACTCTTCTGCAAGGTCTTTTTACACATGTTACATGGTTTCACTGAAATTGGATATTTCCAACTGTGTCACATGCAAAATATAATAATCGAAAGAACAATGTGCAAGTGTGTGACATTAAGGGGGAGTACTGCATCTATGAGAAATGAATACTTACAGTTTTCACATCTACGAGCTTTGTTGGCGCCCATCTTCTTCTTAATGTATAAGTCATCAATTGACTTGTACAAAGTACCTTTTCGGTTACTGCGACCTTTGTTCAAGCCACGGGATTTGCTCAGCAGAGACGGCTCAGGGAGTTCATCCTCCACCTCCAAGAGACTACAAAAATAAAAACGTGCAGAAATCAATCACAGAGAAAAGTACAGCAGTCTTAATTTTTGTTTATGTGCATATTGTTGAGAGGGTAAAGGTCATCAGGTCATGTGGTTTCAAAAAAAAAAAAAAAGAAAAAAGTACAAAACAAACAGAAAACAAAAACACACCAGGTGGCAGCACTAAAACATTAGATCTATAAACTTTTAATTTGGTTTTGCAAAATCAATAATTGATAAACAGTTATTTCATTCACATGTTCCATACATTTTTTTTCATTTTAGTTGCGGTGATTTTCATGAAATTTTGGTGGTTGTATTCTATAGTCTTCTTCAGATGCTCCTTGGAAAAGTGCTCTAAATCCATAGACATCTGAGAATTTTTAACTGTAGTTTTCATTCCTTGTTTGCTGCCCATTTCAATAACTTAGATATTAATTTTTTTGTTTTTAATTTCTTCATTTAAGATAGAATTCACTATCTTTAGGTTGAAATAATCTTTTAACTAATACCTATATTCTCTTGGCTATGTTTTCAGTGAAGTAAATAAAGGGTTCGGTTCAAAATTCTCAGACTATGACTAAAAACACTTCTGAAGAAGACCAGAGAATACAATGATCAAAATGTGAAAATGGCAGCAACAATCGCACTTCTACTCATTATAAGAAACAAATCTGTTTGTTAAGATTGAAAGTTTTGTTTAATTTCTTTTAAATAATTCATTTATTTTAGTTTTTCTTTTGTAGTTGCTTATAATATTTTCATATTCTTTTTTTTAAGTTCTTCTGTTTAATATTAAGATTTGGTTTACTTTTGGGTAGGGATAAAAATAAAACATGAAGTTAAAACAGCATAGCCATTAGAAAGAAAAAAAAGTTGGGAACTCTTGTTCTAAAAGATTTTTTTCCAAATAGAGACAGAGAGAAATGTACCCTATTTCATGAAGAGGAACTATATTAAAACTAATTTAATCAACAATTCTTTTCTCTAAAGAATTTCCCTATATATTTTAATCACACAAATAAATAAATACTAAAATGTTCTTTCAATCTGGGATAGAGTTATGTTTGGAAAAAATTCCATTTTAATTCTTCTAATTAGCAGTCCATTTATAATTGACTAAACAATTCACCCACCTTCACTTAGCTACGTATTTCACTTATCCTCTTTCACTGTATGTTGATTCAACTACTCTCTAATATGTTTTAATGTAAGCATTTAAAGAAAGAGTGACTATTTTTTCAGTTACTTCTTAATTGCTTTATTTTGCCAATCAAATTAATACTGCATGTTTGTACACACTGTAAGCATCTATGTAAATTAACAAAGTAATATGGTAACAGTCTAGTGTCAGCATTTTAAGTTGTGATATGGGCATGACACTACGGAACAAAATGCATAGAGATCGGAAGGAAAGAAAAGGGGGGAAGAGAAAAAGTAAGATGCATGGGAAATTACGCTCAGCAAGTATACGGTGACACTTCCTTTTATTTCTTCAATTTGTTATATCGCATATCCCTCCGTATTTACATGAATAAACCAGAAACCAGCAGGAGCAGCGACAGTGATAATAATGGCGACGCAAAGACAAAGCCCATTCGTTGATACAACGCAAATGAACACACTAAACACATACGCCAACTTCAAATCCCATTTTTTTTATATACACACAGTATAGAATAATTCACACCTCACTTCAACAAAGAAAACTGCTAGAGGAAGCTGCACATCTAAAGAAAAATTAAAATACAAAACACAAACATCACAGCAGACGCATCTCCGGCACCATATAAACACAAATAATTATTTCACAAAACACTGCAACAGTACAACACCTACTAGAATACATTCACAACTTTCTTAGCTTTAAATCGATATAACACATATATACAAACATCAAACACAAATAAAAAGCAAAACGATGACCAGCGATAAAAGCTGCCTTTTGCCTACTACTACGTCCGCATCGTGAGTAAAAAATGTTAGCTTTTTCGACAAGCAACCAGATCGGCTCAGATCAGTCCCTGCGTGTCAGCCATGAATCTCGCTCTGTCAACAGCCAGCAGCAGTTAACCCTTCACCTACAACACCAGCTCATGAGATTACTGCGCCACAGCTGCCATCTCACTTGTGATACTGGATAGCAAGCCTTGAAGATTACCCTTCTTCCGCCGTTGCCAGATCACCACAGTGCACCAGCCAACAGCCATCAACCTCTCGCCAGCAACACCAGCTATTAAGGATTGCCACACCCATATCCCAGACCAGAACACTAAGCCACATTCCCGTCATCGCCGTCACCGCACACATATTCCAGACACCAGAATGCTAAGCCACGTTCCTGTCATCGTCCCCTTCCACCTCAGCCTGACAATGACTTAGATCGTTACGGAGTTCATATCAACACCTGACCAGCATTCTATCGACACCTCGCCACCACCAAATTATCCTGACACACCAAACAGTTCGTTTCGTGATTGTTTAAACTTTAAATAAAACGTTTAAACTCAACCTTTTCGTTTTTCACTTTCTTGCTTCCATACGCTCAGTTTTGTAATATAACAAATTGAGAGTCAGCTAAGTTTGGTGCCATGTATTGACAGCCAGCTGTGTCTTGACAATCGTCCAATGTGGTGGTCAGACAAAAAGAATATACTGATGCTAAATACTTGTTGGTAATTAGCGTGGTAAACAAAAAAACAACTTTTTTCTTGAATCTGGAAAGTTTGTGTCAAAGTAATCATTTCCTTTACAACTGTCTTTGTGACTTTATAACTTGATATTTTTCCTCTAAATATAATTTGCATAAATTATTACTTTTATTACCATATAAATTTAGACAATGTAGTACTAATTTTATATCCTTAGTTGCTAAATTTCGACATGTGATTACTATATCTACTTTTCAATTGATTTTCTCTCACTCTTATGTACATTGTCTCGTTATTATTATAATTATCATCATCATTATTATTATTATTATTGAGTATCAAACCTAGTGTACCGGAAATATTATCTGATATGAATAAATAAAACCTACTTAACACAGATATGCATTTGAACAACATGGAGACACAAATCTCTGGAAAATAAAATATTTGATTTGATGCAAAGGCACCTGCTAAAGTTATCTGTAGATGGAAATGCACTGTCCCAACCAATAAAATGGAGGGAAGCTAGGTCCCATTAGAAAGGGAGGCGCTACATTGACAGTGAAGGCAAAATATCAGAACGGACATTTACAGGCAGATGCATAGGCATCACAAAATTGTTACATAAACTAGTCCAAATTGAGATAAAATGGAGTGTGCTGGTTAGCAAGTTTGAAAGACCAATCTCCTGCACTTCCTTCGTCTTTCTTTCTTTCACTTCCTCATTTATTTGTTGCAACCAAATTATAAAAAAAATATATTTTTATACATCAGTGTTTTTCATAATTCTTTTATGCACAGCAGAATTCAACATTATGTCTATGTTTACATTATCTATTAAATATTTATCATGAATGGACAATTGATTTTATCTACAATTACAATGCCATCATATTAAAATTAGCACTGCTACTATTATTATTTACATATTTCATACAAAAGTAACTAAGTTTAATGTTATTCTGATTTATAATTTTTAAATAGTCCATTGTTTTTCAGAAAATATTTATTCGTCTATTATACTAAAGAATATTTTACGAATGTCGTTTTTAAATTTTAGTATTATAACATTTATTAAACAGATTATATTTTGCTTTCTGTTATTTCTTTTTATAGGTTAATTTAATATGTTCATATTACTGTAATTTTTAGATCTTCTACAGCTTATTGAAGTGGCAATTTGTTTAAAAACTGTACTCGGGTTGATTAATTTATTAATATATATACAAGATAATTAGTAATTAGTTTTGAAAAGTTTATAGGTTTCATTATTTAAATCGAAAGTTATATTTAAAAATATTTACTTGGTAAAGTGTTCTTTAAGATAAATATTTCCTTAAAAAACAATAATCTATCTAAAATTATCAATAAGAATAAGATACAATCAAGGATAAATAAACAACCTTAACCTGTATCCGACCTACATGGAATCATGAGGGGTTGTGGCTGAACAAAACATGACTATGTCTAATCTTGCTTACACAGATAATATTGTCCTACTTGGATCGACTGGCAAGGAGGTGCAAGCTGTGCTCAACTGAGTGCATACTGTTGCTTGCAGATTAGAGATATGCATCAATGCCTCCAAAACAAAGATCATGTCTTCTCTGATTGACCAGGATACCTGGTAGCCATTCACACTGGACGAAATTCACCTAGATAATGTGAATTTCTCTGTCTATCTTGACTCTACTATCATGCTAACTGAGCAGGCAACACCTGAGATTGGACAGTGAATATGGGCAACACAATCCACATTCTCTCATCTCAACTAGTCTGTGATTCCGATGGGAAATACACTTGGACACAAAGAGATGCATCTATCAGGCACTGGTGAGGATCATCCTTTGCTATGGCTATGAAATGTGGTCTATGAAAGTGGTGAATCTGCACAAACTGGAAATCTTTGACAACGACTGTCTTTGCAAAATTCTGCGTTACCACCATGGCGATCATGTTCTAGTTTCTATTCTCTGCTGGAGTTTAAACTTACGTTCCCAACTGTCCATCGTTCTTCAACAATGTCTCCAGTGGTTTGGGCATTCAGCTCATGGACCAGAGATAGAGCTCATTCACTGGCTTACACAAATGTTTTGGAGGGCAGTTAAAGACCTGAGCGACAACAATTAATGGCGATACTATTGGGTCCACAAGTAGCTGGTCTCCAGCGTTGGAATTGGAAGTGGTTAGCCATTTCCTGCAACCTGGCCTAGGATCAACAGAACTGAACTGCAATGGTTCAACATGCAGTTCGTGCTCAGAAGGAAGCCGGTTCAATCCGACCAAGGTGACTACAAGTACAAATACATAGGGCATTTCATACCAATATCACTAAATAGAAAAACAAATATCAAGTAAAAAAGGCAAGATAAAATTTGGCAAATTATCAAGTCCAACTGGAAATCTAAATTTATATTAAGAAGTCATTTTTAAGGAGCACAACATGCTTCTCTTCAAAAACAATAAAATTTTATATATATATATATATATATATATATATATATATATATATATATATAGTATCTTTCTGTTTGGGGGTACAATTAGAAACAAGTCCCTATATTAAGACCAAACAACTTTTCAAGTAAAATTTTATGAGGAATCTGATGGTGTTATTAATTTTGTATTAGGGACTTTTACAAAAATAATGTTGAGTTTATGCTAACGCTGGCCATCCATAAGCAATAAAAACAATGTTGTACTTTATTTATAACAAAGCATTGTAACAAAATTATATACAACTTTTTTAGGATAAGAATTTATAATAAAATAAATTATAAGAATGATGGTTTGTTTGAGTGTCAACAGTAACAGATTAATAATGATTTTAATTTTGCACTCTGAACTGTTTAAAATAGGAGCTCAATATTTGTGCAAACAAAGCAGAACTAATAATTACATTGTAGGTCCTTTAATATGTTGATAACTATTTCCATGATAGCACATTTCTTTGGATTGAAAAAACAAAATTTTCTCAAAATTTGTTTACCTGGAAAGAGGGCTTGCTACATCAAACTGGACTGATAATATTCAGCACACAATAATCAAAAATAATTTCAAATAATTTTTTTATTTAGTTCTGCATGTGTAAAAGATGACTGTGATAAGCACACCATATTGATGGTCATCTTCAAAAAGATGGTACTAGATGATAACATAGTAGACTCTTTCTGCTACCTATGAGACATGTTGACTGCCGCTGGTGGATGTGAACACAGTACAGTGACAAGTGAAGACAACATGGGAGAAAAAATATTAAAAATGTCTGACTCCTGGACAAGGGGGAAAAAAAAGACATTAAATGAATAGAAGCTGACAAGAAGGAGCAAAAAGTATTTATTTTTAAAGAGAAGAATCATAATTTTAAGTCACTCTTGACCATCCTCAGTGATGAATCTTTGCGATTTTCAATGTTTGCTTCCTATTTTTACATTATTATCCTTTTGTTTTTTTCTATGTCATAAACAAATTTATGATATTAAGCCATTGATTCAACACCAAATGTGACACATACTTTAAGAGCCTAAACCTCTTCCCATATACAATTGGGACAATTAATTGGAATCAGAATCAGGAATTGGAAAAAAAAAAAAAAAAAAAAATCAGGATTTTTGAGAGTATCGAAATCCAAAAAAATTGTGTCTATTTTCTGATGCCAAAAACGATTCCTTTAATAATGAAATAATAAATATTGATTTTAAACAACCAGTAAAAAACTAGAATCTATAGACCATCTCCACAAGTGTGTTTTTACATTTGAAAATATATGCCCATTTCTGTTTTTATCGTAATCAGGAAAAAATAACACTTTATAGTTAAGTATTTAGAGATTTATAAAGAATCGGAATCGGTAATTGTATTGGAATCTGTAAAAATATTGAAATCGTCCCATCACTAATATACACAAAAGTAAAACAATTTGACAGCTAGGCACACTAATGATTTGTAAACGATGAAACAGCTGTCTATGGACGACTTGTATACACACACATACATGCATACACTCCCATATGGGTGGAGCACTCTAGTGAAGGAAATGATGGTTTCCACCAAAACAATACTATCTAATAAAGAGGATCGTCTATTTTCAGTTATCATTATCATGAAAAAAGCAAATAAACAAATAATTTTATTTAAATATTACATGATTTCATTCACTTCTAGTAACGGATTCGATAACTCAGTTGATAGAGTACTGAATGCCAATTACTGAGATTCAGAAATTTCAAACTGAACCCTTTATGTAATATATAGTAGATTGTTCTTGCTCCATCAGTCATGACCAGATAAATGTATAAATAATTTAATAAGTTATTCTTTATTATTGTAAAGACTTAACCTTTAACCTCTAGAAGATTGTTACTTAGAATTGACTTGTCAGTGTTTTCTAATTATTTATAACATGCAGATTTCAACCATTGAGACAAAACATGGTGATGACTATGAAACACATACGCTGACAGATTCATTCATACTGCTATTAAAAAGGGTATAATTAAACTAAAAACTGTATAATTTCATGCCTCCCTATTCATAATAATAGGATTGCCTTATGATATCAATGTCAGAAGTTTAATTACAGCCACGCTCTCTTAAATTTATATATTTGTTTACTTTAGCATAGTGATAAATATAGTTATTTTATTTACTTCCTTTACTTACTTACAAGGTCAAATATGGATTTGATGAAAGTGTTTCTGTGGAACGAACTGGATTTGAACTTGAACACCTAGGTTTGCAATCATTTAGTCATTAACCACTGGCTTTAATATCTTATTAGATTTTGGTAACATTATAATACAGAAAATGCCAATATAAGATTTAAACACATTCTACATATGATTCTTTTTATTTTTTTAAGTTTGCATTTATTGATATACTAGCAGCAATAGTTGTGCCTGGACAGGTTCATAATTCAAAAAGGTCGCTGGACTCTTTCATAAGTTCAATAAGGTCAGATATTAGAACACTTTAAAAAGCATATTGTTATGGAGAAAACTGTGAAAATAGAACTTAGACACATATGGAAAACTTTCAGGAGTTAAGCCTCCTTTACTATGGAATTTAATAATGATTAAAATTTGCTCAAATTGTAGGGATTTTATGTGATTTGCTTGTAGTTTAACTTCCATCAAAATTAAAAAGTAAAATCCTTTTCAGCTGTGGAATTGGTACTCACTTCCTCTTTATTTATCATCATATTTAGTTTAACATTTGTTTTACATGTTGGCATGTTTTGAATGGCTTTTAGAAACAAACTTCCAAACTAACCTATTTATGCCTCATTCTTTCAAATTCATTCTTATCACTTCTGCTCAGGTTTGCATTAGTCTACCTTGCCAACTACCTCTGCTACCTCAATTGTTTTACATGTACTAATCCAAGAACTCTCATACATTCTTTCAATGTGACCATACCAACAAAGTCTCCTATTCTAAATACATCTCTCTGTACTATTCAAATTTAATCTTTCTCTGAGGTCATCAAATTTATGTCTGTCTTTAAAACTCACATTACTCATCCAATGCATGTCTTCAATGTTCACTGGACAGGTTTCACTTCCATATAAGAACAAAAGTTATATATATATATATATATATATATATATATATATATATATATATATATATATAAAGCTGTGTGTGTGTGTGTGTGTTTGATCACGAATAGGCTCCTATATGGTTGACTATTTTAAAAAACTGATTACATATAATGATATAAGATGTACCGAGACACAGGAATGGGTATGTTTGATCTATCAGAACGGTGGTTCATTAAAATTGTGGGGTCTGCGTTCGCACCTGGTCCACAAAGTATGAAAATAAAAAATTTTAAAATAAAAAAAAAACGTTTACAAGTGTTTTTGATATAGATGCACATAAGAATACTTTGATAAGTATGTTTTAACTTAAATAAGGATGGTATAATAAAATTGTGGGATCTGCATTTGCGGCTGGCCTCCATAGAATGGAAATAGGCACAAACTTTAATAACGACTTTTCATATCTATCTGTGTAAGTATACTTTGATAATTATGTTTCAGTTTGAAAAAACATGGTATAATAAAATTATGCCACAAAGTTTAACAAGTTTTTTTTAATATAGATCCACAGAATATTGTGATAAGTGTTTCAGTGTGAACAGGTATGGTATAATAAATTATGGGGTTTATATATTTTATTTTTACTTTTATCATGCTTTGGTTTTGATACCCCCAAATTCAAACCAAATTTACAACCCTTCCTTTTCATAACCTATCATACTTTCATAAATCAGAGTCCATTTTCTGTAGGCTGTTTTTGAACCCAGTCAACGATGGGTACTTTTGCTAGTATATATATATATATATATATATATATATATATATATATATATATAGTCTCAAGCTCTTTGTTGAAAAATCTCCTTATTTGTAAGTCAATCAATTTTTTTGCAATAGCCATAATAGTTTGATCCCAGGAATTTATGTTGTTCACACAGAATGTTGATCTTACTAGTACTATCATATTAATGCTCTTGTTGGGATCATCAGTTGTTTACTATGAGAACTGTTTCATAGATTTGAAAACAAAAGTCATTTTATCATGTTTCCCCAGCAGTGTTGATCAGATACCACGTCCCACAAAGCAAAACATTAGGGGTTCAAACAGCAGATTCAATTTGTGCTTTGAATTAAGTTACCTAACATATTTTGATATAAAAAAATATTTTACTAATCTGTGTAGTTCATCCTTGTTCTATGCACTAAGTATATATATTATTTCCAAAACTATTTTATTCTATAGCATTTAGAAAAAGTCACTTATGATATTAATCAACCATTGCTAGTTATTTTTATTTTATACATATATTCTACATTAACTGCCACAATGTTGTAGGTCTAATGGTTTTAAACCTACTTTATATTTCGAGATTATATATTAACTATTTCTAGGCTATTAGCCTAGAAATAGTTAATATATAATCTCGAAATATCTGTAGCATTACTATAGATTGTCTGTCTGTAGATATGCTTATAACCAAAACAAGTTGCTACAAAATGTTTGGCAATTGTTCAGAATACAATCCTGAAGTTTTTTTTTGTTTTTTTTTTCCAATGGAAAACTAAAAACAAAGCAGGTAACTGAATTTGTAACAAATGAATTATTTAATAGTAAAATAATTTAACCATTATATTTAATTAACATTTCAATCATTTATAAAAACGATATAGTTGGCCATTTTAAAATAGAAACAATGATCTGTGGTAAAGTTCTAACAGTAGAGTAAATGCATGCATGCGGAATCTGTTACTATTGCGAATTACGCTTGATGAGAACACACTTACGTATCAATTTGGCAGGAGACGTGTGAAGCCATGACAAAAGACAAAAAATCAGAAAGGTATCTGTTGTTACTCAAAGACAGCTTTCCAAAAGCTATCAAATTGGGTTTGCATGTAGGAAGCGACACAAGAATCATTTGTTTGCGATGCATGTATGTATTCTTGAGTATCTTGCATTTTTCTACATGCTAGGAAATAAATTTTAAAGTTTACAATTATTTCTCTCATAAAAAACAACAACAACAAGTTCAGGATCCTATTCTGGATAATTTGTTTTACACTTTATTGATAAATAACTATAAAAGTGTTGAATTGAAAAACTAAAAACAGCAAATGAATCATTAGTTAAAAAAAAAAAAAAAAAAAAAAAGGGAACTTGTCCAAACAGCATTTAAAACAAATAGTTCCCAATTCATACAAGGTATGCTATTAAGCAAATTTTAACTTGCAAGGCTGCTCAAAAACCTTCTTGGCCTTCGGGACAAGATCAAAGTGTAGTATCTGTTCTTCAGATGCTGCACTTCTATTTCTTGTTCTCTTTCGGTGGAGGAGAGATCCTTCACGACTGAGACAATTTTTATTTTTGTACCTTTTCTCCACGTTAAAAAACGACCCTGGTGTCTAACTCTGTCCTGTGGGGAGGCATAGTAAATAGGTACTAACACCAGTCGATAAATTAGATAAGACATTCACTTGTAATAACATGTCTATGCTTCTTTTTATTTTAGACCAAAGGACAAATGATCCGATTCACAAAAGTTATTGGAACATGTTAAATGTACTTTTAACACATTCTTAAGGTCTTGCTGTGGTTCAATACAAGATAGATATTGATGATTATGCAAATAAAACATGAATGGCTCAATTTGCTAATCCATAAAATTCATTGTTTACGAGGGGGGAGGGGTTATCCACTACTGCTGACCATGATTCAATATTGTTTACATAGACCACACCTCTTTTGTTGATTAACCTATTATAAAACCAGTACAAGGAAGACTAGATGATTTTTATATATTGGAAAACGATGATATCAAAAGATCGCATTAATTACTTTTTTTATGAGTACCTGTGACAATAAAGTTTGACTAATGAAGCATTTTAAGACTATCTCACCTACTAATCTTGTTTTGTCACTTATTAGACACTTTATTATATTTTACCATGCAACAGAATCATTTTATTTTGTGGACGAACCGAAAGAAGATTGATTTTTTTTTTTTTTTTTTTTTTATTCACCAGTTTTTTTTTATAGCCTTAAAGAAAACAAAATACTTTTGTCTACATAAAGATAGCAGTTTTATATTGTTCAGCTGAGGATTGATAATTTGTATTATTTGGACTATTGTTCTCATCTTGAGTGCTATTCACAAAACGAAGTAAGAGGACTCAAAGAAGCAACACATATACTACAAAGCAGATCAAGTATATAATTTGATACAATATGGGAACCATTAATTGTAAATAATAGACAAGGTATCAGAATATATATATATATATATATATATATATATTTCAGAGGAAACATAATTTAATTTAAATACCAAAAAAAAACAAGAAATGGGCAGGTGAAATTAAAATTTCCTTAAGGCCTTATCGTCTGACCCTCTAAGAGGAAACGTCAGAATGATAAATTAAAAACTAAGAAAACGAATGAGGGAAGAGGGGAATTTTGGTTTCAGTTGGAAGAACAGTGGAGAAAAAAAAAAAAAAAAAATTCTCACTGTTCAGGTGGTTTTAAATCAATGAATATCTCCAACTGGTGTTTCAGAATCTTTTGTCTACACAGGCTAGGTCGAGAGTTGTTAATAACTAACGCCTCAATGATATTGAGATGATAGTTCGACCTAGCACTGTATAAAACAGAAAACCACCCATCGGAATATTGATCGGCACACCTATTTATACTCAACAGGTGATTACCAATGGCGGACTCATGAGCTTGGGAGTGCCCGGATGTTCTCGAAACCTGGTGTAGTCGAAAATCCCGAGGGATATGTTGGGATATTCTCATTTCTAATCTTTGGGATGTTTTGCCAACGTAGTCAGCTCCACACTGACAAACGAATTTATAAACAACAGAGTTCTTTTGAATGGTTGGCAAAACATCTTTACGAAAAGAAGAGAAAAAGGTTCGAGTTGTGTAAACTACTCTAAGCATAGTAGCTGGAAAACAACGTTGAGTAGCAGAAGAAATCCTTTTAACAATATGAAGGCCATCAGGACCCAACCATGGTAATTTTAGATAAATGGGACAACGTGATGGACCAATATATTTACCACTATTAAATGTAGTAATTTTACGTTCAATAGTAGATTTTATTATATTAATGGGATATCCAATATTAAGAAAAATATTTGTGATTTCACCAAGTTCCGTATCAAGACGGTTTGGTGAACAAATCATAAGTGCACGATGCGTAAGAGCGCTAATGAGGTTTATTTTTCTAGACTGAGGGGCAAAAGAAAACCAATTAAGATAGAGCCCTGTAAATGTAGGTTTTCTATAAACAGAGGTCTCAAACGTAGTACCAACTTTAGAAACACGAACGTCGAGGAATGGGAGAGAGCTACAGTCTTCAACCTCCATAGTAAATTGTAAAGATGGATGCAGGTTGCAAAGAAGACAAAGAAACTGTTCAGCTTCGCTCCGAGAGGGAAAGCATGCAAAAGTATCATCAACGTAGCGTGTGTAGAATGCTGGCTTAGTAATTTTGGAAAATAATTCGTTTTCCAAAAATCCAACGAAAATGTTGGCTAACGAAGGACCAAGAGGGCTACCCATAGATATCCCATCAATTTGACGGTACATAATGTTGTTGAAACTAAAGGAGACTGATTTAGTAGAAAGTTCCATTAGTTCAACGAAAATTCGTTCAGGAAATTGTGGAGATTTTAAGGGGCCACGGTATAGATAGTCAGCACAAATACCAATGGTTTCATCCAAAGGTATATTAGTAAAAAGACTATTAATGTCAAAGGAAGCCAAGAACTCGGTATTTTTAGATAAAGGTAATTTTTGTATCTGAGATACGAATTGAAAAGAATCAGAGATACAATGGACCGAATAAAAAGAAAGCACAGGTTTAAGAAGATCAACCAGCCATTTACCAAGTTCATGTTGTGCAGAACCCAACATAGATAAAATGGGTCGCAAAGGAATGTTGGGTTTATGGACCTTGGGTAAACCGTACATTCTAGGCCTTTGAGAACCGATGGGTCGGATTCTATCATAAATCTCCTTAGAAATAAATCCGCTTTTATGAAGTTGAAGAAATCTTTTCTGGATTTTTATTTCCATAAGAAAAGTATCATCATGGCTTAAATCACCCAAACGGAGAAATTTACTTTTATCGTCCAAGATTTGTAACATTTTGGAGATATAATCCGTTTTGTTAAGTATAACAACGCCCGATCCTTTATCCGGGCGAGAAAGGTAAATGTCGGGATTAGACCTAATTAATTTTGCCGCTTCAAAATGATTTTTCTGCCAAACAAAATCACTAGATTTAGTATTTATGGCAGAAAACCTCCGACCTAATTCGCCCAACTGAATTTTAACACTAGTTAATTCATCAGTAGAGATAGGCGAATGGTGTTTTAATTGAGTATACAATAATTCAATTTCACTAAATACTGAGACTTTATCAACAGAAGGGGGAGGAATGCAAAATTGTAAGCCAGCAGATAAAACAAATTCTTCTGTATTGGAGAAAACATGAGAAGAATAATTAAATATATGTTTATCCAATTTTGTTATAATCCCAAACTTCTTAGTAATTAAATTTTTTAAATATTTATCATAAGAAGAAGTACATTTAATACGGGTAAAATTATCGCCGATGGATAAAAACCTAGAAAAACAGAGTTTATCAAAGAAAGATAGTTCTTTCCAAACCATGGCCCAAAGAAAAAGGTGTTTACTACGTAACGAATTATATGTATCAGAATTAAACAGGATTTCATCTTGTAGGAAAACACGTTGAACTGCCCATGTATTTCTACATTTAATTTTAGAAATACGATGGCAGATATAATCGGGAGCAACATGATTTAGGCGGCAAGATTCAGAAATTCCATTCTACACTTCAAAACGATTAACTTATTTTTAATACGTATAACTTTGTTTAACGTTTTGATAAATTGTGAGTTGTACCGACCTCGAAAATATGTAAGTAAATTTTTGGTACAGCAAAATGGAAGGAGAAATTTCAGAGGAAACATAATTTAATTTAAATACCAAAAAAAAACAAGAAATGGGCAGGTGAAATTAAAATTTCCTTAAGGCCTTATCGTCTGACCCTCTAAGAGGAAACGTCAGAATGATAAATTAAAAACTAAGAAAACGAATGAGGGAAGAGGGGAATTTTGGTTTCAGTTGGAAGAACAGTGGAGAAAAAAAAAAAAAAAAAATTCTCACTGTTCAGGTGGTTTTAAATCAATGAATATCTCCAACTGGTGTTTCAGAATCTTTTGTCTACACAGGCTAGGTCGAGAGTTGTTAATAACTAACGCCTCAATGATATTGAGATGATAGTTCGACCTAGCACTGTATAAAACAGAAAACCACCCATCGGAATATTGATCGGCACACCTATTTATACTCAACAGGTGATTACCAATGGCGGACTCATGAGCTTGGGAGTGCCCGGATGTTCTCGAAACCTGGTGTAGTCGAAAATCCCGAGGGATATGTTAGGATATTCTCATTTCTAATCTTTGGGATGTTTTGCCAACGTAGTCAGCTCCACACTGACAAACGAATTTATAAACAACAGAGTTCTTTTGAATGGTTGGCAAAACATCTTTACGAAAAGAAGAGAAAAAGGTTCGAGTTGTGTAAACTACTCTAAGCATAGTAGCTGGAAAACAACGTTGAGTAGCAGAAGAAATCCTTTTAACAATATGAAGGCCATCAGGACCCAACCATGGTAATTTTAGATAAATGGGACAACGTGATGGACCAATATATTTACCACTATTAAATGTAGTAATTTTACGTTCAATAGTAGATTTTACGTTCAATAGTAGATTTTATTATATTAATGGGATATCCCATTAATATAATAAAATCTACTATTGAACGTAAAATTACTACATTTGATAGTGGTAAATATATTGGTCCATCACGTTGTCCCATTTATCTAAAATTACCATGGTTGGGTCCTGATGGCCTTCATATTGTTAAAAGGATTTCTTCTGCTACTCAACGTTGTTTTCCAGCTACTATGCTTAGAGTAGTTTACACAACTCGAACCTTTTTCTCTTCTTTTCGTAAAGATGTTTTGCCAACCATTCAAAAGAACTCTGTTGTTTATAAATTCGTTTGTCAGTGTGGAGCTGACTACGTTGGCAAAACATCCCAAAGATTAGAAATGAGAATATCCCAACATATCCCTCGGGATATTCGACTACACCAGGTTTCGAGAACATCCGGGCACTCCCAAGCTCATGAGTCCGCCATTGGTAATCACCTGTTGAGTATAAATAGGTGTGCCGATCAATATTCCGATGGGTGGTTTTCTGTTTTATACAGTGCTAGGTCGAACTATCATCTCAATATCATTGAGGCGTTAGTTATTAACAACTCTCGACCTAGCCTGTGTAGACAAAAGATTCTGAAACACCAGTTGGAGATATTCATTGATTTAAAACCACCTGAACAGTGAGAATTTTTTTTTTTTTTTTTTTTTTTTTTTCTCCACTGTTCTTCCAACTGAAACCAAAATTCCCCTCTTCCCTCATTCGTTTTCTTAGTTTTTAATTTATCATTCTGACGTTTCCTCTTAGAGGGTCAGACGATAAGGCCTTAAGGAAATTTTAATTTCACCTGCCCATTTCTTGTTTTTTTTTGGTATTTAAATTAAATTATGTTTCCTCTGAAATTTCTCCTTCCATTTTGCTGTACCAAAAATTTACTTATATATATATATATATATATATATATAGTAATCTGTAGTAATAAGTAGAGATTTATAGTGATAAGAAGTAAGATGATACATATAAAAACCAGAATAAGTGTAAAGCTCTTGAAATTCAAACCAGAATTGTTTATAATGACCTGTGGTGTAATGGATAAAGTACTAGGTAAATAAAAAAAATAAGTGACACTCTTCTGCAGGTTGAAGGTTCAATCCTTAGTGCCGGCGATACTAGTAATACAATTACAAATTATTTAATAATAAATCCTGGTCATGACTCCTACCTTCATGGATTAAATAAAAGTTTTTGTTTGAAATTCCATTAAGATTCCAGAGTTTAAAAAGATATACTTGAAGCAGGTTGGAAGTTAAATCGGTTGAAACATTTTGTGAATAACACTAAAGATGATACAAATATTATAGGTAGATTACAAAACCTTGAGATGGAATGAAAGAGAAGAAATGATATTAAATGTTGTCTACAGAGTGGAACGATAAAAGTGTCGCCCTAATGAAAACAACATTATAGCTTTATTTTAAAAATTTTATTGAAAAAGTCAATTCAAGTAACGTAATTTTATGTAGTAGAACTGACATTTATTCAGTGTAGCTGCCTTCAGCCTCAATCACTGCCTCGATATGGGTCTAGAACTGAGAGTATATCTTTTCCACAAGCGCCAGTGGGAACTTGGCGAATACTTGGCAGATGGTGGCAATCAGGCTGGCTTTGATGTTATGGGAAGTCATGTTGGTGATGTTCTTCACATATGACCAAACAAAGTAGTCCAGTGAGTTCAGGTCAGGGGAGAAGGGGGGGCAGTGAGAGAAGGGTACAAAGTCATAGCACTCTTTCTGAAGCCTAACCTTTGGACTTGTGGGCTGCCGCCAAGACCTTCTGCCACACCTACGATCTGCCAGCGGTCACCTGATTGCACCAGGGGATCACCACACTCTTCAGCATATCCAGGTACATTTTGGTGTTGACTTTCAAGCCAACTTAGAAAATGTGAGGTGGCATGATGTGGTCCTCACTTGGAACCACACCAAAGATTATAACCGTCCCTGTTATTCATGACAAACCAGCAATGCATTTCGAGGGTGCTGGCAATGGTCCTGTTGTCATAACTTGGATCGGTAGAGAGCATGAGTTGTACAGTGGCGCATCTCTGATCTCATTCGTTGAATATTTAGTCACTTTCAGATATGATAGAAGGCTTGGGATTTGTACACAACTAGTGAACTAGTAGACAGTCTGCCACAAGAAAAGAAAACCGGTTTCTATCAAACGTAAATGGAATCATGTCGTCTTTTCTATGTTCCATCCTGTATTTTGGTTGTTTAAGTTTGTTTTGTTTTTTTCTTAAGAAGAAATTCTATTTTTATAGTAACCATTCTGTAAAAATAAATAAAATTATCGTATGAAAAAAAAAAAAAAACACTGGGGAGGGGTGTTTAATATATATATGATTATTGTAGGTTTGGTACACCAGAGTAATTTTTTTTCAAATTTGCCAACAAAAAAGGATCTTTTAAATGTACCAACCAGTGAATAAAATTTCCATTATTATGGTAACTAGTAGAGCTACATGGGTTATAGTCTGGTGGCATTGATAACAAAATAAATAAATTAAAAACAAACTGTGGCTAACATCTTATTTTTAAGACTTTTTTTCTCACTTTAACATAACAGAAAAAAAGAAAAAGTAAATTGACTGTTAATCTAGTTTCATTGTTGTTGTACCAATAAAAATAAAATTTACCTTGCCACCTTTCTCCTACACCAATTTGATTCCTGGTGACTCCTAGGAAATGTACTTTTTATGCCATAATTAAATTAGGGTCACACTGAATATGATGTAAGAATATATTGAGCACTTTTTTTTACTGTATTTCCACTTCCTTCCACACCCACACACACACACCTTTTATTAATATAATAGATAAACTTACCATTTCGAATATAATTGTAGCAGTAATACTCACTAGAGCAACATGTTTGAAATATCTGCTTGACTTGTAAGTTTGGGACTCATTGGAGAAAACAAGTAATTACGATTGGGATTTAAACAATTGAGAGCAATCTCTTATAAGAACAGAGCACTAGTTCCCAAAGGTTATTTAAAGGGATGCATCGACATGGTTTGCCTCCTTTAGCCACAAGAAGGTACAGCTGCCTAACTCATCCATATTGCTCAGATCAACTGCTAAACTACTCTCAGTTCACAAATCAACCCTCCATTTGCCATGTGGTATTGGCGACAAGGCTACACTATTGAAAAATGATGCATATGAACTTATTCTCAATATTATTCAAACACACAACTGACTTACAAACCACATTGAACTCTGCCAGCCTTTAAACTAAGTCCTATAGACTTTTAAGAACATTTTGCTAATATGGACTCTCAAACATTTTTCCTTGTCCAAACTGATCCACTTATCCTCTATTACTAATATCTTGCCCATTATTACATGCTCAACATGGCCAATAATGTTGATATAAATGTTAGAATGGAAAAATTGTCTCATTCTACCTAACCAGTAAATGAATAAGACAAGAACATTTAAGGAAAAATTACTTTGTAAGAAGATAACAATTATGTTTCCTTTGAGTTTTTGCTTAAAACAATTCACTGAACTTTGTCACACACTAAATATAGTCAAAAGCATATGAAGAAAAAGAAACTACCAGGTAATAAAAATTATATATATACGACCTTTGCTAACTGTACTATGGGATATGCTTCAGCAGTTCGCAAATGGCCAAGATGGTGTTATATTACATATTCAAATGTTGGTAACAAGGTCACCTTTTCTTTCACATCTTTCGTTACTTTACAATTTTAAGATCAATTAGAATATTTTTAATGAGTGGTTCAATAATATAAATGAATATTACACCGGTAATATAAATCTCACCTGTCGGTTTGTATGTATGTATGTATGTATGTATGTATGTATGTATGTATGTATGTATAAATGAATGTTTGTATGTCTGCCTAAAACTTTCGGCAGAGGCAATGGATTTTCATGAGATCGGTATCATTTTGGAGCTCGACGCTTCGGACAACAAATATCGAAAAATTGGCTAAAAACATTAATTCCTTCACCCTCAACTGGGCAGTTTTCTACAAGGAGGGTCGTTTTATTTTTTTTTGTGCCGCCATTTTTGCAAATCATTGTATCAGTTGGAATGACTTTACTAATTTCAATGTTCCGAACTTTTGGTTGCGTTATGGAGTAGCGGTAAGACGTCAGGTTTGCTTTCACTTTCTTTTTCGTCTTCACATCACACGTTCGAGCCTGCCTGCCTAAAACCACTTTTTTCTTCCTTTTTTTTTTTTTTTTGCTTAATACACACCTTCAAACACCCGCCCAACGCCGGGCACCCAGGCTAGTTTGTTATAAAGATAAATGAGGGGTAGGCATGATTCCCCTTCTGAATGCAGAGGTGTGAAATATATTGTGTTCAAGTACTGTAGGATAAGGTATAGACCCCCCCCACCCACAAGTAAAATATTATCTTAAGCGCACAACTGTTTTCAATGGATATTGCATTTAAAAAATGAGTAAAATTGAATATTTTTTTACAACCTAAGTAGTTCATTCTACAATGCAGAGTTACATTAATTTGTTTGCATATATGAAAAAAGAAATGGATTTTGCCACAAAATTCAAACAAAACATGAAATGTAATAAAATTTCTATCCATGTCCTTTTTCTTTTATTTTTCCTCGTTTCCCCCCCCCCACCTTCTTACACCCATTCAATTTGGACTGAAAAACAACAGGGTCCCATTTTTGCACCAGCATATATATATATATATATATATATATATATATATATATATATATATATATATATATATTGAGAGAGAGAGATAAAGTGAGTTGATTTTAATCATGGCATGATTATCCTTTATGAACACATGCATACACATATAGATTTTCCCATCAAGAATGATGAGCTAGTGTCAAATAAGAGTAATCAGATAACCTTCAGAGATTCATTTGATTTTAAGTGGATTGTATGCTGCATGCAATAACACCAATACGCACTACTAGATATATATATATATATATATATATATATATATATATATATATATATATATATATATATATATATGCGAGAGAGAAATAGCACCAAATGAAGGGGGAAACAATAAAAAGAAAACTACAGTTAAATATTCAAGTGATGAAAGAATTATCCTAATCTTTTCTGCTTAACTGAAAGTTTCAACTATCAACTTATATGAAAGAAAAACAGATAATATTTTATACATACATATTCAAGAAGGAAGACTTGGTGTTGCCTGAGATTAAATGCAGAACTATTTCTTTTTGAGTCCGACCTCTAACAATATTTTATCTTTTTTTATTTTATGCGATTCACTTTTAGAATGTGGCCCAAGAATGTGTCTAGCACTCATTTGGTGAGAGGGGAGAGTATAATTAAAATTGATACAAATTTAGGCAATGGACCCCCGTCTCCACCTCTGGAATTAATGAATCCCTCCAACACTCCTGCTCCAAGCTCTGAACCTTTCATTGCTATTTCTATACTCAATTTTTTTCATTTTGTTAATTTTTAAGTTATAAATAAAATAAAAGAAAGTAAAACCTATTTCCTTTTCATGGTTGTAACGTTTATGTGCGAACCCCAGAATAATGTTTCATTTACTTTTACCCAAGTAATGAGTAATGTAGTTTCAGAATATACATAGTTAGGAGGCTCAATACCAGAACTCTAATTTATGAGTAAAGAAACAACGATGGTAACTTTATATTAATTATGAAAATATATTGTAATTAAACTACACAGCATCTTCCATATTTAATCCTCATACGGAATCATCTGATATATATTAGATTTTTAATGTGAAATGATATATAATTATTTCTACAATCAGATAATCACACAAATCATGAAAACCATAGACTGGAAGCTATAGACTTAATTTCACCCTTCTTTGAGTTCATCAGAACTGATTTCCAATTCAGAGTCCTGATGTGTCTTCCAAAAGAGGACTAAACTCGAGTCTAGGATTTCAGGTCTGTGAATTTTGTAGTTTGTGTGAGGTGCAGCATTGTCTAATTGTGGAAATTATATATATATATATATATATATATATATATATATATATATATATATACTACCTGTAATTACCTTGCATTTCCTGGATAGAGTGCTTAAATATAAAAAGTTTACAATAGTCGATTTTTAAAAATTTGTTTTAGTTTTTCCTCATTTTATTTTTAAGTAAAATAGTAAAAAAAATTTTTTAATTCAATCGGTTTATCCAAGTTATATATAAGCGCATACATATATAAGATTAACATAGATTGCTCGGTCTCAGTAGACCCCAGCCTCCCCAGCATTACCTCTTCATTCATGATGGAATGCCAATGAACACAGATTTTCCATAATTCATTGGCTATGCAAAAAAGTTGTCGAAATGCTTGAAAAAGTGGTAGTCAATAGCTGAGAAGTCTGGACAGTATGGCGGACGAGGCAGAGTTTTGTAGACCAATTTGTTCGACTTCTGCAGGGTCGGTTTAGCAACATGCAATCAGGCATTGTCATGGAGGAGAATTGAGCATTTTTTAATGACTAATGCTGGGTATTTTTGTCAAAGTTTCTAATGCATTTGATCCATTTGTTGACAATACTTCACGACCGTAATGGTTTCACCTGCATTCAAAGAACTGTAACGGATGAGATTGATCACAGATTATCAAACAGTCAGCATGACATTCTTTTAGTGCAACTCTGACTTTGGGAAGTGTCTTTGACCTCTGTAAGCGTCTAACCACTGAACTGAGCGTCACTAGTTGTAAAGAACCCACTTTTCATCGCAAGTCACAACCTGGTCAAAAAAAGGATCATTCTTATTACATAAAAGAATGACACTTCATAATGGCGTTTCTTATGGTTGTCGTTCGATTTGTGAGACACCCATTTATTAAGTGTTTTTGCCTTTTCAATCTCTTTCAAGTGGTTGCAAATCGTTGTATACATTACGTCTAATTCAGAAGCAAGTTCTCAAACTGTTGTGCATGGATTGGCTCAACATTCAATAGTCGACTATTATGTTCATCATCTTCTGCCACCGCCACAAAATTTCTTAAACCATCATTGTACTGTGCGTTCAGTAGTAGTTCCTGAGCCAAACGCTTTAATTAAATATCGCAAGCTGTTTCAGCAGCTTTTTGGCCTAACTTGAATTGATGTAAGAAAATTGAGCGAATTTGCTTTTCCATTTTATATTAAATATTCTGAAAAGATATAATTGTTTTAAAAATATTGTAATTTAAACTATTAGATAAAGTGAAAAACGCTCTTTAAAATGATATATAAAGTAAAGGTATCATAACAAAAACTTGTTTGAAAATACATCATTTGAAATCAAAATTAAAAATCCCGCAAGCACTTTCTTCTCAACCTAACAGATGCAATTTCTAGAATCCGATAAACTTTTCTTATATATATTTAATTAAATAGTAGATATATATTTTCTCCGTTTATCTGTTCATAGAGTAGTTCTAACAACCTGATTAATGTTTTACAAGTTGGATGAACTAGGCTGATAAATTGACCAAATGTCAATGTAGATATAAAGGTCTTTGTAATATCATCCCCAGTGAAGGTCATTGGCAAGGAAATACATAAGAAATGTGATCATGTGTATGTTTCTTATTTTTTTTTATCACAATGGTAGTAATGTGAGAGGGTGTTCATGTAGGAATTATAAGTTCAGTAATGAATAGGGTGGAGGTCAGAATCAATTTTTTCTTGTTAACAGGTGTTAGTGAATTTGAGGGATTATGTTAGATATTTCAAAATACCTTTATAGATGCGTCATACTATGGGGACTGAACAGTGGCAATATAGCCTGTTTCTCTCATAAATCATAATTTATCTCCATTTTAAAATTACATTATCACCTCTTGTGTATTTCTTATCTCTTACACAGTATATTTTTTTTTCAATAAATATTGAAAATCAAAAATGCAATATCATAAATTACTAAAACGAATTTATCTTACTTAAGATGAAGAAATTAAATTCACTATAATGCATTCCGGTTTCTTCATAAATCAACGAATTTAATATTTTATTCATATAGTTTAAAAAATAATTGAATTATTTTGTGACTTCTTGAGATTTAAAAGAATTTAGAAGCATTTAAACTGCTAAATAGAAGTCATTTCTCGCTCTAAGATTTTTAGTTCATGTTCATGCATTAAAAATTGAAAGTTTTGACTGCTATTTATATCCAATATTTTAGAAATATAGATTAAAACATTACATAGACAAAATTAGTTATAGTTTTATAATTATGTAAGTTATAACTTTTTATTTATAACTTAATGCCAAAACAATTCCGTAATAATTACATCAAACTTTCAAAATCTTATTTAAAGAAAAACAAAACCAAAGAATAATTTGTTAAAAAAGATGAGAAAATAAAAAAAATGCCCGAATAAAGAAAAACAAAACAAACAAAAAACTCCAGGCAAAACTGGGCAGGTATAGTTAGTATTAGCATTACCGAATGGTTTAAAAAAAAAAAAAAAAAAAAGTATTTTAGGTTATTGCTATTTAATCACATTAGTTGTAAAGACCTCTTTAAAACTGTTTCAATTATGCAAATATCTCTAGTAGTTCAAAAGTTATGAGAATATAAGCTTTGCTTGGCTGTATTTCGTTTCTAATGGGTCGGAGAAGAAAAGAACAACTTCCTGGTTGTAGTTTACAGTGTCTTCTAATTGCTGGTACAATTTCAAGAATATTGATAAACATTGACCACTTTGATTTTGCAAAAAGAGGACATTTAAAATTGAATCTCAAAGAAAAATTCACATTTTTGCATTACGGCTATTCAAAGCAAAATATCGTTTTAACTCTGAAAAAAAAAAATAAAATAAAATAAATAAATACTAATAATAATTCAATGGATAAAAGCATATAGAAATGACATATTTAGAAAGATTATATTCTTTTCTTTCCATTCATATAAATATGTTTTAAGATTAGAGCAGAAATATACAAAAAATTGCAAGTTGAACAAATTAAAGTGAGACTCTGTCAATGTCACACCATAATGAGTCATCTTATAATACTTTGTCTTAAACAGGAAGGCATCAACTACAATTTTTTGAATATCTGGTATGACTCAATCAAAGATTAAACCCTGGGATCCTGGTCCATTAGCGAAGACTATGCCAAATGGGCTGGTAACTAGTGTTGGGACGATTCCAATATTTTTCCCCGATTCCAATACAATTACCGATTCCGATTCTTTTAAATTTATAAATATATAGTTGTTTTTTTTGGGGGGGGGCGGATTACTGTAAAACCCATGTAATATGTGCATATATTTTCGTAAACGTAAAAATACACTTGTAGGGCGGAGGGTAATCTATAGATTTTAGTTTTACTGGTAATTTAAAATTGATAAATATTAATCATTCCATCATTAATAAAAACCATAGAAAATTAAGTTTTAAATAAAAACAAAAAAACAATAAAAAGAATCATTTTTGGTATTGGAAAATAGACATACATCTTTCCGATTTTGATACCCACAAAATGTTCTAATATTTTTATTCATTTTTGATTCCGATTAATCATCCCAACACTACTGGTAACTAATATGTACTACATATTATTTCTAGTGTTTGGATTCTGAAATACGGTATCATCACGTCGGCACATAGTTCCTCATTAGATCACCAAAGTTAAGTGACATTGAGCTGGTCAGTACTTATATGGGTGACCATTTGAGAATAACAAGTGTTGTATATGGGAGAGCTCTCTACTTGTCATTGTTTCTAGTCATCTTGGACTTCTGCTTGCCACTAGACTCAAGTAATGCTGATTCAAGAAAGACATAATTGGAGATTGTGCAACACTTGCTTCACAAAAGACACCCCTTGTTGGTAATCTTACAGGAGTTATCTATTGTCTCTCAAGATTGAACAGAGGTCTGTTTTGATTTTGAAAACCACTGAATTCTAAAAGCAATGAATTTGTTTGGATTGTCTTGCAAACTTAATTAATCTTTTTTCTAAATGAATGTGTTTGAATATTGTATTATTTAAATAAAAGAATGTTCAAAATCAAATATAGAAGTTCAAATGCCGCAATCAGAAAGGCATAGATATTTGATCAGTGTTAGTAAAAACTACCAACGCTGTGCAATTTTCTCAGCAGTCAGAGAACAACAAGATAATAACTTGTTATGAACTGATAAACGCCAGGAAGTCAGCCAAATTACATTGTTAAGAAGAGAAAGAAAATGAACCAATAATTACACAACCATAAAAGCGTTTCAAGTTTTTCTTCTTTGTTATCTGGTCATTCATCAATCATGAATTGTTATAATAAGAAATAAATCATAGAAATCATCAAGTGAAAGAATGTGCAAACGAGGTTAAAGAGCTGTGAAGATTAATTAATTAATATTATATATATATATATATATATATATATATATATATATATATATATATATATATATATATATATATATATATATTTGTGTATATTTAGGCAGCAACTTCTCATTTAGACAAATATTATTGAATAGCAGAATAGCACAGAGTTATTCTGTTTTACAATTTTCCTTTTTATCTTCTCCAATCTCCGAATAGTCCTTTTTGTGTTCTTCTCGAAATTGTATGAGTTGGATCCATAATCGCGAGCGCTTTCGACAGAAGTGCTTCTATCATCCTCAGGCATATTGCAGAAATAAAAGTAGAAATTGTTTGTTTTTTTTAAATTACATATATATACATTTTTTCATAGTCACGTGGTGCATTGTTTCAGCATTAAACTCATATTTAATTAAGCTTTACATTTAGTCATCAGAAATGTTTCTTTTATTTTTTCAGAAGGAAATCTTTTTATAATTTCCTAACAAATAAATGACAAAAAGAAAAAAAATGCATAATATCAACTCTTACATAAATGATTAGCTTAATTAAAAAGCAAAACAAAAAGTAATATGCAAAAAGAAAAATAACAATTTAATACAAGAATGGATATTGTTAAGATACGTCCATTAAATTCCCATTTCTAGCAATGGTTTAGTTTGGTTTGGTTTGGCTGTTTGTTCTACAGTATATCAACCCTTTTTGGGTTATTTAATGCCAAATCCAGTAATTTTGAAAAAAAGTTTTACGTTTCAAGCTCTTTATATTTTCAAATATTTAAGTCAGAAAGTCAATATCTTCAGATAGTCTGATATGGTAACATCAGATCTAGCAAGCGAAAAAAAAAAAAAAAAAAACTCACACCAACAGTGTGTCCTAGAGAGAAGTGTAGCGGACCGGCAAAAATGTGATTTCAAATGCCACTGCTACAAACCAACTGACCAACAGAGCGTTTTATAGAGTTCCTTAGTCGCATTTATCCGCTTGCATAATGTTAATAATGATATTTCAAGCTTAAGCATGACAGACAGTTTCTTGGATGCATCTTATTTTAGATATTTCTATTTATTGTATTATTTGGTTTCTTTAGAATTATTGATCTCATCTTTGTTATTTTCACAATATTTCAGCCAATGGAACCTTTGATTTTCTTCCATTGTATCGTGTTGAACTCAGGAATTTTTCTGTTAAACTTGAGAACCTGCACAAAATTTTGAACAAGCCTTTTATTTAATCCAAAGGTAGCAAGAACTTGTGGCATAGTGGATAAAGTACTTGGTAAAATTCACTTGTAAGTTATACTCTTTTGGAGGTTGGAGGTTCAATCCTTAATGTGGATGAAACTCAAAATACAGTTACAAATTACTTAGGATTTTTACCCATCATGGCCGATCTCTTCCCGTAGTTTAAGTTATAAAATTTCATACAGATTCCTGAGTGTGACAAGATACATCTGAAGAAGGTTGGAGGCTACATCAACTGAAACATTGTGAAAATAACACTCAGCATGAAAACAGTAGTCCAAATAATGTGAATAATCAAACCTGATCTAAAAAATTCAGAAATAATTCCATTTCTACCTGCGTGTTTAATGATGAAAATGCTAATCGAAATTTAAACATAATAAGCAGACAGATAAAGCCTCTTACGGAGATACTAGGACACATCTAATCTAAAATGAAAGTTTTTTTTAATATACAAAAAAAAGAAAAAAAAAAGAGAGAGAGAGAAAATTAAGTTTTTAAGAAGTTAATTAAATCCCTAAATTATTTTTTTTTATTTTTTAATTCATTGCTGAAGGAGATGAAACGGTGACACATTGGGTTGTTCAAAAAGGATTAGTCATGTCTGCTGAAAAACAGGTTTTTACAAAGATTCAGATTTGTTTTCTAAGTCACCAGTTTATTTGAGAATAGTAGTCGTTTATCTTTTAGAGATATGGGAACAATACACATTTAGATGTGACAAGATGGCAACCAGACGGAATACAACCTGATACAGGGAAACAAAGATAAAGCACAAACCATTAATCTTTTTACAGTCAATTACACACACACAAATCGTATTTTCTCATCGTCACTGGCACTGGTTTAAACTTATATAAAGACATCACTATATATTCAATATATAATACTCATTATATAAACAGTTAAAATGGTTTAGAAAAATGAATTCATGTTTCGTTATGACAGTGTAGTTCATCGTTTAAAAAAAATCTTGGTTTTAAATTCATTTTATTAATACATCTGTTATATATATATATATACTAGCAGTTCCACCTGGCTTTGCTCGGGCCCTATGTACTGTTCATAAGGTTATGCGCATATGTATATATTAAAAAGTGTGAATATGTAAAGTAATGCCTTTCTGTATTATAGTCTTCTACCATAGAGAAAAGGCAGACAGACATTTTCACTTTTATAGATAATCTATTTGATAAACATCACTCATTGGTTGGATGACTAGACTCCTTGGTTGAGACAAAGATAGATAGATAGGATGCAATATATAGTAATGATCTAAAAAGTATATATAAAAAAAAAAGACTCATGCGCCACCACCGAGAATCAAAACCAAAACGTTCAGCTCACGATTTATTTTGCTTCTACCGTCAATGACTGGGCTATGAAAACATGTTTACTGCAAGGCTAAAAATTAAAACATGAACCAATAGCTACTACGTTATGCATTCGTAATGCCGGCGTTCAACCTTCACCTGGCAAATTTCATTTTTTTTTTTTTTTAATTTTCACTTTTGCACAGATTTTTCCGGGCTAAAACCCAAATATAAAGTTTTGCATGGATTCAAATACCTTATATATGAAGTTTCGTGTCTGCAAATCAAAAACTCTAGGAGGAGTTTGGTAGGCAAAATTTGTTAAACAAAAATATATACGTATAGATAAATATATATGGAAACAATTTTGTGTTTACTACAAACTTTTTACGCAAATATTATGCAAGTATAAATCATGTAGAATATCTGCGTAATAGTTAACTAAATAAGATGATTATCCCATTAGAAAACCGAAGCAACTAATAGGGAATTAATTAAAATGAATGTTTAAAAGAATATGCAAATTAGCTAGATCGTTTGGTAGTGAATGAAATTCCACAACTCATATATGAGAAAATTGTATTTTCTTTTTAAATAAATAGAAAAGAGGGGTTTTAATATGAATATCAATACACACAAAAGAAAAACGAATTTATAGGAGTAATATATATATATATATATATATATATATATATATATATATATATATATAGTTAAAAAAAAATCAACAAAAATCACCATAAGTTTATAAACGATAAAAGTAACATGTAAAGTCATTTAGGATCTCGTGACGTAATGGTTAATGCACTCGACCATAGTACATATAGTCTGAGGTTCAAATCCTAGAACAGTCAAATTACACTAACAAGCGGTGGAACCGTGAAACATGTGTTTATAGATTACTGTTTTATATATATATATTTCTCGGTTTTATTGGGTAGAAAGAAATCCAACAAAGTGCTCAATTATTTAATAAGTATGATATTTAGTTACTAGCAGGATCTGTTTACCAGCGTTGCCTGGTTGATGCAGCCACCCCCTATAAAAAAATCAAAGTATGGTTGTTGTTGTTGGTGGTGGTCAACCCCCAACCTCACCATGTTAAGAACGGCTTTTGAAATAGACACCCCCAACCTCTGCATGTCTAGAACAGCTTTCAGAATAGAAACCCCCAACCTCTGCATGTCTAGAACAGCTTTCAGAATAGAAACCCCAACCTATCCATGTTAAAAACGGCTTTTGGAATAGACAACTCCAACCGCCTGATGTTAAGAATGGCTTTCAGAATAGACACCCCCAACCATCAAAAGTACTTGCCTGTCAAATTTAAATCAGCATAATCGAAAAACTATAAAAATCGTCATGTTAAAGAAAATTGTGGAGATGGAGTAAAAAATTTGCCCACACGAAAAAAGAAAAACCAAATTATTGCCTTTTGTATAGAGCGACGCTAATCAGTTGATGTGTTTAATTTTGTGTGTTTTTTCAGCACGTTTGTAATATGTAGAAAGCAACGATAATCGATTAATATGTTTAATTTAGTTAATTTTTTTAGCATGATTTTCTTCTGTAGAAAGTGACGCCATATTGTATAATTTCTTAAGTGTTCGTTTATTTATTGTAGAAGTGGATTCCGGAATATGCAAATAGTTACGCATCAGCCAATCAAAATGGGTGGAATTTGAGAAGGGAGAATTTATTATTTTTGAATCGGGAAATGAAAAGATTATGTTATGTGTATGTATGTAATAACCAGTTAATGGCGGTGAAATATAGAATTTGATCCAGTCTCAACTGGTAGAAATTGATATTGAGAGAAAAATAGGAACTTCTTTCTCTGTAGATGTGGCAATTGTGATTGTGTTGCTCATCGGATGTAATGTAGCATTTTATTATCATGAGTGAATGTGGCAGAAATAGTGGTCATAAGTTACATAAGATAGTGGCTGTCAGGGTAGATGCATTGAATTTCTAATGTTGTTGCAACCCTCTGTATTTTGATCTAGAAGAGAATTTCTGCAATCAAAGTATTATGTATGGAGAGAGAGATAATAGTTTTACAATCGGTTAACAATATTTTCAAAATCCGTTTTTATTTTTAAATATGTTTTTCTAAAGAACAAAAATAAAAATATTTATTTATTATTAACTAGCATGAATACCCGGCATTGCCTGGGTGGACATGAAGTTTGGTTTGGACATAGCTGCTATACTAAGGATATTGAACAACCCCAAAAAATGAACGGAAGAAGTAGGTGACACCTTCCTCATCAAATATTTCAGCAGCTTGTGAGCTGGAATCACCCCTGCTAATAAAAAAAAAATAAATAAATGTATCAAAACAATTTTTCTCTCACTTAAAATAGCAATGAGTACCACAAAAAAAAAATTAGCTGCAGTAGGCAGGCTCAAACCTAAAACACAGAAGAGGAAAAGAAGGGAAAACTATTATTGGCAAACGATTTTGCCCATCAGACCACGATGACTTATGATGTCATGACCCTGAAAAATAATGTTTTTAAACATACTTTCAGTTTGCTACACCTGCATGATTTGCAAAAATCATGTTGTGAAAAGTGACCCCCCCCCCTTGCAAGAAATGGTCTAGTTGACCACCACAGAATTAATCTTTTTTTCTAAGTGTCACAAATTATGTGTCTGAGACATCGCTCTTTCAGATGGTTCTGGTTTCAACCTAGTCCAATGCAGCTGACAAAAGTTTTTAGAGGACATACAAATACACAAACAAACCTATGTTTGAGATTTATATAATAGAAAACTAGTGGGGTACCCGTTGTTGCCTGGGTGTTTAGAGGTGTGTGTGTGCTGGGGGGGGGAAGTAATAGCCCTGTTTAAATATTATAAAAAAAACAATGTTAAAATTGCTTAAAAAAATCGAAAAAAAAAAACAAAAACGTAATGCAGACGAACGATGTTAAAATTTCTTAAAAACAAAAACAAAAAAGAAAATGCGAATGTGATGAAAAAAACCAAAAAATGAACAACTTCTTAAAAATCTGAAAACAAAAAAAAAAAAACAGCGAACGTGGAAAATGGCATAAATAACCCCGTTTCAATATTAAAACATTAAAAATTGAAAAAAAAAAAAAAAAGAAGACATTTCACATCACGATTTGAACTTACAACCTTTAGATAATGACGCCACACTTTAATCAACTGAGCTAAGAGGACGTTGACAAAATTGGGTTGTTTTTTTAATATTTAAACTAATTCAAGTTCCGACGTAATTTGCGCATGCATAGAAGCCATCTTGTCATGAAGATACAATTTTTTTTCCACCCTTCCCTGTAAAAAAGAGAGCCGTTGAGGATGAAGGAATGAATGTTTTTGACCAATTTTTTGATATTTGTCGGCCGAAGGTTCAAGCTTGAAAATGATACCAATCTGGCAAAAATCCGTGGCCTCTGTCGAAAGATTTTGTGAGACATACAAACACACACACATTTTTGGCCTTTATATATATAGACTAGCAGGAGTACCGGCGTTGCCCGGGTGGAGAGAGGTGGTATACTAAGGATATTGAGCAACCAACACCCTGAAAAAAATGTTTGGCTAGTGTAGTAGTATATGTTAGTTTGCCATGTTACCATCCTCCCAGGAATTACCTTCTCTCTTTGGGGTGGGGACAGTAGTTATAGTATAGATTTTGTTGTCATGAGACAACCTCCCCAGATATTACGTCTTGCTTTGTGAGAAGCAGTGTAGTATATGTTTGTTTATCATGATACCATCCTCCTAGGCTAGCAAAATTATGCAACTAGAGGGAGCATATATTTGCTAGTTTTAATAATTTTCCTTGGTCACAACAAGTGTTGGGACGATTCCTAAATATTTTCTGATTCCGATTCCAGGAAAATGTTGATTAACGATTCCGATACCAAGTACGATTCCGAGTCCCGTGAAGTTGTTGTTTTGAAATATACCAGTATATAATCGAAAGTTTTTGTGTAGCGAAAAGATTTGGTACAGCAAAAAAGTGGAAATACAATTAAGGGAATTTCGAAAACGATTTGATTTTTTTCATAAAATTTTTTTCATTAAAGATAAAAGTCAAAACAAATATTTTAACCATTAATTAAACATGCACCATGAAATTAATAACAATCAATTTCGGGAGTTATTTTATATATTAAAAAATATAAAGAAAAAGGGCGAACGTACACGAATGCTACTCCTGTAGTGAAATACGCATCGGCTCCGATGTTGTATGTTGTTCGACTGAGGGAGAAGTTATTATTTTTACAAGGAAAGAATTTTTGCGTGTGTTACCTAGTTTATTTTTTTTTTATTTTGGCTTGAAATTTGTGCATAATTTTGTTATTATAATTTTATCTGTTTTTTTTTATTTTGTTTTTTTTAGATGGATATTTTTTTTGTTGCCAGAGTTTATATAATTATTACAAAAAAAAACTTGGTGAAAGTCAAAATGGAATCCGCACTATTTTTAAATATTATTTTCAAATTTAATTATGTTCACAGGACTGTAAACCATTAACAAATTTTGTGGGTCCGTTTACTGGTGTTTGTACCGACAATACTGAAGCCTACTGGTCTCATTAAAAGAAGACTGAAATATATATCGGGATCAGTAGGAGAAATGAAATGGTCTCATGTCGATAGGCCATGTATAGAGAGGCTTATAACATGACAGTGAAAAAATATTAGATAATTTTGAAATATTTTTAGAGCATGTTCATGAAAAATATGGTAATTAAAAAAAATCCCAATAAACTTTGGGGAAAATAACATGCTTTGAACAATTGTTCTCGTTGAGTAGTTTTTATTTTATTCAAGAAAATAAAAGGTACTTATGCACTTATGCCGTGCTGAAATAATGATATTATTTAGAAAGCTATTTTTAACATGGAGACGGGAGGGTATTGTGTATCTATTCTGTACTTTCACCTAATAAAAACAGGTATCGTAAAACTTTAACTAAACTTGAAAATACTATTTAAAAATAGCGTGGGGTACTTTCACCTAATAATTTAATAAGAAAAGGTATCGTAAAACTCTAATTAAACTTGAAAGTACTATTTAAAAATAGTGCGGATCAATAAGTGCACTAGCACCAAATAACATTTCATTGTGTTTCGATTTACGACATTCCATGAGAGGTACGTATACGCTAAAGCTTTTTGTTTATCGCCACAAGTGCTAATTTTGACTTTCACCAATTTTCCTTTAAAAACAATTAGGAACTCTTCAAATATTGGGCGAGGCACTAAGACCATTAAAAAAAAATAACGGTAACAAAAGTGCATAAGCACCAAATTTTTTGTTTGTTTTGTTTTGTTTTCATTTTGTTTGCATGTTAAATCCAGCCAAGAAAAAATAAATAAAAATAACAAAATACAAAAATAATAAGAAGAAAAGGGTATCGTAAAACTTGAAAATAACATTTAAAAATAGCGCGGAATTTATTTTGACACACCAATTTTCTTGTTAATAATCATATGAACTCTGGCAAAAAAATATTCATAAAAAAAAACAAAAAAAAAACAAAAACAGATAAAATCATAACAAAAATCGGTGAAGCTTAGATAAGTAGGTCCCGCAGACGATCCTCGTTCTGACATTCAAAAAATTTAGGTTAACAATCGGTGAAGCTACCGAAAAGTAACCCTATTGAATGAAAATGGATATAAACAATATTTTTAAAATTAATTTCTTAATTTTACTTAAAAAAAAAATGCAAACATATATAAACAAAATATTTTAGAAAACAATTTCTTAATTTTAAATAAAAATGGATTATAAAGAATTTTTTAAATAATTATTGAAAAATATTGCAAAGTGTTTACATAGCTGTTTTTTGGGGATAATAGGAGTGCCTGAAACCTCCCTTCCAAAACGAAAAAAGCTTTAGTGTTTTTACTATTTTAAAGCGCTTTTTTTTAAGTTTGAAACATAAGCAGTGGCTAGTTAACTTTGGACAACAAGTGCGCATGGCAAAAATTCTTCAGGGTTTAAATGTATTGTAATGCTTTTATGGTGGTCGAAAAACATTTTTCAGCCGCCATATTACTTCCTATTTACTTGCTTCCCCACGAGCGCAGAGTTAGACACAAGGTTGGTTTTTAATGTAGAGAAGCATTTATTACTAAAAAACGAAATGGTGAAATATAAATGCAAGTTAAGCTAAAATTAAAAAAAAAAAAATTTTAATTCAAAGAATTAACGAAAGAAAAAAATTCAAAGAAATTTCGAAACTCATCAAGATAAATAAAGATTACCTTTAAAGTAGTTAATAAAATTCTTGTACATCATATTAAATATGTTATGAAAAGTTCTATGGTGTTTTTATCATAAATTTTTGACAGTATTAATTTCCCTTCAAACAAACAGTTCAACTTAAAAATATAAGAGAATCGGAATGAAAGAATCGTGAATCTAAAGTATTTTTTAACGATGTGATTCTGATTCCGATTCTTCCCAAAATACACGTTTCTTACAATTAACGATTCCAATTAATCGTCCCACCACTAGTCACAACCCAGTCTTGAATTACAAATTTAATCAAATCTCACCACACATATTTCATTCACTAACCTTATTTGGTTTTAATCTATTTATTACCTTGTTAAATATTGAAATATATTTAATTTGAACAATTTATCTTCTATTCTATTATATAAAGGAAAGTCGGTACTAATGCACTTATTGATCTGTGCTGAAATAATAACGTTATTATTTAAAAAGCCATTCTTAACATGGGAAGGGGAGGGTGTTTTGTACCTATTCTATATTTTAATCTTACAATTAAATAAAAAAATATATAAAACTTTAATTAAACTTGGAAATACGATTTAAAAAAAATAGCGCGGATCAGTAAGTGCACTACCACCGGAAAGTCATATTTTCTGTCTGTTGTGTGTCCGGGGTAATTTCTGAAACTATATAAGATGCACTGACAAAACTTACATATTCTGATTCGGCATGACACCGTTCATCATAAAGTTTATCACCATAAAGTTTATATGAGCGAAAGATTTTGCAAACTAAATATTATGGAATAACAATGATTAAGCGGCCAATTTTACTAGATTTTAAAATCATGGTAAGCTAAAACAGAAATTTTTTTTTTTTTCATAAATAATTCATTTAATTTGCTCAAATAAATTCGACATTTTATAAACTTAAATAATTTCAAGCATATAATACTGGTTCAATGAAAATGATTGGCTTGATACAATTACGACATAAAAATAGTCTGTAATAAAATATTTGTTTATTATAAATAGAACTTTTAATGTAAGTGAAACTGTTGACTTTATTTTTTTATCTTTCTTATTTAAACAGTCAAAGGGAGAAGTCTGCTGACCAAGGATAATAATGAGGAAAGAGAGAAAGGGAGAGAGAAACAAGAAGAGAGAAAAACGAAGAGAAGAAAGGGGAGAAGAAAACGGAAAAGAAAGGAAGAAGGAGAAAAACAAAGAGAAAGCTGGTGAGAGATAAAGAAATGATAGAACAAGAGAGATGGAGAAATAAAAACGAAGATATATAGAGAGAATAAAAAAAGAAAACGAGTTAGAGAGAGAGAGAGAGAGAGAGGAAGAAGAGAACGAGTGTGAGAAAAAGAGACAGAGAAGAGAACGAGAGAGACAGAGATGAGAACGAGAGAGAGAAGAGAACGAGAGAGAGAGAAGAGAACGAGAAAGAGAAGAGAACGAGAGAGAGAAGAGAAGAGAACGAGAGAGAGAGAAGAGAAGAGAACGAGAGAGAGAGAAGAGAAGAGAACGAGAGAGAGAGAGAAGAGAACGAGAGAGAGAAAAGAGAACGAGAGAGAGAAAAGAGAACGAGAGAGAGAGAGAGAAAAGAAAACGGGGGAGAAAGAGAGAAAAGAGAATGGAGGAGAGAGAGAAAAGAGAACGAGAGAGAGAGAGAGAATGAGAGAGAGAGAAAAGAGAACAAGAGAGAAGAGAACAAGTGAGAGAAGAGAATGAGAGAGTGAAAAGAAAACAAAAGAGAAAAGAGAACGAGAGAGAGAGAAGAGAGAAAAAAGAATGAGAGAGTGAAAAGGGAACAAGAGAGAGAGAGAACGAGAGGAGAGAAGGGAGAACGAGAGGAGAGAAGGGAGAACAAGAAAGAGAGAGAAAAGAGAACGAGAGAGAAAAGAGAACGAGAGAGAAAAAAGAGAACGAGAGAGAAAAGAGAATGAGAGAAAAAGAGAACGAGAGAGAGAGAGAAAAGAGAATGAGAGAAAAAGAGAACGAGAGAGAGAGAAAAGAGACCGAGAGAGAAGAGAACAAGTGAGAGAAGAGAATGAGAGAGGGAAAACAGAACAAGAGAGAAAATAGAACAAAGAGAGAAAAGAGAACAAAGAGAGAAAAGAGAACAAGAGAGAGAAAAGAGAGAGAGAGAGAGAAGAGAAAAGAGAACGAGAGAGAAGAGAACAAGAGAAAAGAGAATGAGAGAGTGAAAAGAGAACGAGAGAGAAGAGAACAAGAGAAAAGAGAATGAGAGAGTGAAAAGAGAACGAGAGAGAGAAAGGGGGGGAAACGAGAAAGAGTGGAGAAAAGAGAACGAGACAGAGAGAAAAGAGAATGAGAGAGAAGAGAACAAAATGAGAGAATGGGAGAGTGAGAGAAGAGAACGAGAGAGAGGAGAGAGAAGGAGAGGATAAGAGAGAAAGGAGACGACGAGAAAGAAGGAGAGGATAAGAGAGAGAAGAGGCAAAGAGAAGAGAGTGAGAGGGAAGAGAACGAGAGAGAGAAAAAACAATGAGAGAAAGAAAATTAGAACATTTTGGAGGGTTAAATTACTTATATATTGATGACCTTTTCTTTTGTAACCACCTGCACAGTACATTAGTATACACCTGTTATACAGAATTGCTGACACAGTTTCCATCTCATTCCGTTTCACCACATTCGTTTAAGGTTAACACACAGAAGAGAAAACAAAAATAGCATCAGCTGTTGTCAGATGAAAATAGAATAAGGTAGAATAGAATTGATATTTAAGTGTCAAGCGCATGAGAATCTACTGTTAGATGTTTAGAAACAATCATCAGCTGTATACAAATACAAATGAATAGAAACAGATGTAGAAAAGTTAGGCAAATATACACATTTATAATAATTAGTAGTAAAGATTTGGTATTTGTCCGTCTGAAGCCAAAACTATACTATTACCCTCTATTCATTTCAGACTATCGTACTATTTTTACATGTTCAATTCAGTTTACTATTTCAGATTAATGTACTATATCTCAATGCTTAATTCAGGAAGTGGGGTAGTATTTATTATGTTGTTAATTTAACATATTCTCCCAGGCATTACCTCTCCTTTTTTAAAGTTGTGGTGGTAGTGTAGTATCAGTTATCATTACATTATTTTGAACATACTCTACGTGAGCTGACTGCAGAGGATGTGATCAATTGCTTGTGTTTGTCTAAAATCGTTTATGTTTCTGAATTTTTGAGATGAAGATTGATGCTGTGTATTATTTGGATTATTCAGATTACTGTTCTCATCCTGAATCAGGATGGAAACAATAGTCTGAAGAATTCAAATAATACACAAAGTCATTTGATGCCAACATCTGTTGCAGTGTCAATTGGGTGGTGTCAGTGCTGCAACAAATAAATTATCCCTTCAAATAAAATTGCAACTCCTGTCCATAACGAGTAACAAAATTTTATTCCTTTGAAGTTTAGGTTACAATGATGCTTGTTCTCTTTCTTCAAATAACAGATTTGTAAATGAGAAATTTTAGCCTGACCAAATCAAAACACAAGTCCAATAGCTTAGAGCTCAAAGACTCATCTCACTTGAAGAGACACACAATCCAACTGACTATCAAACTTCAAAAAAAACAAACTGGCCCTGAAGATGTCCAGAAGGCCAACTCTGACTGACTTCCTCCATTCATCTGTTGGAATATATGTAAATCTATACTAGATCATCTCAGAAATACCACTTGAGATAATAGCTAATCAGTATCCACTTGAAAAGGCTAATCTGTTGCCAATTCATCAACATAAAAAACTACTGCCTAAGAAGTCCTTGTAGCTGGACATTCATTAAATTTAGATTTTGGGTGAGTCATAACCACAGCAGGAAATCTTATATATGAAGAAATATGAGTTTTACTAAAAATTATGTCCGATCAACTGTACGATTGACTGCTCCTGCTGTTTGTCATATATAAACAATGTATAAAGTTGCTTGAATCAGCAGGAATCGAATCAGACATAGTTGTGCCGAATTTTGATTGTGCGTAAAGCGCTTTACTAAAAATGTACGACTAAATAATGTACGATTATTTGCTCCTGCTGCGGATTTGCTATTAAAGCAACTTCAACACCAACCAACTACTGGGTTTATCAATGCAAAATATTGTAAAAATCTGCTGTGGCATTATTAAAATAAATAATAAAATCAATTTACTCACAAGTTTCAGTCGAGAGATTATTTTTTTGGCAAATATATTTTTAGATTTATCCAAAAAGTATTTACAAAACATCATTTTTTTGCAATATTCTCTTTTAAGGCAGATAGTAAATAAATATGTAAGTAAACCATTTCAATCTTTTAATTATTTTCTTTCTTTATTAACTTTGTTAATAAACAGAGAAAGAGGGAGGGGTGAGAGTGATGGGTACTGTATAAAAGAAGAGAAAGTAAGAAAGCAGTCAAGCAACATACAGAGATAGAAACTTAGAGATGGATCACTTGGCAAGTTAAACGCAAATTGTGGACAATTAGACCAATTTAAAACAGACGGTCTTAAATTAGTTTAACAAGTATTTTGTATGATTAAAATATAGCAAAAAAGACAGAGAAACAAGGGTTGATAAACTTAGTTTTAGTATAATTTACACAGCAGAGATGCATGTTTTTAGAGACAATAGATAACTTCAGAAAGAGTGTCTGTAACTAAGAACTTATAGTGAAGAAAGGTTTGCACAATTCCTAACCACACTTTTCCTGACTAAGCATTGCTTTAATCCAATAGAACAACTAGAATCAATACTAAGATAAGCAGAAAAGGAATTGGTGTTATTACGAACTTTCCTTCTTCAAGACAAGTTACTTTACCAAGAGTCTAATAGTACTCTGCTATTTCAGTCATGATTGTATTATTTGAACTACAGTTCTCATCTTGAATACAAATTACTAATTATTGTATTAAAAATTCTGAAACATAATAATTCAACCATTTTAAAGACGTGAGATTGATTGATGCGTTTCCCAATGGAATTAGAAAAGTGATTTAACAGTAGTAACGGAACTTGAACACAGCATGCTAAGACCACATTCTGTGCACCAGTGACTGGTACATGACTTCCACTTCAAAATGGGTGTTTAAAATCATAAATAATACAATATGTAAAAATTTTCAGTCGAACATATATATATATATATATATATATATATATATATATATATATATATATATATATATATATATATATAATTAGTGTACTAATAACTTATTTCCTCTCGCTCTCATACAGGTAAAAGTTTGGAATTACCATAAATAAAAACGGAAATACCATAAATAAAAGAGTTGGAGCCTCAGGTTTTATGAGCAAGCTTCACAAACCTATTAATGAATAACTTATAAATTACATAAGTGTACACATTTATACAGGCAGAGAGAGGTAAAAAGAAAGAAAGGCAAAAAAAAGAGAGAGGGGCAGAAAGAGAGAGAAGCAGAAAGAGAGATAGGGGCAGAGTCAAAGAGAGAAAGAGAGATGGACAGAGAGGCAGAAACAGATAAACAAAGACAGTGATAGAGGCAAAAAGAGAAAGAGGGATAGAAAGAGAGAGAGAGAGAAAGAGAGAGAAGTAGAAAGAGAAAGAGAGCGAAGTAGAAAGAGAGACATAGAGGAAGAGGCAGAGAGAGAAATAGTGTTCCCCTGTTTGGAGAGCTGAAATTTTCCCCTCATTAAAAACCTTGTTTTATCTGCCCTTCTGGGGAGACAAATAGAGACTTTTTGTTAAAAATGCATTTTTCTTTTATATAATCAGATAAAAGATCTCTGATTATTTCCAATGAAAAAAAAAACTCTTCCATATTCCTTTCTATTCTCTTTCATTTTCTATCTCTTTGCCATCTCTCATCTTCTTTTGTCTATACTTATATTGGATATTCTTTTAATGATACATTTTACTGGTTTTAATGGGATATCCCCCATTTACTGTGGCCGCTATATTGTTATCTTCTCTTTCATAGCTGCAATCTACCCAAGGATGAAGCCATAACCATAAACCTCATAGAATATTTTAAATATTAATTTAATGATTCAACAATCACTGACCGTCTGGTTCTCTGACATACATACATACATTGTAAGCCGATTTTCATTAAGGATCTTCCCAATTATACTCTGCAATAGTTTGTTCGCATCTATACAGATGACAACTGTCTATGGCTACACTCTGAAGAGTATCTGTGATCAAAATCTTGTTGATTCTCTTCACATGTGGAGCATGTGATATAATGAGAAAAAAGTGGATTGTTATCTTCAACACCTTTGAAACCAAGTTTCATTCCTTTCACCACCAATGTTCAGATTCTTTTGTCAAAAAATGCTTCTCCTCTTAAGGAAGTTCTTGTTTTAATAAGCTCTAAGGGCCGACGTTCACTCCAGATTTAAAATGGAAGACTTAAATCCAATCTGTTGCTAAAGTGGCTGAAAAAATGATTGGATTATTCTACTGTTTTAAAAAGTATCTGACTCCTGGTGCAATCTTCTATCTATATAAAAGTCAGATACATCCTAAGGTGGATTACTACAGTCACATCTAATGAGGTACTGATTAGAGCACTCTTTCTTGCATTACTGAAATTCAAAAACCAACTTTGCAATCTAGTGAGTTATGATCTCTTATATTCATTGTAGCATCTTTCTTTCACAAAAGAGATGTATTTACTTTATCATTTTCATGAAAAAATTACTCAATAGAGTTGGTTCCTTGCAAAATTTTCACAGCCAGAACTCGTCTTTTATCATCACTACAAAAAAATTGTCCTTTCTTCATTTGTTTGCCTGACATCAAATATAATTTTCATGAACAGTTTCTTTCCAAGAACTTCTCATCTGAAGAACATGTTGTCACAAGATTGCTTTCCTATGAGCTGCAATATGGTCATTTTCAAACGTAATGTCAATAAACACTTGTCATAAGCCTTCCTCATAAGTTTTCAAAATCTTATTCATTTCATTCGCCCAGCTCAAACCACTATCAACAATTTTCCCCCACTCTCTTTGCCTAAATCTAAACGCTAATTCCATGAACAAAGTTTTTTCTCTAGAACTGTGGAATTCTGTTCTGCTGACCTGCTTTCCAGCTGACTACAATATGGTCATCTTTAAGTCCAATGTAAACAATTTCTTAAGCCCTTCCTCTAGATAATCCATTTCTACCCGATTTCCACCAGTGACTACTGTACACTGATTGACCCTTATCCTCAAGTGGCTTTCCGACCTTGATAAATAGTGACTTATGAAAAAAAAAAATTCATCATATACAACATCATTCAACTAATAATCAATCCATCTTATTAACGCTTATTCTTGAGTGGCTTTTTATTTCGATAAGTAGTAAAAATAGAAGAGGAAAATTGTTCCCCCATCAGTCTGAACAAATGTTTTGGACGCAATTGCCTGCCTTTTGCCCCTCTTTTCTTACAAAAAATCTGTTTCATTCTTTTTCTATTAGTTTTTCTTTTTTACATTACAAAACCAGCTTACAATTTATGACCCATTCTAATTATTCACTCGTTATAATTCATCACTTGTTATAATTTATTCCTTCTTCCACTGCACACTTTTCCCACCAATCTTAGGTTAGTATTTTGCACATATTAGCACAAATTTTAATAGCAGTCAATTACTCTAAATCTCCAGACTGGCTCATAGTTTCATCGTTTCAGTTCTAGGAGAACCATGAGAATGACTTAAGAGATTCATTATTTCAGTATCTTTTTACATTCAGGAACCATATCTGCTCAGTCATATTGCTATATTCTAATACCAACTCAGGAGTGTAAAAAAATAAAATGAGTAAAAAATGCTACATACATATACTTTCTCCTATATTTAAGAAATCCACAGAAAAAAAACTTGTCTAACTACAACCACTGCAAAGAAATTTCTTTTCCTCTGTGTACCTAAAACTAAACAGAATTTCCAGGAACAGGCTTTTTTTCAAGAACATCCCATCTGCTAAACACAATATTGCAGAACTGCTTCACAGCTGACTATAACATGGTCATCTCCAAGTTTAATGTTAACAAATATTTATCAAGCAATCGTCTAAAGTAATCAAATTTTATCCATTATAGTTATTGTTTCCAATTCTTACATACTAATGGTCATTATCTAACTGAAAATCTTATTAACTTTGATGACTCACTGAAATAAAAAAAAAAAGATAAAGAAAAGAAAGTATCCTTCGATCTTTCTATAGGTTATTCCTTCCTCATGTCATTTTGTCTTACATGTACCGGACTTTTTCACTATTCGCTGAGCTTTATTAACAGACTAAGAATGAAAAATAAAAAATAAAAAAAAAAATGAAATGATTTTAGCATTGGCAGTAAAAGTGAGGAATCTGAGTTAGGAAATTTTTTGCAGAAGTCAGAATTTTTCCACCTTACTCAAAACCGATTCAGAAGTTGTTAATTTTTGCAGATATTATAAGTCAGATTATATATATATATATATATATATATATATACTAGCAGAAGTACCCGTCGTTGACTGGGTTCAAAAACAGCCTACAGAAAATGGACTGTGGTTGATAAAAGTATGATAGGTTATGAAAAGGAGGGGGTTGTAAAGAGATAGGTTTTGATACTCGAAAATTTTACCCTAAGCAAAATATGATGAAAGTAAAGATAATTTTTGCGAAAATGTATTTTTTTTATATCAACTTTGTTTCCATTCATAGCCAAGAGTGACCAACAAAATGGTGTTTCCTTACAAAGAGAAAATGTTATATATATATAATAATATAAATATACACAAAATAAATGTTATCATAGTCAATAAAAGTTACTTTTATGGTAGAAAAGTTCATTGGTTTGTATTTTTAAGTAGTTTGTAAAAAGAATTTTCTTTTTAATTCACAAACTAGTTTTTAAAAAAATCAAAATGGCAGCGACTTTGAAATGGAGAGCCCCGTTTTCAATTTGAAGGAGGGGCACCTGAGAATTCTGTATTAACAATTTAAGAGAGTTCTATGAACGTAAGGCATATTTATAAACATATTTTAATGTTTTCCGTTATTTTGTGCTTGAGGAATATTCGATTATGGCATGTGTAGTTTATATAAAAAGTCATTTAAGTAGTTATCGCCTCAAATTTCATTTTAATTTCGGTTCGCTGAAATTATTTCAAGTAAAGAGCATTAAAAACTATTTCAAAACAAAAAAAAACATGAACTGAACTTTTATTGACTATGGTAACATTTATTTCTTGTATATTTATTTTTTCGGGTAGTCGTTTGTTGGCTTTTCTACTAAACATTCTTACTAAATAATATCGACAAAATATCGAAAAACAAAGAAACAAAAACAGTTTTGAAAAATAATGAAGCTTTACTTACTTTAGTAAAATAATCCAAAACAGCAAAATGGGATATTAAAAAAGTAAACACGTAATTACTTTAGTTTTTTAAAGCAAAGAATCAATATAAATATGAATAAGAAGAAAATGGCATCCTTTTCAAGTAGAACAGCTTCGTTTCAGTTTTACAGTATTGAACGGTGTAGTATCGCGCCGTCGGATTCAGGGTTGTACTATTGTAAAGAACATGCAGAAAGGGTTGTAATCAACTGAATTCCTTCTAGTACACTGACAAAAAAAAAGCTTAAACAGATATATAAATAAAATAAAAAGGTTATGTAAATGTTTTTAAAAAGACACGTAATCACGTGAGCAGGATTTTTTCCTTCTTTTGACACGATAACAAGTAACATTCTTATTTTTTATTATTTATCTATTTATCTATTTTTGAAAGAGTGCCACATGCAAGTGGAGAAGGGAAAAAAACAGAGTTATACAAAATTTCTGTCGAGAATTGTCTAAAGTTCCGACTTTTTTTGCTTTCACTTTAATAAGAACGTGAATTTATGAGGTGAATTTATTCGACACAATATGATTTATCTCAAAAAAATAAATAAAAGCTAACGTGAATTAAGATTAAAGTTAAAGTGTTATTGTGGACCCTCACCCCTTTTAAACAACCCTTGTTAAACTTTGTGACATATTTACATTCTATGGAGGTCAGGCACGAATGAACACCCAATAATTTTATTATACCATATTTCTTCAAACTGAAACATAATTATCAAAGCATACTTACGCAAATAGATATGAAAAGTCTTTGTAAAAGTTTGTGCAATATTTCCATGGAGTACAGTCACGAACGCAGACCCCACAATTTTATTATACCATCCCTATTTAAGTTGAAACATACTTATCAAAGTATTCTTATGTACATCTATATCAAATACCCTTGTAAACGTTTTTTTTTTCATTTTTTATTTCCATACTTTGGGGGCCAGGTGCGAACGCAGACCCCACAATTTTTATGAACCACCGCTGCCAGATCAAACACACACACAGCTTTATATTATATATATATATATATATATATATATATATATATATATATATATATATATATATACAGAGAGAGGGAAAGAGAGAGAATTCTGTTAAACTAATGAGCAGATCATTATGAACTTTAAAATATATCTTCAAAAAGTATGATAAATAAAATGGACACATGATTATTATTTGCAATTGTTAAAATTTATGGGAGTGCATATATATATATATATATATATATATATATATATATATATACACACCTGCCTATATTTTTAATGCTAGCTTTATTTATAGTATCTTTTACATATATTAAAAACCCTTCCCAATACTTTGCTGATGAGGAAACTTTGTTCGTTAAAAATACTATATGTAAAAACTATTGTCCGTGACTTAATGTCTACCACAATAAAAACATTGTTTTCCGAAACGATCGTACAAATTATTGATTTTGTTGTTGTTCCTTCTTGTGAAACGGATTTTTAATTTAATTCTAATTTGAATTTTAAATTATCAATCACATTACTGAATATTAAATTAGCTCTTGGATATTTACCTATCGAGCTTATTATATATCTAAATTACAGCGAGCACTTTTTCTTTCCCTAATTTTATTATTACATTAAAATACACTCTGCTCTTTAGACTATTATTCTAATCTCCTTTAAATTTATATATATATATATATATATATATATATATATATATATATATATACACCAAGTTACAGGTATTCAAAAGAGAAAAGTCATGAATTTAATGATGTTATTAAGAGTGCTCAATAAAAGAAGAGCAAGATATATTTTTTTATTGATATAGACAAATTTACAAGGCCGTGGCACTGGACATGCTAATGTTTTGGACAGATCTCAAAACCTTTTTTGAGAACTGGTTTTCTTCTGTGGATGACGATATTTTTTTTAAATAAAGATGACAATTTGTGGTTTTAAGCAACCATCTGTCAGAAACATTAGCATGTCCAATGTCACAACCTTGTAAATTTGTCTATATCAATAAATAAATAATATATATATATATATATATATATATATATATATATATATATATATATATATATATATATATATATATATATCTGTGTCTAAATCTAAATGCAGATTCCATGAACAAAGCTTCTTTCCCAGAACTGCCCACCTGTGGAACATTGTTCTGCTTGCCTGCTTCCCGGTTGTATAAAACATGGAAGCCTTCAAATCCTATGTAAACAAGTTCTTGTTGAGCCGTCCCCATAAATAACAAATTCTACCCAATTTACACCATTAACGATTACTACACTACCACCTTACATTAACCCTTATTCTCGAGTTGCCTTCAGACCTTGATAAGTGGTGACTACCAAGTAAAAATTATATATGTTATTGTTTTTTTTTTTGTTTTTTTAATTCATTTATAAACCAATGTACTCCAGTTTATAGGAATAATTTCCATTTCTGGATTAATGAAATCAAGCAAGCCAAAAATATAAATAAAAACAGCTTAAAGGTAATCAACACGATGCAGTAAAGATTTAATTAAGTTGAAACTAAGAGATTCAATATAATCTTACTAAGCCACGTTGGGCAGATTCTTTTACAGCAAACACTAATAATTGCTTTGTTCATCCAATACTTGTTTCTAAGTGTCATATTTCTAAGATTAAGAGGTAGCGAATTAATGTTAATAAATAATGCAGCGTCTGAAATACGAATCTGAAGCCACAACTATCTCTGCAAATGACTTTTTATTTTGTTGGACACACACATACACACTGAAAAGCTGTCTTAAATCATACTTTAAAGTGTCCTCTTACTTAAAGCTACTTGGCCTGCAGCCATAATTAAGAATTTAGAATAATAAAGAAAATGTTAAGGAATAAATAATTTATTGGAGTGAAAAGGCAAAATATAACTATCACATCACTATATATATATATATATATATATATATATATATATTTCACACACCAGGGATTGGACAAAATAACGGAAACACCTTGTGAAATTTGCATAAATTTTAAAACACTTATAATTATTTTTTAAATTATCAGAATGTTGCTGTCATTTTTTTTTATTTATAATTATTGTTGCCTTGAATTTGTAAAATTTATTTTTTATTTCAGATATTGCCTATTAGTAAGAAAAATTCAAATGACACATCTATCAGATTTCCAAAGAGGGCAGATTGTTAATGCCTGTATGGCAGGTGTTACTGTAATGGAAGTGGCTGAGTTCATGTCCCTATCCAGAAGAACTATCTTGACAGGGATGACAGCCTATGAAAAGATCGGGAAAACATCATCCTTTAAATAAAATTCTGGAAAAAAGCTGCCTGAAAGACATTGTAGAACCCTTGTAAGGATTGTGAAGAAATAGTACAAAACTATGGCATTTAACAATCATTTAAATAATCTTGTTTCAACAAAAACTGTTCATCAATATATATATATATATATATATATATATATATATATATATATATATATGGTAACTGTTCCTACTGTGAGTTTATGGTTGACTCCTAAAAATCTTCAAAATAATGTTGACGCATAGTATACATCAATTGAAATACCTGATTAGTAGATTTAAATTATTTTTTAATAGCATTTTTAAAATGTTACTTGTACGGGAAGGGGGGGGTAACGAGAGACAAATAGCTTCTAAAACTTTTAATATTTTAATACATAAAGATTTGCTAAAACATTTAAAGTTAGTATAAATGACTTTTTATCTGACATTTGCATTCAAATCTTTTACATAACTTACAATTTAGAAGTTGATCACCACTTGTTTAAAATCAATTCAGTCCTTCAGAAACAAATGGGCAGAACATGCAGAGAGACCACATCAGCTTTACTCTAAAAAAAAAATGTTGGAAGATCTAGTCCATGGTTGTGTATACTGGCAAGAGATATGCCTGAAGAAAAGCTAAGGTGTTATTTAGAGTACTTTTCTGCTAGCACATAGCAAAACATGAAGATAAATGATCTCAGCAAAGGAGAACAGGTTTTGCCACACAAAAGTAGAGAGTGTGAATCACCTGATATCCAGTTGTAAGGTACTATACAATGTGACAGATTGGAGTGTGTAAATATTTCCACTAGACCATCTGTAAAAAATTTAATATCGAATGTAGCAGGTTCTGAGAATATATACTGAAAAGAACAGCTGGAAATAAGTCATATAACATCCACTATGACTATGCAATTCCTGCAGCTATGTACATAGAAAACAGAACTGTTAAACCTGACATAGTGATATAGGACAAGAAAGAGAAAGAAGCAATCTTAGTAGAAGTTAGATGTGGAGTTAAACAGAGCTGCAAGAGAAAAGATAACGAAATACAAAGTTTTATATACGACATGTAAAGAAGCTGGAATCTTAAGATCTCTATCATTCCAGTAATTATAGAAGTAATAGGAAAAAGAATTTCAAAAACTACCGGTCAAATATGCCCAATGAACCAAGTGTAAGAGAGATACAAACAATTGCACTTAAAGGGAGGGTTAAAATCTTAAAAAGATCTCTTGATTGTCTGAGATAGTAGGTGAATATTTGGCATCTGGTAGGATTCCTGTTTCCCAGCTAGGACAAAATGATAATTCTTTTTTTAAGTATTAACTTGTTCAGAGAGATGTTACTCTTATTGGTGGTATCTGCATGGGGTGGAGAATTATCATTAATGGCCACCAGAAAGCACATCAGCAAGGAGGAAACAAATTCTAGGCCCCTGTCCTTTTTGTCTGATTTTGAGACACAACATTGCCGCTTTTTGAGAGAATGCAAGGAAGATAAGAAAAATGAAAGAAGCTACACACAAGTAAATAAAAGTTTTTAAAGCTGATTTCACTAATGAGAGAAGATAACAAACGCAGATATACAGTAATTAAATAAGCAAGAATATATTTTCTATGAAAAAAGCAACTAGTTTCAAACAATCTTGCTTTCTTTTTTTTTTTTTTTTTTTTTTTTCTTATGCAAATTGTGTCAGTGTTTAATCCGATTTTGAACAAATATTTCAAATAGTTTAGATCTCGAGTCATTATAATTTCCAGCTTGGCAGAAAAAGATGTTCTTACATGTCCAAGGTTGACACATAACACTGCACAGCAGGGTCGACATGCATTTACATAATTTTACATATTTAATCAGTCTCCTGTCGCTTTTTATGATACAGCATTGTATTTTAACCTGTATTCCCACACAGAATAAAAGGTAACCAAATAATCCGACACCACTAGTAAATCCATAGAATCTAACTAGATGGGAGAGGTACACATGTCGCTAGAAGAGAAACTGATGAGTGCGGCAGTAAGAACTGACCTGTGATAACCTGGTTTATCAATGAATGTTGCGTAAAATCAATTTCTTTTACAGTCTGTTTACAACTTTACATGATTGAATTTTGATAGCTAATCTTTGGATGACACTATTAAGTAGTTTTGCAAGTGAACCCTCTTTTCAAAAGAATTAATATATTACTGCAATTAATCAAAAAGGATCTGGTTGCCACAACACAATGCCACTCATTTTATTTAATCTTACTTTCACACATGTAAATTAGTGATAGTTTTAAAAGAGTTATAACCATGCAGAAGCTTTGACTGAATTGTAAATGATTGCTCCAACCGAAGAGGTGAAACACTGTAGTCTCTTAGCCTTGAATAAGTTTAGGTTTCTTGGTTATCTATCACTATATATATATATATATATATATATATATATATATATATATATATATATATCCTCGAATATAATAAACACGAATGTTTATTTGTATATAAATATGTATATTCAAATATGTACATTCCATTCCATCATGCAAAAGTTAGCAAATAAACCACATGCTTTTTTCTAGCCCTTGAATTAAACCATTTCAATTGGTGAGAGGAAGTGAGAAAGCAAATAACAAGTCAGACAAGCACCCCAAACTTATTCTGCCACTTGAAATGAATTTGGAGAGAAATCCTCCACTCTACAATAATGTGTACTTTTGCTTTTAAGTCATCAGAAAAATAATTTATAAATGAAAAATTAAATTACTGGCATAATTCTATTATTTTATATGAGTATTTTAGTAATGTATATAAACAGAGAATACGAACAGCAATAAAGCATATTTTTTTGTTATGATGGAGGGTGTAAACTAATGTATGTGCATGTGTGTGAGCAGCATTTTTTTTTCTTTTCTTAAAGGCATACTCCATTCAATATTACAGATGACTTTGTATCTATATATTTTTTCCTCATTAATTTTTGAGATTCAGCCTGGAACTGGAAGATGTATTTGCTATACTCTTTGTATACCCTAGTACATACGGTTCCTTCCAAAGTCATCTTTAGGGGTGAGTATTGAGTAAAGAATGTCTTTTTAAATGGTTTGGTAATAGTTTTTGCAGGAGCTGCATGATCGGTTGTAATATTAATAGAGCATTGGTATTAGTATTAAATAGTAGTATTAATATTAGTATTGAATGAAGCTTGAAAAGATCAAGAAAAAATATGCAGACGCAAAATATAAATTATGAAAATATATATGGCATTAATTGCCATATATATTTTCATAATTTACTACCCAGTTCTACTCATATATTGAGCACTATCGAAGTAAATATTGAAAATAAAATACATAAAAGATATCTCCTTCTAAAATTTTATGTGGATACACGAAAATTATATAACTATATTATCACCTCTGAAGATTTTGCAAACGAAATAAAATTTAGCCTTGTGCATATTACCTCAGAAGAGAAGTCAAAAAATAAAGAAATGATTTAATATTATTGGATATTATTTTATGACTCAGTTTGTTGCAAGTTGCTGTCATTATTTCTCACATTGAACGGAAGCAGATGTCTGCAATCTATAAGTTTTCTTCTTAAGAGACAAGAAGAGAAAAAAAATGATAGAAAAAGAAGCAAAGCATTTATGAGAAAAGCTGATGACAGATGAGGGTAATAAATAAAGAGATAGTGTCAAAGCGTGAATGAAAAAGGCAGTGAATAATAATTGAATTTAGATGACAACATTGCACAAGTATTATTTGCCAATCTTGTTTAATTGAAAAAGCACACACACACACACACACACACACACACACACACACACACACAGCTTAGCGAGTTAGAAGAGAGTGAGTTCAATTTTATAAAAGGAGACTTATCAGGATAATATAAAGCTCAACAAGTTTCATTGGAGCTTATATAGGAGAACAATAGGAATGAGAAGCATTAGGCTTCGAAATGCCTTGGCATAAAAAGTCCCCTGTACCCCCCAACTAAATTTTTGTATACCCTTATTGAATAAATGAACAAATCTATATTTGCCAATATATAGTTTTTGTGACTTCATTTTTATTCCTTTTGTTCTCATATATATATATATATATATATATATATATATATATATATATATATATATATATACTGTTATTATTCCTATTGTAGATATGCTCTTAGATATGTGTCCTGCATACTTGGACACATAAAAATAAAGAGATACAGTAAATCACCTGTGCATCGCAGGAATACATTTCAATTTTCGTATAGGTTGATTTTGTGCAATTTTGTCTTAAAAGGCGGATATTACTTTTCAAAATAAAGGAATTTCGAATCTTTAAACCTGCAGGTAATGTAAATCTATTATCCTCCTGTTTACTGCTGTCTCTCTTCCTGTATGTTTGTACATTCTATAAAAAGCAGTGACGTTTCATGTGGTTCACATGATAAAGAAAGGGTTGCAAGGAATTTTAAAGCAGTAAATAAGGAATATCGAGTCATCTTATGCCAGACTCGACCGATTCAAATGTCAAATGTTTCAAAGCAAATCAAGCAATTTGAGGAAGAAAAAGCTGATTCTAAGGATGAGTTATTACTCATGTTAAAAAGATGATATCCTAAATCAAGTGAGACATTATTCACAGATGTACTTTTTTCATAAAAGACAAGCTGTAACTACCCAGAATTTTTCTTGCAATTCATTTAGGATTCTTTTTTCCAAAATATATTTTTGTTCCAAACAAAGGAAAGTAATTCTGTATTGATGAATGCAGAGTTACAGCCCCCAACTTTTTTCTTTTTTTAAATGTCCCCCATATGAAAATAATTTCCACCCTGTGAAGATTTTTTTTTCTGAAAACTATTGACTTGAATTTTATTTTATTGTTTTTAACAATGTATTGCAGTGATCCACCAAAAGAACTGATAAACCAGAATCAAATATTGATTTTGTAGAAATGTAATGGTATGACCCTTTAGGCTGTGATCATAGCGTAGTATCTGTTAACTGTGGCAAGCAGGAGCAATGATCAAAACATTATTATTATTGTTATTGTATTCTTGTTAATTGATTTGAGCGATGGATGGTCGCTGGATCAGTTATTATGATTAGAAGAATAAACAATTAAATTGCGAAAGAAATGATTGACGTGCAAATTGCAAAAGGAATGCGAAAATAGAAAATAGATGTAAACATTCTTTTGGATTTGGATAAACAAATAGTAAGTTGTGGATTAGATTGGTATGAGACACGTAATTAGGTGACATAAGAGAACACGTGATGTAGTTAGTTTAGGAGAGATTGGGAGAGTTGAGGATTGACCACCAGGGAAGACAGACGTCTGGACAAGGGTGGACCGACAGCTAGGAGCGGGCTGTATGAACAGAAAATATAGAAACTGCAGATCCTGTGAAAACCAATTGAGACAACTTTAATAAATTTATATTACAAAAATATAAAGAGTTATTGTATGGTTTTCACAAAGAAGAACAGTTGTCTCAATTATATGGTGCTGATCGCTTCATGGTTGTCACGGAGCAGCGGGAAGATACAGAAGAAATCTTCAAGAAAACAAAAGGTATGAAGCATATATTATTCTTCTAACATATGAACTGTAAAAATATCCCGTGCGATAAGTCTGGTACAACATGACTCGGTTTACATGTCAATATCATGTCCCATGGCTAACAACATACATACGATTTATACGTTTATTCTTCTAATCATAATAACTGATCCAGTGACCATCCGTTGCTCAAATCAATTAACAAAAATACAATAACAATAATAATAATGTTTTGACCATTGCTCCCGCTTGCCACAGTTAACAGACACTATGCTATGATCACAGCCTAAAGGGTCATAACATTACAGAAAGAAAGTAATCAATGATAAAAATTGAGAAAGGGACTGACTTTACTTTATATATATTAAATAAGAATCAGTAAAGGCATATAAAACACGAATGATTAGAGAATAAATCCAGTCTATCTGACCTCTGACACTAATTCCCCACTTTACACTTTTTGCCTGGTCTCAAACTGAAGATGTTCAGTTACAAAATCATTACGGATATAATAAGAACTTTATAAACATAAAAAAAACCTAATATAGAAAAATTTATTTTGTTTTTATAAAGCTGTGTTGTGCCTACTTATTTGTTACTGAAAACCTCAGTCTATAACATATATAAGTCGTAAGGATTCATCTGATGCTGTTTGTAGCCAAAATGCTGATTATAAAAAGACAATCTTAAATTTAAATCCAATCTATATTAATCAAATGTTAATAGCCAATTTTTTTCAAGAGTGATAATGGACAGAGAAATTAACAAGCTGTTTTGTCAAATTATGTAATCACTTAAATCTTTTTTATGACAGGAAAATCATAATCACAATAAATTGTGATGAGAAAAAAGTGTTGACTACATGTCTTTTTCAAAGACATCAGGATAACATTACAGCTTATGGAATCGAATGTTAAGTCAAAGCCTGATCAGATCTATTGTGGTCATTTATACACTAATACTATTGGAAAATATATTAACCCATGATCTACAGCCCGGCTATAGGTAAAATGGTAACAAGTGTTCAATTAATCGTATATAATGAACTATTTCTAATGTACATGCTTTGGTATTAAAAATGGATTGCTTTGTATTAAACAGAAAAATTAATCAATCATTAGAGTAATTTAAGAATAAACTGAATTGAAATTTAAACACACTTGCCGAGTTTTCTAAACGATTAATATCATCTTGCAGTTCATCGGAAAAGTATTAATTTACAATAAACTATTTCAGTTGGAATTTCAACACATGATTTTATTTACAAAAAAATATTCAAATAATTAGACCATAAAATCTCTAAGAGGAAGAAACATTGAAGTCCATTTCATATTATTTCTTCATGAAAGTTATTATTCAGAAGGAAAATGTACAAAAATTACACAAGATCATTTTTCACACATTAAATTTCTAAAGGAAATTAAAAAAAGGATAATTTTAATAGCAATACTTTAAAAAGCAGTTTATTTTCCCATTAGAACAGCCGCAGTTAAAGAGAAGGTAATTATGATTTCTACATATGCTTAATGATTTAAGGAAGTGTACCAAGTAGATTTAGTGTTGTATAAGCTAACTGCTTATACAACAACTGTAAATGCTATTTTAAACTAAAGCATTGCAAACAAACAAAATAAAAAATATTTTTTCAAATAAAAATGTTTCAGACAAAGGAAAATGCTATTTCAAACAAAGGCTTTCCAAAAAAAAAAAAAATAGTATTTCAAATGGAAGCATGTTAGACTAATAAAAAAGCTATTTCAAGCTAGAGTATTGCAGACAGACCAATATTTTAATGTATGGACAAATCCATTAAGGACACTTAAAAAAAAAGATAGACAAAAACAGATAACTCATCAAGTAAAAAGAAAGGTTAGCATGAGAAGGAAAATTAAAAGGCAGCTGGAGATACTTCAATAGTAGAGAATTTGTTCAAAATTCAGTCTGAAGTTACATATTGGTTTGCTTTATGGCATTTTAACTGTTACAAAGTTTATTTTAATGCTGCAACACAATACCTGCTGTGTAACAACTCATTGAAGGTGACCTGCTATTTTATCAATAATTGAGGGAAATATGGACTCATATCTTTCTAACAGTATTAGTACATAATTGAATTTTGTTAGTTTAGTTTTATGGCATAGTCATATTATTTAGCACCCAAAACAGTCACTTTGGTAAAAGTGCAAGTTCTTAATATCTTAAAATATGTATTGATGAGGTAAATTTATATACATGCCATAACACAGAAATAATTGGATTTAATCCAGAGATGAGATGCTGACAGGTACTAACACTTCAATATCAGAGAGGTCCTAGGGGCTGATGGCAATAAAGCAGTATCTCTATGCTCCACAAAGCTCCTAAATTGGAGCCCTGCTATTAGATTTAGTTGGATATTATACCCAAAATATTAATTGAATGCACTAATTTAAGAAAATAAAACAAAACTGATGGAAATAACTCATCTCCTTAGTTCCAATGTGTTATGTCCTCTACATAAGAGTTTGCACGAATTATATAAAGTGCACATGACTACAATAAATTAATAAATAAATTTAAATCAGATTTAAGTAGAAACACTTAATAATAATATACTTATTACTGGTAAAATATTATAACAACTAGCAGGACCCATTAACCAGCAATACCCAGTGGAAGCCTGCTCCCCACCTCGCAAAAAAGTAGAAAGAATGTATGGAGAGATAACATGCAGGTACTGTTTGAATTTAAAAAAAGCAATTAAAGGAATGCGTAAATCAGTATGAATTAATAAAAGTACAAAAACTAGTCCATTAGAATATTAATGGAAAGTAAAAACAGAAGTTTTAGAGGTTAGGGATTCTCACTGTATATGAACTGTTTAGAGTGATTGAAATCTGTGGTAGCAGTCCTAGCTGTTTCCGTTTGTTGTTCAAGTCTTCCTCTTCTTTTCAACTTTTCCATCAATAGTATTAAATTAAATTGCAGTTTTATGTTGTCTTTTTTTGATGTGTAAAACAAAACAATTACGACTATTTTCACTTCACTTTGAGTATTGTTATGTTAAGAACAGCATTTAGAATAGAAATACCTATGTAAAGAACGGCTTTCGAAGTCGACAACCCTTTTTATTAGGGGAGGGGATATGGAAAAATAATTCCCAAATTTAAGCATGATAATCATTGTCAGCATACCGACCCGCAAATGCTAAAAAAAAAAAAAAAAAAAATTGTGGGTTGGCAGTGTTGGTAGGAGAGAAGTAGATTTGTTTATCACGCATGCGTACAAACCTGGACCAATGAATTACAGTGCATAATACAGTATATCTCTAAAAGTACTTGTCTCCACAAAATTTGAATGAGATTTTCTTAATCAGCAGAGTCAAAAACCTATAAAAGTAGGTCATTCTAAAGTAAATTGTGGAGGGTGACTGAATGTAAAAATTTACCACCTACAAAAAAAAAAAAAACAACACCTTAATGTGTGCACAATCTCATCAATCAGACTGGAAAAGAAATTTAAATACTCCACTGAATTCAATTCCCTATGTAATAAAATTTACGTTAAACCTGTAGGGTAGGTAATCGGTGTAAATAATCGGTAATTGTGACTAAAACCAGACTCTAACTTGCAAACACACATGCAGGTCTGTCAATTAAGGTATGGAAGCAAAAAATGAAAAACAACTAAACAGGTAATCTTTGAGAATTGGACCTGGATTCCTGGGATATCCCATCAATCATGGATCGGACACGACTGGCAATAATCAGATTAAGCCGAGCACAGTAACAGACGCAGGCTAATTTATAAACAAACAAACAAAATGGAAAAAAAATAGAAATACACTAAATAAAAATAACAAAATGTTTTGTTTAATTTTTCAATAGTTTTTTTTGCAAATTATTTATCAACAATTTTTTTTTTAAGGAAAGATAAGTGTTCTATTTTTAACAGTAAATTGTTAGATGTAAGTACAGTTTTTATTTTTTCAAGATGTTTTTCATTAATTTTTTTTTGCTCAACAGAATTTTTTGTTTTGTTTTTGAAAAGCTAAAAAATTTGTTTACGAAAATCGGAAATTGTTAGATAAGCGAGCAAGAGAGATAGGAAATATTTGAAGAGAGGGAGAGAGAAAGAGAGTTTGGAAGAATATGTACAGCAAAAGAATCCAGTAGATTGTGCAGGTTTTAAAAAAGTATATATAAATAAATTATCTATAAAAAACATAACTATGTTTGTAAAAATGATAATTAATTAATGAAGCAAAAGTACAAATCGAGCAAGCAATGTATTCATAGGGCAAAAGTAAGTATCATTGCGACGCCATGTTTGAATGATACATTAGCATTCTTTTAGCATGCTAATACCGTTATTCTGGAATATAGGAATGATCAGAGATCATCCAAGTAGAAGGAGCAGAATTATTTGGGGAAAATTTTATTTTTTCGTAACGGAAAAGAGAAAGATTATGTTATGTCAATGAGTTTATGATCCAGTTACGAAGGGTGAAACCCCATATTTGTCCCAGGTGCAGAATACCTCCCGGTGATAATTGGGAGTGGTAGGAGTACTTGTTATTTAGAGGGAAAAATAGGAACTACTTCCTCTAAAGATGGTTGCGATTGTGATGATGTTGCTCCTAGGATGTAATGTAGGATTTTATTATAATGACTAAATGTGTCTAAAATGGCGTCCTAAAGTTGTATAAGATAGTGGCTAATAGTCTAGACATAATAAATTTGTATGTGGCATCTGTTGTTGGAAACGTACAGTACTTTGGTCCAGAGGGGAATTTCTGTAATCAAAATATTATATATAATAAAGGAGAAAAGGAGATAATTTAATAATATCAATAATTTCTAGTTTCCTGGCAAAAAAAAAAACACTTTAAGTGAATGATCATATATTCTTTTCTTTCTGAAGATGAAGTTTACCACAAAAATTCAAAGAACATACCATCATGGTTTGACACATTACATTGGTAAATAAATAGTTAATCGAAAATTATTGCAACTTTTCAATATTGCCATTTTTTTTCCTGTTTACCTTGTCTTGAACTTAACAGTGTTTTTCTTCTAAATTTCATCTTCATAGCCTTTAAACACAACTTCTTACACACTACACACAATGCTTCAAACAAACTACATCCTTCTTAAAATGATATGATATATATTTTTTATATGTTAAATACCAAACACATATAGTGTTCATATTTTCTTCTTGTTACTCACACAGAGCTTTGATATCTTACATTTTCCTCTAGTTGTTGGCATAGTAACAAAACTGATCCCCCCTCCCCGTTTACTATGTTCTGTATATTTCACTTTTTTCTCTCTCTTTTTCTCCTTTGATTTCTGGTGTGTTTAAAAGGTTTGCAACATGAAACATATGGGCCCATTTACCAATGGAGTTATTACAAGAATTTTTCCATAGTATTGACTGGGATAGGTATTTTTTTTAGTTAGTATATAAATATGGTAACTAAAGAATATCTGTCCCAGAACAGATAAAATGAATTTCTAAAACAGAACAGCTTTGCACCATTTTTATGTTCCATTAGAAAGATTAAAATCAAGATGTAACACATTATGTCTAGAATCCTTATTCCAATTTTGATTCTTGGATATGTATAAAATTTAAGGCTTTAGTTTAAGTGGTCTTAAGAAATTGAAATTCAGGGAATCTTGTTTAATTGGTGTCTAATGACCATGGTTCAAATTCAATGAAAATATGATATATTTAAATTTTCGAATAGGAGGTTGTCCTCAAATTATGGCCCCTAAAACTTCTTTAAAATAATCCAAAGAAACTGAAATTTAGAAAGTATTTATTAATATCTAATACCCATTGCGTATACAGTATAGTTACATTGTGCACACCAGTGACCATTAGATCATTGAAGTTAAGCAACATTGAGTTTGGCGAGTCCAAGATCTGTGACCATTTTGAAATACTTAGGTAATGTATGTCATCTCCCCTCAACCTGCTGACTAGGAAATGCATTTGAATTTGTATTCTCCATAAATTTACACTTTATTTAATGCTCAACACTGGGTAAATATACAAAAAAAATGTATTACTCATCATCTATTGTTAAAATTTCACAAAAATCAGAGATATGTAAATTTTCACAAAGGACTTCCACTTGTAATCGCCAAAACAATAAACATTTGTTATTTGTTTATAAACTGGGGTTGTTTTTTGTTTGGAGGGAGAATTCCTTTGTTAAAGCGCCGACTGGATTGAACAACAACTTTGAACTGGTACAACAAGTGGGACGATCACACCCTGTGCAGTAAACTCACAAGTGTATGTTCATAGACAAACTCATAATAGCGGCATAATTCAATGAGGTGTAGAATGATAATGATGATGATGATGATGCCCGTCCATTGTTCGATTACTGGTTTGTAGTTGATTGGATTTAATGGGTCTGCAGATGACTTGTCAGGCCAATGCAGGCTTGAAAGTATTGTCCACAGATGGAACACCTATGGCCAGTAGCTGTCAAGGTGCTTGCTGCCCTTGATTTGTGAAGTGTATGCTTCCTCCTGTTCTCATCCAAACGGTTTGTCTCTGCTTCTATGAAGCCTCTGTTAATCAAACCACGCCACTCACATCTGTCCTTTGCTAGCATCTTCCACTAATCGTTACATATGCATAAAGCTTTTATATTGTCTTTGAAGTGTTTTCTTCTGGCAGCCTACACGCCTTTTTGCACTTGAAAGTTCACCATACAGGCGCTGTTTTGGGAAGCGCTCACCTGACAAACACGCAACATATTAAGCCCAATGAACCTACGACTTCTGAAGTAGTGTGAAGATACATAATAGTTTGGCCCTTTCAAAAGCATCAGTGTCAGGGATCTTATCTTGCCATTTGATGGATGTTCATGATTTATCTGAGACAGGTTATGTGAAAGTGATTAAGTGTAGAATAATAACTAATCATTATCACACAAAAGAATGAATGGCTTCTTTAAGAAGAAAAATATACTAAATAAAAAAACTGAAATTGAATTGAAAACTAAAGTATGAAAAAGAAAAAGAGAATCAAAACTTAAGTTATATCGCCAAACTCTACTGTATACGATTAGTTGACTACAAATTGTTATTTTATCCATAGTTGGAGGAAATCGAGAGTTCATATCTTTTTCAAGCTATATTATTAGTGTGTAATTTAATACAAGAGTTGATTAAGTAAATTGATAAACTATTCAATAATCTATATATATAAAAGCGAAAATGTATGTATGTATGTATGTATGTTTGTGTGTCTGCTAAACACTTTCGACAGACAGAACAAAAATTCACAAATTTGATCTCATATGAAAGCCCCATCCTTCGCCCGACAAATATCGAAAAATTGGCCAAAAACGTTATTTTTTTTCACCCTGAAATCAACACTTTTCTACAGGGGGGGGGCAGCAAAAACCGTCCTCTCATGACGAGATCAGTTCTACACATGCGTCAGACGACGTCATGACCTGTTTAAATATTTGAAGAACTGGCACGATTTCATATGTATCGTTTTAGCTCAGTTGGTTAGAGCGTTGGTTCATTATCTAAACGTTTTGGGTTCAAATCGTGATGTGAGATTTTTTTTTTTTTTCGATTTTTTAAATTTTAATATTGAAGCAAGGTTATTTAAGCCATTTTTCACGTAACGTTCGTTTTTCTGTTTTTGTTTTTTTTACTTCGCTTATTCTTAGGTTTTTATTAACACCCTGACCCCCAATCGACCACACACACCCAAAAACACCCGGGTACCTACCGATTTTTTAAATTTTAATATCGAAACAGGCTTATTTAAGCCATTTTTCGCATGTTTTTTTTTTTTTTTTGGTTTTTATTTTTCAGATTTTTTAAAGCAGTTTTAACGTTCGTTTCTTTTTTGTCTTTGTTTTTTTGATTTTTACATTTAACATCTTTTTTTTTTCTAACATTTTTTTTCGATGTTTTGATTCCCCCCACCCCACCCACAGCCGCCCGGGTACCCCACCCCACCCCCGCTTAAGTTTTAACGTTCGTTTTTTTCTGTTTTCTTTTTTTACTTCGCTTATTCTTAGGTTTTCATTAACACCCACCACCTCCGCCCGACCACACACACCTCCAAACACTCGAGCAACGCCGGGTACCCCCCCTCCCCGCTAGTAGTCTAATAAGAGAAAACACAATAGAAATAACAATTACATGACATCCCTCCGAAAATAAGAAACAGAAAAACATGAAAAAAGAAACTAGAGATTATTATTGGTAAAACATTTTTGTTTGTCAGTTTGTTCAAAGTTACAATCGGCTGTTCTTATATTTCTATAAATAAACAATATTTTTATACATTTTATCATGTTTTTATTTCTTTTATTCTTTCTGTATAATCTCTCAGAATTCTGATCATACTGAATCTTTTTACTTTACCTTTTTTATAACTTTATTTTGTGGAGCTGTTGTTTTAATGAACAGAAACAGAACATTATGATATGAAAAGAAACTCGAATCTTAAGATCTCTGTCATTCCAATTATATGACTCATGAAAATAATTTCAAAAAGTATCTGTTGAATATACTCTGAACCAAGTATAAGAGAAATATTAACAATTGTCCTCAAAAGAACGGATAGAATCTTAAAAAGACCTCTCGGTTGGAATGACTAAAAAAGTGAGTGAATGTCTGGCATCGGATATGATGTCCCATCCCCATAGAAAAACAAAATCAATTAAAAAAAAAAAAAAAAAAAAATGAGAGAATGAACAATTTTGCAATAAAAAGCTATTCCATTTTTTTCACCTGACACTTTTTTGGCAGGTTAGAGATTAAATGGTTCCCGTCTGAAACAAAAGTTGACTCCTGACTCAGTTTAAAAAATATTGATGCTTGACAAAAAGATTGCTAAAAAAATTGCTGACTGCCACTGCTGATCTTAATAAAAAGGTGTTCAAATGTATCTTAGCATCAATTTCTGCTTTTTTTTTTTCTCAGCGTATAATATGACATAAAATAAACACATATATTAAACTGGTCCTACGCTATACTGTTCCTCAGGTGAGGTTGGGAGATATAATCAAATGAATCTATTACTAAACATCTATTAATGAGAATTTTATGGCTCAGCCTCATTGAAACACTCATTACCCTAGTCAATAATTAGAGAATTTGAAATATCAGATGTTTTAAGTTTGGATGTGATTGTAAATACTCTTAAGAAAGTGGTCCTTTCCTAACGTATGGGTTAAATAGTAGAATAGACTAGACTAAGGCAACTAGTTTAAGAGAAGGAAAACTAAAAAATTATCAATCCTTACTTACTTGCTTCCACACAAGGACAGACTTAAACACAATGTAGATTTTTACTGTGGATAAAATCCAGTTTGCAAAAATGAGGCAGTCTGAGTTGAGGCAAAAATAAAAATTGGCTCAGTCTATCAGGATTTCCCTTTCACTGGCCGAGAATAGAACAGATGAGGTGTAGTATTAGAATAGATACATTTTGATTCCAGCCAAAGGGCCCAAAGCTCAAAAGTGTTTCCAGTCATCTTGGATTTCCTCTTGTCAATGAACTTACACAATGTCAGGTTTGGAGAAGTGTCATTAGAGACTACACAACCCTTGTTTCAGTATAAACTCTTCATCCTGCAGGTACCCTTTCAGAGAGTATCCATTTTCTCTAAGGAGATCAACAACAAATAATAGATCAAAATAAAGTTGCTTGACATTGGAAAGTCGACTTTGATCAAAAAAAAAAAAAAAAAGATGGCAGCTCCAATCTAGAGTTTTCTGCATATCAAACGAATGGCATCAAATCATTCTGTCAATGAAGGATACAAAACTTTGTTGTTAATGTCAAAGAATTTTTTATTTTGTAACATATAGCAGCTTTGAAAACTCGTTGGCAAAGTGAGCTAACTAATTAAATCTATAGAATCAAAGGAAAACAGTGATTTTGCACAAGATTTCTATTTTAAAAGCCTGTATAAGCAAGGGATACAGATAGGCATATTGTTACTCGCCCCAAACGGTTGACTCGGAAATTTAAAAAAGTTAAACTCTGTCCTAATAAATTTTTCACTAGTAATAATTTAAGGAGACTTTGAGGGGTGGCAGTGGGGGTACATAAAGCTTAAAGAATTCAATAAAAGCCAAAACAAAATACCAGATTTTTTCTTTTTGTTTTATAGCATCCCCGTTTATTAAGGATGACAAGGATTAATGATGGTAAAGTAAACAATGAAATAACACTGTGAAGATTGGTAATGATGGAAATTGGATAGAAATTAGTGTCATTATACTTCGAAACGACTATGTTATAGACAACTGAGAAGCAGCTCTGCAGTACTGTGTTAAGTCAGAAAATTTTCACACTCAGGCTTCTAAAGTAATAAATTTGTTCTGACTCTACAGCCCTGAATGTAGGGGGGGGGGATCAAATAAGATGCCTATAATCAGAAACAAAATATCTAAAAAAAAAAACACTTTAACCACTTAATCCCTTCTTATAAAAACCCTTAGCAGATTATTTTCGATGATATCATCGTAATTAACTTTTGCTGTTCTTTCCTCCTTAAAAAAACTGAAAGGAAGCTGTTTTGCATAAATGAGTTCAAGGTGTGATCTCATCAGATATTTATAACAAAAAAAAAAAAAAGAAAAGAACCCAACCTGTTGGGTTATGAAAAATATTTTTTTTTTTTTAAATATTAGATTGTTGCTAGCACAATAAGGGAGTGAAAATATTAATTTGTTTACATTATATTTCCATCATGTTTTTTCTTTTCCAGTAATTTTAATAGTTCTTATTACATCTTTAATTTCTTTTTTATTGCAGTTTTCAAATAAAATGTAAATTTGACATATGAAAGGAATGGGTTTAGCATGACGGCACATCTGATTCCAAATTATACTGATTAATATGATAATTATTGGTTATGGGGTAAGCTGATACAACTATTTCAGGACTTACCTAAAGACTATAAAGATAGTTACATTGGCAGCAATTTGTAGTAGTTCTTATGGCCCCAGAATCACGATGTGTACTTCTGTAACTTATTTTTTTAATACATTTCTTGTTAACTGTTTGTCTTGATTGCAAAGTTACAGCGTTATTTTAGTGCAAAAAATAAATTAAAAATGATCATCTTTATTTTATGTCAATAGCTTTTCACAAGGCTGCAGTATCGGAATCAAAGCAAATTTATCGATTTCAAAAACCAGTAAAAACTCCAAGCTTTTAATGACGTTTGAAAAAGGGTCACCATTTCAGTCGGTCCCCTTTTTGGGGCACCTCCAACATTAGAGAGAGAACAAGAGTGCTGAAAAAGAACGGTTGGGTAAAAGAAAACATTGATTATAATTAAGTATGACGAGACTTTAGGATTGATGATGTTTTATAAAGGTTTCCAAGATATAGGGTACAAAGAGGATGGTACATTTTCTTCAATAAAAGTCTTTACCCAGGGAAACTGGTCCGTCGCATGTTGACGCTTCTATTGTTCCCGCATGTCCGAGACAGATTTCTTCTTTGTATCTCCCTCCAACACAATCCTCTATTCCGATTGGCTGAAACCTCTGATGACGTTGAGAGAAGAAAGGAAGGGAAAAGTAGAAGAGTAGGGAGAAAAAGAGAAATAAGAGAAGCATACCGTAGCAGCATCATAGTAATAGTTCACTACAGATTCATCCCTTTTCCCCAAGAGTATTAGTGAAAGTCATGCGGTAATCCAGTAGAACTTGAGCACAGAATGCCAAGTACACTGCCCACACATACAAACTTAAAAATGAAAACAAACCAATATGCACTGCAACTGAAACAATATCACAGGAACAGCAATAAACAGGATAAATTGCTGGAAATTAAACATATCGGAAGACTAGAAACAAAGATTCAGAAAAAAAAAAGAGAAAGTGATATAATCAAAACTTTATATAACACATTCCTACTTACATAACACATTCCTACTTACTTAAAACACTTACTTTACATAACACATTCCTACTTAAAGCAGGACAAACATTAATATGTCAAACATAGCAGATTGTTTCTACAGTAAAACATATTCTCATTGATTGTATCGATCTGACCCCTATAAGAGAACCCGTTTGTAGTACAAGCAACATGAATGGGCTATTTATAAATAAAAACTAACTAAAATAGACAACAACGTTCTTCCGAAAAGCAACGCATTCATACAGAAAAATCTAAAGACCTTAATATTAATCGTTATTAAGGAACACGCTATAATAAAAACTTGTATTAATAAACTGGTCAAGTGAAATGAATGTACACCACAGAACTAAGAATTCAAAACACAAAAACTACATTGAAATACATAGATTCACAATTAAATAACTCAAAAAGGGTTGATATGTCGTAGGACAAAACAGCCAACCAATATCAACTAACAAAAGGCAGTTAGTTACTCTTGGTAATTTGATGTTACCATAGATAATAGGGGGAAAAAAATTAATTAACTAACATTTTCAACTTGGAATTAATCGCTGTCATTGAAATAACTCGAACCACCACCAGAGAAAGAATTGCACATTCATAAAGAGAAAAGATTGGATTTTGTTTGCATTCAAATTTTATCAAAATATAAAAAAAAAATAAATGAATAATCACAAGGGTATTTCATTGTATTTAACGATTTTCACGTACTCAACTCTAAGCTGGTTTGTGATAGCTATTCTTAAGCAGAGTCAAACTTTTAAAATTTTCACAAGTTTGAAGCAAGCATTTTGATTAACAACTCGACAACCACCACTCTAATCTTACGATTTACTGATTCAAATAATTTTCTTATAATTTGATTTTGCCACATTCATATCTGGTAAAGTAACATACTAGCAATGAACAATTATTCCATTGATCACAATGAGACCTGAACTCATGTACATTATATCTAATTTATAACTGATGTGTAGAATCAAATGGAATTGGAAAAAAAAAAACAACATATAGTTGGCTTTTCTGATATCTGATTAAATTTAGTGCAGATTACAGCTAAATTCCCAAAGTTAAACAACGTCCAGTCTGGTCAATATTTATATGGGTAATAACAAGTAAATTCATATGTGACCAGCATGACACGGCTTTTGATCAGCTCAGTTCTATTGTTATCACTAGCAGTTGTTCTCAAAATTTCCAAATTGGGAATTCACCCCTGGATGGAGTTTTGTGTCATACCAAAGACCAGAGACAAAATAAGGTCATCAATAACAACAATTGCTGTAGTACACAAATGATAATAGTCTGTATGTTTGTTTTATGGTGTTATGTATTTTCTGGCCAGACATGTTTGGGTGTGGCAGTTTTATACGATCTGTTGATTTGAGGGTGTGTCAGCTTTACAACAAAAATGTTGGTCATAAAATGAGTTCAAGGTGCGATCTGATCAGATATTTGTAAAAAAATAAAAAGGATCCAACTTGTTGGTTTATGAAAAATAATTTGGCTAGATCCGTAGATTTAAGAAGTACTCGCCAGATGAAAAAATGATCTCGTTATGGCATTATGTGGTGAATGCAACCACAATGTACTTAGTTGTTTTTTGCTCTTTTATTCAGATTTAATTTAAGGATTAAATTTTTGGAGAGCCATATCAGCACGACCATATATTTTCTGGAAAGTTTGTGCATATCAAATTATATGTAAAGCTGGCTGAATAATGCTGACATCCGAGTAGTTGAAAAGAAAAAAAAATTGCTGTCTGCCGACCATAAAATTACTGAGTAGACTGAAAACAAACAAAAACACTCCCAAGTTTGTTTAAAAAAAATTATCATTCAACTAACAATCTCATTCACCCTTATCCTCAAGTTGCTCTTGGCATTAGTAAGTGTTGATTAATTAATATTAAAAAAAATGTTTTTTTAAATACTAACTTCCAACAAAATCGCACCGGATTATATGTAGTGATTTTGGTGCAAGTCCAAGAGTTCAACGTAATTTGGAAAACAACAAAAAAAAAAAAAAGAGAGAAAAATCTTTATGATATATGTACCTATCACAGAACAAAGATGTCATATTCTAAAAATAACCGAAATTGATCAAGTAGTTTCTTTTACTAGGAAAATAAAATTTCATGAGAAAGCGATAATGTTGTCTTGATCCGCCAAATTTAATAAAAGGAGACAACTCAATTAGAACTACCGAGATCAAATTCAGCATTGTAATGGCTATGATCTATTATTTAAATCGCTAAAGTTAAAAATTGTAAAAAAATAAAAAAAAAAAATGATTATTTATATAAAAAAAACTACTTGACCAATTTATGTGATTTTTGAAATATGACATTTTCATTCAATGATGGATATGTACAACAAAGATTTTCTGTATTTTTTTTTATTTGGTTGAACTCTGAACTTGCACCAATGTTTTTTTTTATGAGAGATAATAATGTCCACAAATTTTCAATGTATTAAGATTTTGTCAGTGAAAGTGAGATCAAAAGTAAAATGGTTGCATTGACTCTTCAAAATGAAAACTTTTTTGATAGAATCATCAGTAACGACAAGGTTCCAGAAATGCAAAACACCTTTTGCCTTTGTAAATCTTGTTAAATATGAACAACAGAATATGGTTTAAGATGAAAAAAGACTTTAAGAGTCTTTTTAAAGTAAGAAACTATTTGAACCTTTCATTTTTTTTTTGTGTGTGTACATAAAGTAATGAGTTAGCTATTGAAGCTTTCTGGATGATCATTGAAGCTTTTTGGATGATCATTCATACAGTTCAACAATCCCTTCAGAGGTTATTAGGGTGGTGTTATTGTCAATGTAAACTTTTAATGTTTGAACAAACAGTTATGCTGTTAGCTTGAAAATCAGGTTATTGGCTATTTTGGGATTTACTAAATTTCAATATTTCCTTTTACTTAAGTTGTTTATGTTTGTGAAAAAAAAAAGCTCCTCTCAGGGTTGGATTATCTTACAAGCTAGCAAAAGCTGCAGTCTAGCTACCAGCACCCCTTTAAGATTGAGGGCTCAAACTTAGGATTTCCTGTATTGCTGAATAAATAATTTCAAAAATTGAAATAATGTGAATTACAAACTCATGTTCATTTTGACTGTTTATTGTTGAACTATGTGTGGAGCTGGTTTGTAATAAATAGTAAAACAATAGTTTCTTAAAGAATAATTTTATTGATAATAAAAGGATAACTATTTAGGTTTATTTCAAAAAGTTTAGTTCAAACTATGTAAATAGCACTAAAATATATCTATATAGAGTAGATGGATGTGTGTGTAAATATTTAACAGCTAAACTATTAAACTATTGGTCACATAATACTGAAATTAATAGGAAATAGTAATCATACACCAAGGATGGTTTATAACAAGTAAAATCTTTGTTTTGGGTTAATGAATAACGCATACAGAAGTCGGCAAGTTGAAATGCAAACTGTTCATTTCAACTTGCCGATATTTCTATTAGTTTGCACAAGTGTAAACTAATAAAAGTTAAAAGTGGTTTAATTTTATAAGCGTATTTTTTTTTTAATCTGTCTGTCGGTTTAGTCCAAACAATAGTGAACAAGGCTAGGGATTTAAATGAGGGAATGCGGATGGAGAGCTAATTGTTTTGGTTTCGATTCTAGCTGATGGCACCCAAGTTATTTTTTATCACCCTTAAAATCAATACTATATGTTAAGTATAATATTCAATAGAGAATTGACTATGTAATAATAAAAATCTGCATGTATTGAAATACATTAAGCAGAGTTTATAACTAGGCAAGGTCGGGTGCCCCTGCTAATCACAAATAAAAAAAATATTCAAAATAGGCACTAATGGGTTTAAAGATATTTCTCTCTGAAGGGGGTTACAAAAATGTCATAATGTGGTTTTTGATATTCTCATTCACTAACCAAAAGAAACAGTTTATTTGTTAACATTAACATTACAAAACTAACAAAAAGAGAAATAAATGTTTATTTAATAGTTCCAATTGCTTAATATGAAACCTTAAACCAGACTAAATAAACAAAAGAATAGAGAAATGTTTGCATAAATTACAAATACACTTTTTACAAATTCAACAAATGTTATTTATGATTTGTTTTTCAATTAGGTGGCAAAATACAGTTTGTAAAGTTCTTTCATTGGTTGAAGGTAACAATAACTAATGCTCAGGCATTATCGAATACGATTTGTTCAGAATTTGGTTTGAATGTGTAAGTAATAATGTAACATTGCATGGAAAATCCTTTCATCCCCATTGTGAACTGTCCAGCATTATGTTGTTAACAAAAATAAGTGTTTTTTCCCTTCTTGTTGACACATTGAGAGTTATTGCTCAAGTGACGTTTTTCAAAGTAGCAAAGTAGCAACCACAGAAATGTTTGTAAGATAGGGAAGGGGGAGAGGTGATCAACTTAAAACGAAAGAGAAGTTTTAAAGCGAAAGTCTAGAAATCACATCAGTTCTGTTAAAGAGCAGTTCTATTTCTCTCTGCTTGCAGACACCAAAGAGAACAGACACATGATGCAACAGTACTGGCCAGCCCTGCAGGATTGGGGGATGAAGTAGTCACAGATGGTCAAGTCGGCCTCTTTGTATATGTATATGGTACCTCTCCCTCTAATTCATTCCTTCTAAACCTCACTTGTACACGTGCATTTCAGTGTTCTGTTTAAATAAAACTTTTTAAGGACAAACCAGTCTCCACAAGGTTTTCTATCAAAAACTGAGTTTAATAGCGCAAGACTTAATGACAGCCTAGATTACAATGAAAATGTACACTTGTATGAGTTTATATACCTACAGCAGAAAGCATACACAACATGTTAATTGTTTTTCTTTCTCTCTGTGACTGGAATAACAATTCCAACAATCATGGGTTATTTGCATGGCAACCGAGAAAGCTGACATGCTTGCCCAGTGGTTTGCCTCCAACTCCACTTTAAACTAAACAGACCACTTCCTCCAAAATTTCTCTTTGCAATAGAAGCCATACTCGATCTGAAAATCACCCCTTTCAAGCCTGATCTCATTTCTTCTATACTATTAAAAAAAATACCCCACTGAGGTTGCCCCCGTTCTCTCCAAACTCTTCAACAAATGTCATACTGAATCTTGCTTTCTTGACTGCTAGAAAATTGCTTCTGTGGTACCAGTTTTCAAGAATTCTGGTGAAAGAACCAACCAACTCAATAATCACTCCATTAGCTTCCTTCCTCTCTTCACCAAAATCCTTGAACTCTTAATCAATCAAGCACTAGTTCACCTCTTCATAGATACTAAACTTCTTTCCAACCAACAATATGAGTTTAGGCAAGCCTATTCTACTTCAGATAGAATAATCTGAGCATGTATATACCATAAACTTGATAAAGCAAGAGGGGCTAGGACAATAGCTCTCGTATATCTAAGGCTTAACATTAATAGGCAACATGAATTGGAACAAATACATTAAGGACATTGCCAAGATTTCTGTAGGAGTGGGCTATCTCAAATATTCTAGAAAATACTCACACCTATATCTCTACAAAGTCACCATGGAGTATTGTTGGTCTCTCGCTCTTAGATAGGGTTCAAAAATGAGTCTCCAACCAAATTCCAACCTCTGTCCCATTGCCAAAATGTTGCATCCCTGTGCCTGTTTTACAAGTATTTTAATGGAATGTGCTCCAAGGAACTCAAAGCACTTGTACTCCCTCAACGTAAATACTTCTGACTAACCCAACAAGCAGCAAAATCCCACCCCTACACTGTAAAGATCTTTAGATGCTGGAAAGCCTTCTACTCTAATAGTTTCTTTCCTCAAACTAAACTTTGGAATTTCCTCCCAGGTCCCTTCTTCCCTGACTGTACTGACATGCAGAAGTTCAAATGCTCAACCCCCTACATAGTATCCCCACAGATTTGATTCCAAATCGTAGTCCTTTATAGACAAGTGACACTGCCTTGTTTGGAATGAAATAACATTAAAGAAAAATTATACAACTTCAATATTTGCTTTGAGATTTGATTTAATTTTTAAAGCAAATTACAGAATATATTCAGATGAATGGTAGAAGTCTTGAAACCTGTGTCTGATCATCTAGACGCCCAACTTCCAAGAGGTAGGAATTCTCTAGTTTGTCTGCCACATACCTCTGGTACACAAAAGTCTAACTTTAAACTTGACCTATAATGGAAAATTCCATGTTCTTGTTGAATTAACCTTACATGAAATTGTTCATTTTTTTTTTTTTTTTTACCTTATTTTGATACATTTAACATTTAATCTTGTAAAAAAAAAAAAAAAGCAACAGAAGGCTGGCTGCATACCAGTTCGTACATGCAGGGCGCATATGTATGAGTGTGCATAACAGGTTTCTTGTCAATGTGTAGTAGCAGGAAATTAGCTAACTAAATAAGACAAAAGAATCAACTGTTATGGACAAAAGGATTATACAGAAAGATAAGTGAGAATCAAATTGAATCATGGTTCACTTAAGTATGAAGCTGTCCCTAGCAAGCCTTTTACTTGGAGACTGGTCAATTTATCATTAGTTCTCTATTCATACAGAACTAGCAGGACCTGTGGAAATTCTGCAGTGGCATCTTTCATATGAAATATATTGCTGCTGGATATTCTGTGGATGTTCAGCGTGAATGGAGACCCTACAATATTATTGTAGCCCTTTTGTTAAAACAGTAAAAGTATTTATCTAAGTAATCTGGTTAATGTAGTGTCAGAATATATCTGATTATTACGGTTTATCTCCAATATCCTTATAGGAGTCTGTGACATATTTCCATTGCATGGACACCTGGTGTGAATGCAAACTCCACAATATCATTATACCATCTTTAGACAGAACAGATCTTGGATCTTAGCTATAAGACCAAAAAACGTATATTTTAGTTTCATGTACGGCCCAAAAGCGACATCATATTTTTTTTATTTTTACATTGCGTCTTCAGTGATCGGGGAAATCCTGTTTATTAAAAAGTGATATTAGAATGTGATAACGAATATTAAATTAGCGTATCTATATACTAATTTAATGTCCATAGTATCTTATCATTAGGACTATGACAACAGAATATTCTTATCATTGTTTTGACTCTCAAGTGTATATCCGACAAAGTTAGACACAGTTAATCAACTGAGAACCATATCACTTTATATAAAAGCATATAAGATATCAATGGATACACACTCGAGAGTCAAAACAATGAAAAGAATATGCTGTTTTCCTACCCCTAGTTATCACATTGTACCCTCCTTAATTTATAATGTCATGCACATACGTTAAAAGGTACTACAGTATTAATATATAGATAAATAAAAATGAAAAGAGCATTCCTACAATTATTAAATTAAATATTCTCGTCAGTTCTAAACTATAGTCTTAATTTAACTAATATAGTAGTATAGTTTGAGATGAATCTCCCAAACTAATAAGACTTTTGTTATTGAACATTTTTCCCTTTACTGTTGATTGAACACTTAAAATCATACTTAAAATATGTTTTAATTATTAACCTGAAACCTACGAGAAGTCAGAGCTCAGTTTGCTATGAAAAAATGATTCTTTGCAAGAAAATTTTGAAAATATGTTGCTTGTATTATTGTATTGTACAAGGTGACCTCCACCTCTTAAAAAAATACCATGCATGAAATCGTTAATAAAATTCATAATCTTTTCTGCAATCCAACCATTTTTACTACAAATAAATTTTAGTCTATTCTCGACTTGTCCACCAAGTTTCAGTAATGAATATCCACCAGTTTTTGCTTCTTCATCATCATTTAATGATATGCAGGGACACTTTGGTGTCCGTTTCATCAGTAGAAGGTGTGATCCTGAATGGGTTCTACACTCACCAGACCATACCCAGTTCCTCAGATTTATATCTATGGGTTATCTAAAAAGTAATCTCTATCAAAATAGTCGCCAAACAATTCCTGAACTGAAGAAAACTACCACAGCCCAAATCAGTGAAGAGACAAGAGAGGAGGGTGTCAAAGTTATTCACAATTTTGCATTTTATCCATGTGTGTTTATTATCGAACAGCGATCCCATGGATTGCATTTGGGAGAGATGAAAGTTGGCTGTAGTAACACTTAACATGAATAGTATTTAATTAATTTATTAATTTATTTAGTATTTCTATATCACAAGTTGTATGCTTATTTGGTGTGAGAAACTCAAAGCAAACTGAATTATCTTTGTGATTTTAAATTGTTAAAATTAAAAAATCCAAAAAGCCAACAAAAATATAGGTTCATGATAAAATGATTTATGATGAGCTCTTAGGTGTCAACAAACAGTGGCTTAAACATGTCTGTGTACAACACACACTCACAAAAAATACACAATATCACATGAAGGTTGATTTAATCAGACTCCTAATTGAGGTGAGTATTTATATCTCTAAATGATGCCAAAACTGATAATGAAAACATTCATTAATAAGTTATTTTTTAAGTGCTTCCAAAAAGTCAATAAATAATTTTGCAATGCATTCAATACCATATTTTTGTTGTTGTTGTTGTTGTTGTTGTTGTTGTTGTTGTTTAAAATATTTGAAAGCAGAATTAGACATAATCTAACAAGTTTTTGATGAAGAAAAACTCAGATCGGTTAATTTTTTTTAATGTTTTTTTTCCAGGACAATTATAAGTAACTATTGAATTCTTAAAATAAAGTAATTAAAAATAGACTTATCAGGAATATTGACCTACAAGATAATAATATATCATCTGTAATTGTTTTTTTGTTTTTTTTATAACACGTCTATTTTGAGATTATCTTTATAGCCCAAATAAACGAATTTAAAATGTTAATATGGACAGGGCCGAAAATTATGTTTCAGTCATTCAGGGTTGTCATTTAATTTATCTGGGTATAAACGACTATTTTCTCTCATTTAAAAATAGAGTATTTCATTTTAGTATAAATATTTAGTGAACACGTGATATTTTAGCAATACCATCCTGAACAATCTAACATGGCCCTCCCTGAAAACCACCAAACTTATGTGGAACACTCTAATTTGTAGGATATATAAAACTCAGTTCTCTTTTTCAGCTAGTAGACAATCTGTCAGTTATTTCTTGTACAATAAAGTGTTTCACAAAGTTATCTTATATCTAAAACAGACCTAGTTTTTCCCCAATTTTTTTTTTACCTTAATAGTTTTGTTAATAAAAGTTACATACTTAAAACTGTTCAGTCTGTGTCCTTAAAAACAAAACTTTCATTTCATTTTTAATATATTTCATATTTAATCCAATCAACAGTTTTTGTTTTAATAAAAACAAAAACAGTTGATTGGATCAAATATGAAATCGATTAAAAATGAAATATCATAGAGGGAAGAACTAACCTTCCCACAATCTCAAGTCCTCTCTTTCTGCCACCAATGACACTGATAAAATTTAGAATTTTTGAAAGCAATTTCCCTTAAGTTGACCAACTTACAAAATAACGTTTCTATGACATGCTTTATAATTTGTGTATTAATAACAGTGGCATGGTTACCAAATTGATAAAACACAATTCAAAGTTCAATTTCTATCTTAGAATGCAAAATCATTTTTACATTTATTATTATTTTTAAATCATGGTCAACATTTTACTTTGACAGAGTAAATGCTGGAAAACAGTCGACTTTCCTCTTCTTTTTTTTTTTAAGAGGATGCAAAATCTTCTTCACAATGCAAAATGTTTTTGCAGAGGAAGAAATATTTTCAGTCATATAAATTATTAATTAAAGTGAAGGATACCCGAGCGACGCCAAGTAGTGACAGCTACCAAGACATAAAGAACTACCATTGGCAACACCATCTAAGTGAATCCATGCTTGTATTAAGAATTAGGAGAATAGAATTTCAATTACAGCAAAAGTTAATTTAAAAATATTTTTTTTCTGGAAAACATAGCGAGGAGAAAACTGCATAGTAGAAAGTCATGTGAACTTGGTATGCGCAACACATATACAATGATCGTATCCATTGTAGAGACCTTTAATTAAAATAACTACCCGTGAACTGATGAGTCATTCAACTTTCCTTTTTTTGCAATAATGTAATAATACAGCTACAGTTGGAAAAAATTATGTTTTTATTTTTCATGGAAAAATAAATTGTTATTTCTAGAGTCAAATAATTTACAAGTGGTAGTTAATACCGGAGTGATGAGTTTGCAATGTTGCAAGAATCTTTAACGGAAATTAATTCAGTTTTGGGCAAATCAATAATGATATTGAATCACAAAAAGGAAATAAGAATTTTTCTTTAGATTAATGTTAGTGGAAAGAGATCAATGGATGAACCATTTTTAAGAAATAATTGACCAAATGAAATCAATGTGAGATTTAAAGTTTTAAATTCCTGATGTTCATAAAAATTAATGTGGCTCTTTTCTCAAATAATGAAGCAGTCCAAAAAATACTAGGACATATAAAACTTGACTTTCACCTAAAAACTTGAATTATAATAAGATTACATTACATTTGTCCATTTAAAGTTACAAAATATGTAGTCATTGATAATTGCATACTATAAGCTCAATATTTCATTCTGAATAACCAGTGTCTTTTGTGGATTGTAGAATCATGTTCTTCAGACCAATAAAATATAATTTGATTTGATTCCTTTCAGAAAATAATTGAACCAAATTAGATTTTATTTCAAGGGGGAACCATAGAGAAGCCACCAAACGAAAAAATGGATAAAAAATTCAAATAACAAATAAATGTTACCAAAGGTAAGATACGTTACCCTTCTACCTACCTGGATAAGTTTTGTGTGAGTGAACATATATTAAAGTGTCTATTTAATTTGAAACACAAGTATTGCCAAGTTTATAAGTTAGATCAACAAGATGGCCAACATCAAATTTTCAACTGGAAAGTCTTGAAATCAGTCTTAAAGTCTTAAATCATGGACACAAAACAAAACATTGATAGAAATTCATCCAATAAGTGTCACTTATTGGGTTGATTGCTAGCAATATTTTGTTTATTTTTCGAGTGTTGAGGCATTACTGACACTCTGAATATGACATATTGTTGTCAGTTTAACTTACAACTTGGTACTATTTGTTTTTTAATTGATTAAAAGCTTTAAAATATGTTAAAACAAAACTTTTCAGGTAGGTAGAGAGTAATTTATCTTGCCTTTAGTTACATTTATTTTTTATATATCTGAATTTTTTTTACTTCTTTTTTTTTACATTTGTTGTCTAAATCGCTCCAAAATTTGTTGGCTAAATCCCTCCAAAATGGACTTAACTACTTAATCATTCATACATTGTAATTTTCCTTTGTTTGGAATGATAAAACAAATATTTTGGAAACAAAATATTGCATAGTTTCAATTAAAATGAATTGCACATATATATTATATTTTGATCCAGTTTGTAGTATGGACATCTTGAGATTATTATTATCTTGAAGGGAATCTAAAGAATATGCAGATAATCTTATAAACTAAAAAAAGAGTAATAATTATAAACAAACAAATTAATTAAAAAATATTTATACTGTAAGCATTATATTGAAGTATCAAATTTATAATTAAAATATATACATATAGTGTGTGTGTGTGTGTGTGTGTGTGTGTGTGTGTGTGTGTGTGTGTGTGTGTGTGTGTGTGTGTGTGTGTGATATTATTTATTTATCTCTGCGGAAGTAAAGTCATTTTATTGATTTTGGGGATTGATAACTTTTGTTTTGACAGAATCAATGATTGATTCTAGTTTGTCAGAAGTTTTTTGTGTAATGTTGGGGCATATACTTGGCAAGAAAAAATGTAGTTCAATTGAATGTGTTTGAGAATTTATTTTATTCAGTTAGAATAATGTTTTTAAATGACGCCATCTTAAAAAGGAAAAGGGGAGTGTAATTCTGTATTTGTCAATACATAGTTACTTTGTCAACTTTTTATTTAAAAAAATAAAAATAATGTCTGGCAATACAGAATAAGGACAGGTAGAAAGTATATTATCTAATATGGTCGTTACGATAGCCGTGAATAATCTGAATGTGATTTTTAACCTTCAAACTGTTATTTCAATCGTAATTTCTCATAAGAATTAAAGTATAAGCCAAAGTCGAGTATTATAATATGGTTTGTTCATAAATGAAAATCTTGACTGAGCAATTATTTTAGAAAATAACACCCTTTTCTTTAGTGCATTTATTGGGTGGGTTTCTACCAGTATTTTGTTTAATTTACGATTATCGAGACTTACCAGACATTTTTTTCTTGATCTAACTTAAGACTCGACACTGCTTGGGTTTTAAAATAAGTTAAAACACAAACGGTGACAATTATTTGTCATATATAAATATTTTTTTGACTACTTTTTTCTTTTGTTGTCTATATTGCAAAATGCCCATATTATTATTTAGAAACCCACTCTTAACATGAGAGGGGAGGCCTTTTTAATCATTATGTACTTTTGCTTAATAAACAAAACAGAATAAAAAAAATCCTATCTAAATAAATAAATACAAATAAAAATAGCATGGTCCATACCAATTTTTTTTCCAACACCCTAAGTCTAGGGTGGCAATACGAAATGTGTGTGTGTGTGTGTGTGTGTGTGTGTGTGTGTGTGTGTGTGTGTGTGTGTGTGTGTGTGTGTGTGTGAAAATATGATATTATGACGTTATGGAAAAAGGAAAAAATAAATAAATAAAGTTATGGAAAAAAAAAAGAAAAAAAAAATCCAGGCGTTCAGTTGAATATTTGTTTTCGTCTGATTTCTATGTCCATTTATTTGTAAAATAATGTGTGAAATTTGTCATCATCATCATTATCTACAGCAGAAGTATGAGTTTTGTAAACAAACATTTTTATATAAAAAAAAAAAAAAGTCCAGGCGTTTTAGTACTGATCTGTTGGATTTTGTTTTTGTCTGATTACTACGTCCATTCATTTGTAAAGGTGCACAAACTCTTCAACGAGTGACTGTCTCTTCTACAAATTGTTTGTTTTGGATTGTTTTTCTTTTTTTATTCAGGTCAAACTCATTGAATTGTACCCATCACCTTCATCCTGATCATTGAGGATATATGACTTTTGGAATGCTTCTTCATGTGTATTTTACACGTGTGTGTAAGCATATGTAAATACATGTTTATATGTATGTCTCTATGTGTGTATGCTTGCATGTGTGTGTACATGCATATGTATGTTTGCATGCATTCTGTGTGTATGCATGTATGTGTTTATTTCCATGTGTATGTGTGGTGGAGAGGGCTCCCGTAATCTGATTTAAAAAATCATAAAGCGGGAGACCAGTACCCGCATTAAGCTGGTCTGTAGTTTAACTTGTTGCTGGCTATCTTGCTCTTGCTTGTTGCTGGATCTTAACATTTTGAACTGAGAGAGAGATTTAGCTGTCGTACAAAGCTAAAACTCTGTAACATCATCTTTGTATAGATTCTGCCTCAGGCATTTGTCTATAAAAATAGTCCTGTCGTGATAGAAAAGTTGTGACATGTGGAAGCTTGAAATGCTGGAAGCATGTAATAATTGATCTGCCATCATTATATGTATCTGTGTGTGTATGTATGTATGTTTATATATGTACATGTGTATGTATGTGTATGCATATCTATGTGTATATGTATGTATATATGTACGTGTGTATATATGCTTATGTATGTTTGTATGTATATATGTATATATATGTTTGTATGTGTATATATGCATATGTGTATGTATGTGTATAAATGCATTTATATGTATGTATATGTTGTTAAATGTATGTGTATGTATATGTGCATATATGTGTACGTATCTGTATGTGTATATGTATGTATATGTGTGTTTGTATTTGTATGTGTATGCATGTGTGTATGTATATGTATTATGTATTGTGTATGTATATATGTGTGTATGTTTATAGATATATGTGTGAGTATGTGTATATATATGTATGTGTGCATGTATGTATATACATGTATGTATACCAATGACTATCTTCAGTGTCATGTCTGCTTGAGCGTGAATTCGTCGGTAGGACTTAAAAAAGTCATTTTTGGGCTCATGGACTTTAAGTGTCTGAGGGAGTGGCACTCGTCTGACAAGACGTTGCAATCATCATAGAAAAAGGAAGAAAAACCTGTAGTCTTTTAAGAAATTTTCAACGTTTTATCTCCATCTTCAGGGGAATTCTTCAGGAAATGGTAGAGATGATCGAAGAAATAAAATATACCATAATGTGCAGAAAGACCTTCGTGTCTTCCCCTTTGAAAAAAGAAACGGTTTTACAATTTATCCCCTATCATAAGCAAGTTGGTGATTAAAGAGGATAACATAGATTTGAAACCTGATTAGTTTAATTTTTCCACACTTTTTGAATCGCTTTCTCTCCTTGCACATAAATAAAAAACAAATAAAAAAAATAATAGTATATATATATCACTTTTCAGAGGAGAAGATATGAAAGGTCTTTTATTATGGTTTATTTAATTTCCTCAACCATCTATTATTTCCTGAAGAAGAGAAGTCCCCCCAAAATGGGGATGAAACGCTGAAGATTTCCTACAGGTTTTTCTTTCCTTTTTACATATATATATATACACATGTATATATATATATATAATTATCCACTAACATGTTTCATCGTCTACGATTCATCAGAGTGAGATTCAAAATTGGGATTCCATGGTAAGAAGCGTAAACCTCTACCACTAAGTGATCTCGCGCGACTGTTGAATATATTTCAAAATAAATGTCTAACCAAAGCTACAATATTTGCCAAAGAAAACCAAAATAACAGGAAATATTACATACCTCCTTAGATTTCAAAACCAAATATTATGATCATAAAAGCATGTTCCATAACAAAAATCACTGATGTAGGTTACTAGGAAATGTATCTAACTTTATAGTTTGATTTGGGCCCAAAACAATAAATGCTAATGGGTCATAATTGGGGTTAAAGTTTTAAAAAATTTACCTCTGCGATCTCTACCAAATTACTCAGCCAATTTTTGGTCTAAACATTTGAAATTTTACATAAAGTGTATTCAGACATAGGACAAGCTTTTTAATCGTTTTTTTTTTGCTGAAAATTTGGCTTCCAAGGGGTCAAAGTTCAAAAGATTTTACCTTTGCAGTCTCTAGCAAACTATTAAGCAAATTTTGGGTCTAAACATTTGAAATTTTACATAAAATGTCTTCAGACATGCAGCAAGCTTTTAAATCTGTTTTTGGACGAAAATTTGGCTGGCAAGAGGTCAAAGTTTACAGAGTTGCCCTTTACAGACTCTACCAAACTCCTCCGCCAATTTTGGGTCTAAACACTTGAAATTTTAGATGTAAGTTACTTGGACATGGGTCAAACATTTTGATTTGATTTGAGTCAAAATTGGTGTCAAAGTTTAAAAATATTTGACGTCTGCAGTTTCTACCAACTTTTCGTTATCGTAGTTAAGGAAGCCTATTATATAGAAAGGCATTACTGTACATATTCACACTTTTTAATACATACATATGCGCATAAAGTTACGAACAGTACATAGGGCCCGAGCAAAGTCGGATGGAACTGCTAGTATATAAATAATTTTAAATCAATAATAACAATAGAAAAAATAAATAAAATAAAATAAATATATATATCCATATAATAATATAAAAATAACATAATATCCGAAATATAAACCAAAACACAAAATAACGTATCTAACTACACCTAGGTTGAAAGTAGGTCAGCTTTCCATGCACAAAACGATATAACTAACCCTTTCCTATAAAACACACAAAGGGAAAGGGTGAACCTGAGGTCAACTGTACTTTTGTCCTTTAAGAGCCCAACCATTGGCTGATTAGAATGGGCGTAGTTACGACTAAGAAGCTGATTGGCTAACAAGCAAATTAAATATGTGTTTATATAAAAATGCCACAACTCTTACATAAGCCTGACAAATTCTCATGAGGATGAAATGTGGAATATTGCTTAATTGCAATATATGTTTTCATAACTTACCATCTAGCTTTACTTATGTATTGAGCACTGTTGAAGTAAACACTGAAAATTTATGGAGAAAATTATATCTTCGTATATTAATTTATGTGATTAAATGAAATAGTAATATATATATACATGAGAAAGAAAATTAAAACTGTAAGTTGAAATTTACAATCAAAATTTCAACTTAGAGCTTTAATTTTCTTTCTCTTATAATAAGCTCGGAATTAAATTATCCATATATAAATACTGGTATTTATATTAGATCGAAATTTATATTATATATAAATACTGGTATTTATATTAGATCGAAATTTATATTATATATAAATACTGGTATTTATATTAGATCGAAATTTATATTATATATAAATACTGGTATTTATATTAGATTGAAATTTACCATTTCGCATATAACAGGTAAACACTACATCCTTTTGATTTCATTACTTTATATATATATATATATATATATATATATATATATATATATATATATATGAGTGTAAGCTGAATGTCTGTGTGTGTATGTGTGTGTGTCTGGTCACGAATATGCTCCTATATGGTTGACTTTTTTAAAAACTAATTACATATAATGATAGAAGATGTATCGAGACACAGGAATGGGTATGTTTGATCTGGAAGAACGGTGGTTCATTAAAATTGTGGGGTCTGCGTTCGCGCCTGGTCCACAAAGTATGGAAATAAAAAATTTAAAAATTAAAAAAAAAAACGTTTACAAGTGTTTTTGATATAGATGTACATAAGAATACTTTGATAAGTATGTTTTAACTTAAATAGGTATGGTATGATAAGATTGTGGAGTCTGCGTTCACGCCTGGCCTCCATAGAATGGAAATAGGCACAAACTTTAATAAAGACTTTTCATATCTATCTGTGTAAGTATACTTTGATAATTATGTTTCTGTTTGAAAAATTATGGGGTGTTCGTTCGCGCCTGATCTCCATTGGAAATATGTCACAAAGTTTAACAAGGTTTTTTAATATAGATCCACAGAATATTGTGATAAGTGTTTCAGTGTGAACAGGTATGGTGTAATAAATTATGGGGTTTATCTATTTTATTTTTACTTTCATCAAATTTTGCTTTGGTTTTGATACCTCCAAATTCAACCCAAATTTACAACCCTTCCTTTTCATAACCTATCATACTTTCATAAATCAGAGTCCATTTTCTGTAGGCTGTTTTTTAACCCAGTCAAGGACGGGTACTTTTGCTAGTATATATATATATATATATATATATATATATATATATATATATATATATATATATATATATATATATTCTACTCGTTCTCTCCCTGTGGTTAAAAACAGGTTAATGATATTTTTGTGTCCGGAACTATGTGAGCATTTTATGTTTATGAACCCAAACTCACAAATCTAATTTATATAGCTTTTTTTTTTTTTTTTTTTTTTTCTTTTTTTTTTTTTAATAATTTTCGCGGGTATTTTCAATTTCAAGAAGAAAAATTATTAATTCTCATTTTCGTGTTTGTTAAGAAAGAGTCGACCGATCGATATTTCAAATATGTTGTTTTAAGCAAAAACATTGTCATGTCGGAAATAGTAATATATCAAAAAATTACGAAAATTCATCTAGTAGAATTGCTATTGTGTTTGTTTGTTTTCGTAAAAAAACAAAAAAAAAAAACAGTCTATCGCTATAAGGCTAAAATGTTGGCCGCCACGAACAAGTAATCTAAAATATTCGTTCGAGTTATATCTCTTGTGTGCGAAGTTTTATAACATCCAAGAAAAATACGATTTTACCCATTTTTCCGTTAAAATTATTTTTAATTATCAATAAATTACTTTTAATTATAAATAACTTTCCACTTAATCAATTTTCGTGATTTCGGGATATGTTACTATTTTCGAAATGATAATTAAGTACGTAATGTTTTTGTTTAAAAGAACATATTAAAATAAAATTGATCTGTCGACTATCTTGACATTTTACTCCCTTTTCTTTGATCCAGTAGCCTTAAAATTCGAAAAATTTGAGACATATCAAAAAGAATACTCTATATTTTAAATTATTATCCTCAACCAAAGTATATTTTCATTTTTACTTCAAAGAATTCGTAATAAAATTATTAAAAAAAAAAAATGTTTTTCTTATAACTCAACAGTGATTGACGAAGACAACCTGTCAAAGAAAGGCTTACTCAGGTTGCATAATGTTACGATGTCACCAATGAGGAAGGTATTTTTTATAGCACGGCTAATGAGGTTGTTTTATTTGCAGAGCTAAAAATTTCGGAAGAAAGGGTAAAACTAAAATTATTTATCGCACTCATTTAAACGAATCTACAGCCTTTAAAATTTTAAATATTTAGACGAAACAACTACGACTACACAAAAATACAACATAACCAATTTCAATCGGGTTTTTAGAACAGAAATAACAGTAACATGTTGTTGATTAAAAGCATACACGGATATAGTTAATTACTTGTTATAAAGGTGGAAACATGTAGGTATTATTATACAAACACCGTGACAGCGTTAGGGTTAGGTTTAGGGTTAGGGTTAGGGTTAATTCGCTGTCACGGTGTTTGTATAGTTTTACCAACATGTAGATGTACTCATGTTTGCCAAACACAGACGATCGTTTGAACGATGTAGCATACTGAATCAAATAATTGGTTTGATTCAATATGCTACATCGTTCAAAAACGATCGTTTAAGTTGAGGTTTATATCGAAGATTTCAGCTTTAAGCTGGTTGTTATTGAAACAACATTATTTTAACCAAATTAATTATCATTTTATATCATAACAGTTCGGTTCAATTAATAATTTAATGGCCAAACAACGGTATTGTTTGGTTATTAAAATATTGTTATAAAATTACAACTAATTTGGTTAAAATAATGTTTTGTTCCAATGAAATCTTCAAGATAACTACCCCCCCACACACACACACACTTTTCATTTCATGTTCGTTCTGTAACGAGTACGTACAGACTTTCTGTATTTTCTTTGCTTTTAATTGTCACCATAAGTGCAATTCTGAATATGCAATGTAAATATATTTCTATGTTCCCACATGTAGGTATTTATGCAGAATACAGCTCGTGCTATTTTTAGATAGAATTTTCAAAGTAAATTGAATGTTTACGGTAGTACTTATGCAATTAGGGTACCGTGCTGAAATATTAACGTTATTTAGACAGTTATTCTTAACATAAGGAGGGGGGTTAACTATTCCGTACTTTCACCTAACGATTTAATAATAATAATAATAATAATAATAATAATAATAATAATAATAAAGATATCGTAATACTTGAAAATGCTATTAAAAATAGCGCGGTATAATAAGTGCATAAGTACCGTGCCTTGTTAATTAAATTGTTAGGTGAACGTATTGTTAATAACACGTATAGTTAATAAAAAAATTAAAAAAAAAAAAAACTCCTCTCCTCGTGTGAAAAAAGGGTGTTTAAATAATAACGTTATTATTTCAGTCAGCACGGTCCGTATTCTGCATACTGAAGTAACTAAAACATTGCGAAAGCTTGTCCTTAAGAAGAAATGCGAATTAATTTTATTCGATTTTTACGATATCGCGAAATAAAATCGAAATCGACCTTTCAAATGATTCACGTTTCGTATTTTTACCTGAAAGATTTAATTTGTCGTTCGTTACTCTGAGTCAGTCATAGAAATAAAAACGGAAGTAATTGGGTCAATCGTTATTTTTGTTTTTTGCTTTGTATATGATTCTCTTTGTTTACATTTGTTTAACTAGTGTCAAAAAGATGTAAACACCGTTATTTAATCTAAGATAAACTTACCAGAATACAACTAATTTTAGCGATCGGATTGCAGGAAATACCACAGTTAAAGTCTTAACTTATAACTTGTTTTTTTAAACGATAGTAAAACGTAAGTAAACAAACAAAAAGCGACTGTGCTCGGGCGTTTTTTTTTTTTTTTTTTTTAACCAATAAACGTTTTCTAAGAACAAATCAATATTAAATCTTTACGAATATTTTATTACATCTTAAATTGCAATGTAATTTTAAAACTACAAACCAAATAATCGATAGAATAACGTCTTTGAAAAGAAAATTTGGGAGTGCTGAAAATGTACACAACCTAAAAGCAAACTGGATTGTCATGAAAATAAAAGATTATATTTAACACACACACATTATATATATATATTATATATATATATATATATATATATATATATATATATATACACACACACACACACACAATTTGTTCCACAATCAAACAACGCCGCAGTTCAGTTCACATAAACCAAGAGATCCGTAGATCATAAAAGCAGCTTTCATGGTTTGTGTGAGCTGCGGTGTTATTTGATTGTGGAAATAAATTATATATTTATCTTCTCACATAAAAAAAAAACTATGTGTATATCATGTGTATGTGTTTTACTTAAAATTGCTCATTGAAAGCAAATACACTTAAAAATAAACTAAATTACAATTTTAAAATTAAAATAATTTTTTAGAATTAAACTTTATAAGCTAAAATCTATTATGATATTGAATTTGTTCTCTTAATCGAAGGAAACTAATAATTCTCAATTCAATTGGTAACACTGTTCTAAAAAAAGAACAGTTTTTTAGCAGAGTAAAGGCGAAGAAATATCATAAAAGCAATAATAACATTTAATAGAATGCTTACATTTTAGCATAAAATATTTGTAAGGATTTATAAATAAACGAATTTTCAATTTTTTAAAAATAAAATAAAGAAATAACCATTTTTTTTTCGTTTCATTCTGAGTCACCTTTGTAGAAGAATAACAACAAACTCACTAACGAAAACAAAGCTGAAAAAAAAATAAAACTGGAATATAATGACGCACGCATATTTAAAAGTAATAGTTTTTATATAACTTACACAAGATCATCCTCTATCTGGTCGGAGTCATAAAACTCCCTGTTGCTGTCTCGGATAATGCCCATCGTTTTAAGTTGTCCAACAGAAATCTATGTTTACTATTCAGCCATTAAAAATAATACAGTCGCAAGCAACAACTTTCGTGCATGCGCACAACGCACCAACTATGACCTTAGAGGACAACAGATAAAGGTCATTTCCGGTTGTTATGGGTTTTGTTTTTGTTTAGAAAGGTATGAGATAACGGCCAAAATTGGCTAGGAGCAAACTGTAGTATCTGTTCTGATACCATACTTCACCTTTTCTGTCTTCAGTCAGTGGAGGAGAAATTCGGGGTTTGTATTACTGTACACATAGATTCGAAAAAGTTGTCAAAAAAAAAACAAATATATAACAAATAAATATTATCAAAGGTAAGATAAGTTACTTTTCTACCTAACTGGATATATTTTTTGTGTTTTTATTCAATGTAACATGTTTATTCAGCTCGAAAAACATACAGTGTTTACCGATGTATTGGAAAATTCAAAATGGCGCCCAACAGTCTCTTTAACATGGTAAGTTTGGGAAAAGGTGTTATAAATAATAAACTAGACAAAATACTATTAAAAAAAAAACACCGAATATATATCAACTTATGTCACGGTAACATATAATGAACGAATTTCTAACAGTATTTTGTCTAGTTTATTATTTATAACATCTTTTCCTGAACTTACCGTGTTAAAGAGAGTGTCGGCCGCCATTTTGAATTTTCCAATACATCGGTAAACACTGTATGCTTTTCGAGCTGAATAAACATGTTACATTGAATAAAAACACGAAAAATATATCCAGTTAGGTAGAAAAGTAACTTACCTTGCCTTTGATAACATTTATTTGTTATATACTTGTTTTTTTTTTTGACAACTTTTTCGAATCTATGTGTACAGTAATACAAACCGAAATTCGTTATGACTGAGGCAATTTTTATTTTTGTTCTTATCCGGAGGAGTTCCCCTTTTGGGGAAACTAGATTTTTCCCCACATTAAAAACCGATGTTGTGTTTAACTTTGCCCTCGTAGGAAGGCAAGTAAATAAGAACAGCCAAAATTAGAATTAAAGACAATAAAATAAAATAACATCCGAGGGTGAAAAATTTGCATAACGAATCTTTGAAGGCCTATGCTGTTTCAAACGAAAATCTAATCTTTGCGATGTTCGCCCAACATAGTGCGCACTGCAACTACATTTAAATAAATAAATAATAGAATTATTATTGGGGAGGGGGAAGAACATCTTTGCGAATAGACGGCTACATAGCTCTAGTTGGAAAAACAACACGCGGATTCGATGCAAAATAACACCGTTGTCGTTGCACAGGCAAAGAAATTTGCTTCGGTCACTGATGTTACCTAGCCAAGGTAGACGTAGGTACACAGGACATCTATTAGCTATAATTTCTTTGGGTTTATGAAAATTGAAAACTTTCTTATTGATAGTAGTTTCAACAATATCCAAGACCACTTTGTAATAATGTTTACCCCTTGGATATTTTTGAAATTTTAGAGACTCTTTTTATTAAGTCTTTGAGACCTTCTCTGTGCAAGCAAAAAGAAAATCTTCTTGGGCTCAATTTAGTCTCTATGTAATTTTCCCCCCGTTTATTTCTGTTTTTGTCGTTGTTGTTGTTGTTGTTGTTGTTGTTTTCCTACCCCCCCCCGCCATATTCATGGCTTTTTTTTTTTTTTTTTTTTTTTTTGTTTTAAATCGTATTTTCCTCGATTTAGCTTTGATAAGTGAGGAACGAAACCTGGTTAGCTAACCTTTATTTTCATTTTTTAAATTCATTATGCTTTTTGGTCTGTATTTAGCCGTTATAAAATTCTGTACCCCCCCCCCGGAAAATTTTCATATATATATATATATATATATATATATAACTATTTTTTAATTATTTGATCTTTTCAGCTTTAAAAAATGTTTTTAATTTTTATCGACCTACTTTTATTTTGTTTAGTTTTCGTAACTTGAAATATGGGGGGGGGGTAAAACACCTAAAAAAATATTTCCTCTAATATATTTAACGAAACCTACTTTTATTATGTAAATTTATTTAATAATGAATAAATATCGAAAATTTCAGGAAGATATGGCGATTATTTGATTTTTGCAAGATTTTTCAAACATGGGTATGTCTACAGCTTCAAAAATGTCACTACCTAGGAACGTTTTTTTTAAAGCGTCGATAACGTAAACACGATTTCTGCTTCGCATTTTCATTATATTTGTATGCTGTAAAAAATTTTTTTTAAATATTAGCAGTTGAAGCTTCTTCTTTTAAATGATAAAAATTTAGGATGATAATATTAAATTACAATTATATCGTGTTATATGTGGGGGGGGGGGTAAAACTGCGGCGCGCCTGGGAGGTACCTACAGAACGTGCAACAACTTTTTTTTTTGTATTTCCAAAATGACTGCAACTTTTTATTTAAAAAATTTCGAAATACTATTATTTTTTCACAATAGTTTTAGCTCCTGCAGATCCAGTCACCACTGCCGAGAGACAAGGCCTGTTAATCGAAAAATGACATCACGCAAAATAAGCAACGCCAGCAAGATCTGTCGAGCAGTCAGCCTTTTTTGAAAAATGGATTAAAAACTTTTTCAAATATATTTAAAAAGAGAAAAATAACAGATATGATTTATACTTAAACTTAACTTTATTCAATACTAGCAGGACTCATGTATTGGTGCTGCCCCCTACTCCAGCTGTAAAAAAAAGTAATAAATAAATAAATAAAATAATAAAAAAAATAAACTACGGTTGTAGTGGGAGCCACTTAGGTCCATTAAAATAGTAGGCACTGGCGCCCGTGGCCACAAATGAATGTATTTATGGCGGTTACCATAAATTTTAACGACGTTTGAAAAAGGGTCACCATTTCGGTCGGTCCCCCTTTTGGGGCACCTCCGACATTAGAGAGAGAACAAGAGTGCTGAAAAAGAGCAGTTGTAGAAAAAAAGACATTGGTTATAATTAAGTGCGACAAGACTTTAGGATTGATGATGTTTTATAAAGGTTTCCAAAATATAGGGCACAAAGAGTATGGTACATTTCTTTGATAAAAGTCTTTACCCAGGGAAACTGGTCCGTCACGTGCTGATGCTTTTATCGTTTCCGCATGTCTGAGACAGATTTCTTCTTTGTATCTTCCTCCAAGACAGTCCTCTATTCCAATTGGCTGAAACCTCTGGTGATGTTGAGAGAAGAAAGGAAGAGAAAAGTAGAAGAGTAGGGAGAAACAGAGAAATAAGGGAAGCATACCGTAGCAGCATCATAGTAGTAGTTCACTACACGAGTCCCCCTCGAAATAATAGAGTTAAGTACCCTCCACAGAATTATTAAATATGTATATTGCCTAAATTTGTTTAAAAATAAAAGTACTCATTTTTCTTTTTCTATGTTACTTTCCTACCAGATCTAGACTTATATGTGTCAGCAATTTTATTTTCAACTTTGTCGGTATCATCTGTCTTAATAAGTTTATCATTAGTAGTACCGTCATTTGTCTGTGCCTTCTCAGTCGGTCTAATTTTATTAGTACTAGTTGGTTCTATGTACGGCTTTAATCTGTCTATTGATACGTGTGTATGAGTACCGTTGTTCATATCGATCTGATAATGCTTATCTGATCGAGTCAAAAATTTATAAGGACCTGAGTACGGTGCTTCTAATGGTTTCCTAACTTGATCAACTCTGAGCCATACTTTTTCACAGGAAGATAAACCTTTCGGTATAAATGTTTTGGGATTGTTATGAATATATCCTTTTCCGTTGTTGAGTACATCAATTTGGGACATCCATTTACACAAATTACGTATGTACTGGTTATTAACTGGAGTTTCTCCTACTCTCTGCTTGTGTATCAACTGCTGAGGAATCAATATCGGAGCTCCAATAACAGATGTAAAAGGGGAAAAGCCTAATTCATTAGGGGTGCTATGTATACCCAGCAGAATCACCGGTATCGCTTTCATCCATGATTCTTTTTGAGCCATTATTGCCGCTTTAAGGGTACGATGTGCTCTTTTGATCATCCTATTACTTTGAGGGTGATACGAAGTTGTCCTCAATCGGTAAAAACCTACTACCTTGGCTAATTCCTGGAACAATTCGCTCTCAAACTGACTACTTCTGTCAGTTACAACATGCAGTGGGACTCCAAATCGAGATATCCATGCATTGATAAACGCTTCTGCTACCGACTGTGCGGTTATCTCAATCATAGGCTGTATCCAGCGAGTTGCATGATCGCAGGTAGGCAAATATTTGTAAGGGCTCAGGTAAGGGTCGGACTCATTGCGCGTTAAGGGCAGGGGTCCAACGATATCGATATGTACCTTCTGGAAATGTGCAGATGGTAACTCAAATTCTTGGACTGTAGACTTTGTGTGTCTGTGAATTTTTGATTGTTGACACACTACACATTCTGCACAGAATTGTTTAATCGTTTTATCTAAATTAGGCCAAAAGTATCTGGACTTGACCAGTTTTATAGATGCTCCCATACCAGGATGCGCTAAGCTATGTAAACTGTTGAAAATAGCTTGACGAAGCTCTCTTGTGATAAACGGTCTGGGGTACTTAGTTGAAGTGTTGCATAGGACTGAGCCGACTTTGCTTGACACACAGTATTCTTTCAAATTAGTGTATGACTTTATTTCATCATTACCTTTTTGTGCCTGGGCTATTTCAGCCAAGTCACATGCATCTATCTGCACAGCTAATGCAGGCCGAGACATACAGTCTGCAACTATATTCTCAGCTCCTTTAATGTACTCCACATTAGCAATATATTCAGCAAGCACTGATAAGTGTCGCTGTTGTCGATCTGACTTTGCTGGGGTCTGACTATAAAAGGCTCCACATAATGGCTTATGATCAGTGAATAATGTCACGTGACGACCTTCTATGAGGTCGCAGAAATGTATCACTGAAAAATAAGCTGCTAGTAGCTCTCTGTCAAACATGGAATACTTGGCTTGGGTTTGAGCAAATTTCTTGGAAAAGAAACCTATAGGTACTGGTTTCTTATCCATCAACTGCATCAAATGGAGCACCAGCGGCGTATTGACTAGCATCTGTAACTAAGTGGTATTTTGTAGCTGAAGACTGTGGATGATCTAATGCCGTAATTTCCGGTAGTTTGCTTATTATTGTTTTGAAGGCATTAGCTTCTTCCTCATTAAGCTCGGTCTTTGCTTCAGGATCCAACCTCATCCGTTCGGATAGTGGTAAAATTATGGATGCATAATTAGGGACTAATTTGCGGTAAAAGCCTGTCATCCCCAGAAATCTACGTAAGCTTTTTGAGTCCTTAGGTATCGGAAAATTTTCAAACTCTTTGATTTTCTTTAAAGTAGGCAACAAGCCTTCTTTGCTTACGTGAAAACCTAAGAAATCTAACTCTGGTACTCCGAATACACACTTATCTAAGGAAATCTTTAAATTGTTATCACTAAGGATCCTAAATACTCTATCTAAATCTTCCTTGTGCTGTTGCTCACTTTCGCTAAAAACTAGTATGTCGTCTAAATATATAAATATGCAATTTAATCTTAAAAATATTTTATTCCTAAAACGCTGAAATGTAGCCACAGCATTCTTTAAACCAAATGGCATGTAATTAAACTCAAACAAACCAAAAGGTGTCACTACTGCTGTCTTAGGCACATCTTCAAGGTGTACCTTAATCTGATGATATGCTGCAGTTAAATCTATTTTGGAAAAATATTGTTTATTAGCTAACTGTGTACAGAAAGACTTTATATTTGGTACCGGGTAGTGTTCTGTTTTGGTAATGCTATTTAACGCACGGAAATCACCGCACGCTCAATATGACCCATCTGGCTTCTTCACCAAGTTCAAAGGGGTTGCCCACTCGCTACTGGAAGGCTGGATAACTCCGGTATTTAGTAACTTTTTAAATTCTGCCTGCGCTGCGTCTAACTTAGGACCGGAAAGTTGTCTGGCTTTAGCAAAGACTGGTACGTGGCTGCCTGTATCAATCCTGTAATACACTTACTTTGGTAACATAATCTGCTAGGTCTATTTTGTTAATCATTACAGCATCGATTGCCGTTACTGCATTGACTGTAATTTCACGCTCCGTTACGTTATCATGGATGGATCTATTTTTACAATTCACTATAATGTTAAATTTGTTTAAGAAGTCAAATCCTAACAAAGGATTAGTGACATCTGCGATCACGAAACTCCATTGAAAAAATCTTCTCAAACGGGGTATCTTAACTTCAAGGTTTGTCTGACCAGAGCATTTTATGCTTTCACCGTTAGCGGTAGAGATATGAACAGGAGTTGGCTCCAGAGTAATTCCATTTACTATGGAATGTGGTAAAATGGAAACACTGGCTCCTGTATCTATGATAAAATTGACTTTAGACGCTCCTGTTTTAGCAGAAAATTCTAATAACGGCGGCACTACGCCTTCCTAGTTTTCCGAATCACTAGGGGTGGAAGAGGAGGGGCACAAGTTAGGCAAAGTCTGTAAGCTACTCTTTTTCTTTGGCCACTTACACCATGGCTTACATGTACGAGCCTCCTCCGCGAAATATATACGGGCTCTACATATCATCGGCCACTGTTTCCTTCTATATGGATATAGGCCGGCTGGAATGGTTTCAATAGACTGGTAATATGGTGGTAATTTCAATAGGTGGTAATATGGTCGTTTTTCCAAGCTCAATTCTCAACTGCCTGAAATACTGACGTATTTTCTATTAACGGCATCAAGTTGTCGGATAGTCGACCCAACTCTGTTAACGGTATTTCAGTGTGGGCTGCTATTACTGGGGCGATTTCTTCGGAAGTGTGTGTATGATGCATGTATGAATTTATGGCGCACTATCTCATCGCTTGCTCCTATTCTATGTGCGACCGTTACCATCTTGTGGAGGTATAATGACAGACGACCAGCTAGCATAGTGGTCCTCATAGAAGTAGAAGAGTAGGGAGAAAGAGAGAAATAGGGGAAGCATACCGTAGCAGCATCATAGTAGTAGTTCACGACATATTATGGAGAAATAGGGGTGCATTTTATATATATTTACATATTGAAGTGTTTAGCCTCCAAATAATAGTGTCTTTTATATCATGACTAGCGAGGGGTACCCGGCGTTGCCCGGGTGTTTTTTGGGGTATGTGAAAAAAAGCCGAAGCGTTGACGACGCGCAGTTGGAAAATAGTAAAGTGTTTTAAAAAAAACAGGTGCGCGTTTTTCATTGACATGACGGCGATAGGTATTCAGCAGTTATTTTGTGCGGGACAGTTTTGAATAAATGGGTTTGTTTGTTTTTAAAAACCCGCTCCCTGTTTATTGTTTGTTTTTAAAAACCCGCTCCCTGTTTATTAGGAGGAGCGAAGCCGAAGTCGACATGGACCAAACTGGCTCTGGGCATATGATTAGAGTGGAGGTTCGCTTTTTTTATACCGAAAACCGAATGTAACGCGTGCCGATGCGGGAAATGTGGAATAATTAAGGTTTGAAAGTCAATAAAATTAAATAGAGAGGCGAGCTCCGTGGATAATTCGTAGATATTACAATTTCTAGATGATATAAAAAGTTTTAAAAAGTTGTGAAGCGAGCAAGCGCTTGTTTGAAAGAAGCCTTTCGTGGACATTGAGGAAAAGCGAACATACATACATACATACATCATACATACATTTTCGCTTTTATATTTATAGATTTGTTAAAAAAAAAATATATATATATATATAGAATGTTATAAAGAGAAATATGTTGTGGAAATAAGATTGTTGGCAAAAAACAAGTTCGTTTTATTTTGTTCAATAAACTTCCATATTTGTTTCTTTTTCGACATAGTAAAAAAACGCAACGGTTTGGGAGCTAACCTCTTCAATTTAGTCACGAGCTCACATGTTCATTATATCCATATTAAACTTCAATATTTTTTCTTTATCGGCATAATAATAAAAAAATTGCATATATTTGGGCGCCAAATCTCTTCAATTTGGTCACGAGTTAACATCCTAAATATAATCATATTCTCTATATAGCATTATTAAAGGGAATGTTTAAGGTTCAAAAAAGTTAAATCGCTTGTTTCTCACCGCCTTTTACATCGCTTGTTTCTCACCGCCTTTTACATTCATCCTAATTTGGAATATCTACAGGTTTTCTGGTAATCTGTAAACTGATAACATGTAAAATTGTTGCTGAGAAATAGTCTTGCCATATGTCAAACAACGTGCGCACATGTGTTGTTTGGCTGGCCGTAGGAAAGCATGACGTTTTTTTTGTTTTTTTTTTTGTTTTTTTTTTAGTGACAATTGTACATGCGGTATTCAGTATCATAATACCGGAAAACATAAAATGTTGTCAACTCGCATGGAAAAGAGAAAATAATTAACGAATACAGTAAAGATTTACAACACAATAAAACCTAAACCTAAATTTACGAAAACAACGATAACACTAACTGCATACAATAGTACAAAAATTCCGATGATAGGAAGCTGTATGATATGGCTACAAAACAAAGACATAAAAATAAATACCCAGTTTATCGTAGTAGATGCCAATGCAAATGCAGTAATTAGTGCAAACACAGCGGAAAATCTGGGATTGATAAAAAGAATGTATGTGATAAATAAGACTGATATAGAAGCCTCAATAGGAAGACACAAAGATTGCTTTGGTGATATCGGAAAATTACCGGTCACTCACCACATAACTATAAACCCAGATATAAAACCCATTATAAATCTCCCAAGAAATATCCCATTTGGCATAAAACCAAAATTAAAAAAGGAACTTAAAAAAATTACAAAAATGGGAATAATAAAACCCACTGAAGAACCTCTAATGCACCATGAAAAACCAGCAACACCATGGATGAAAGTTGCGACAAACATTTTTTATTTATACAATAAAGCATATGTTATAATGATAGACGAGATACTTTGATATCCACAAACTTGATGACTGTAAATCACGCACAGTGATCAATAAAATAAAAAACACTTTCGCAAAATTTGGTTTTCCACAAATAATAATCAGCGACAATGGACCTGAGTTCACATCATCAGAATTTAAACAATTTGCTAAAGATTGGGATTTCAAACACATCACAAGTCCAAACTATTCACGATCCAATGAACTAGTGTAAAGAAATATACAAACTATAAAAAGGACACTAATAAAGTCATTTGAAAGCAACCAAGACCCATATCTAGCAATGTTAGCACTACAGACATCCCCATTAAAAGATAAATCGTCGTCGCCAGCCCAACAACTAATGAAAAGAACGCTTAGGACAAACCTTCCCAACATCATGCATAATAAAGCAATGAAAAGGCATGAAGTAGATAAAAAGTCTAAAGAACTACCAACACTAAGCACAGACGACACTGTTCGTATTCGCTCCCAAGGAAAATGGAACCTGAAAGGTAAAATTGTTAAAAAACTAAAAGAGCCTCGTTTGTATTTAGCAAAAACAGAACAAGGAAAATATTTAAGACGTAACAGGCGTCACTTCTTAAAAACAAATGAAAATCCAACATGCAAAGTTACATACGACTAGGAAAACATATTCAATCAAGAAAATAGTCCAAGACAAGCCGTACCACAAACGGGTACGGAAAGAGAACAACAACAACAAACTTCACAACGAGAGGAAGAACAATTAGATTTCCAGACAGATACAGACACTAATTAAATACTTTTTTATTTTTAGTAAAAAACCGAAGATGTTATATACGTCAAGTAACACGAGTTATCTCCCCTTGACTGGGATTACTCCCACCATCACCATTGCCTGTAACCTCCCGCCACACAATCATGTGGTATATTGTAGTAGAAAAAACTACTACTCCTTTAGCGTAAATAAAGCTTCTGTTACGTTCACACGTGTGTCTCTCTATTCTCTCCATGTTATCGCTAACCCTTTACTAATACAGGCCATATAATACAACACAACCCTATATATATATATATATTAGTTAATTTTCTTATCATTTTGTTTAAGCTGGAAACAGAGCATCCTACCAGATGTCAAACATTCACTAGCTAACTCAGGTATTCCACCCAAGAGATCTTTTTAAGATTCTGACGATCCTCTTTAAATGCAATTGTTTGAATCTCTCTTGCACTTGGTCCACTGGGTATATTTGCCAGGTAGTTTTTGAAATTCTTTTGCATGAGTCCAGTTGCTCCTATAATTATTAGAATGATAGAGATCTTCCTAAGATTTCAGTTTCTTTTCATGTCATACATAAGACATTGGTATTTTGTTATCTTTTCCCTCTCAGCTCTGTTTAATCCAACATCATTGAGGATACTAACTTCTACTAAGGTTGCTTCGTTCTTCTTCTAGTCCCATATCACTATGACAGGTTTTATGGCTCCGTTTTCTATGTACTTAGCTGTAGGGATTGCATAGTCACAGTGGATAGCGTACGATTTATTTCCCATTGTTCTTTCTAATATATGTTCTTAGGACTTGCTTCTGCATTCAATATTCAATTTTTTACAGATCGTTCAATGGAGATATTTACACACTCCATTGTGTCACATCATATAGTAGCCATCCCGCAGCAGAACCTTACAGTTACATGTCAGGTGGCTCACACTGTTCACTTTTGTGTGGCAGAACCTGCACTTGTTGTCATTGCTGAGACCAATCATGTTCTTAAAAGCATGAGTTTAAAAATGAAACTTCCAAAATACTAGTAGTCCTGTAGCAACGTAGACCATCGCTTTGCTACGGTACTGAATTTTGTTGCATCTCTGTAAATGTGCTGTTAGAAAATTAGTAATAACAGATAAAAACATAAATATTGAATAAAAGAGATGAAACATATTTAACACAATACATTTCTATATGTACTAATTTACAATTGATTGGAAGTTATGTGAGTCAATGTTCATTTGAAATATTGAGTTCTCAGATTGTAGAATGTTCAGTGTGTGAAAAGTTATAAATATTAGAAGTGAATATTTGTATGCGCGCTTGTTTCCTGTCAGTGTAAACATTCGTGTGACAATATGATAGAATTAGACATTGAGTGCCATTTTCTGTGAGTATAAGTATGAGTATAACAGTGTGTGTTTAGAATTGTGATTTGCTCTCCATAGCCCCAAAGGAAGCTGAGCGTATAAATCTTGTTAACATTTTTTTTTTTTCTAAACTGGTTGAGTGATGAAAATTCTGGTTTTTATATTCTAAGTCATTGAGTCAAAAGACTGATTTTTACTTTGGGCACTAAAACTGATTTTGAGCTTACAAGACGATTTTGATTCATTATTGGTCATTATTTAGTAAAAACTGCAGTTTAGTGGCCTCAACATGATGTAATGAAAAATTGTATATATGTGTTGTTTTATCTTATTGTTTTTGTTAAATATTAGTAAGGAGAAACCATTTTGAATTAAAACCTATTTAGTATTCTACTTGTAATCTTAAGAAGAATATGTTTGAAATGTGATCATATGCTGAAATAATCCCTATTACTTCTCTAACTTTTGTTTGTATGATAACGCCTGTGGCGAAAGCTGTGAAAATGAAGGCTTACCGTTCAAACGACCTAGGTGTGCGTGTGTGCTTTGTCATCGCTGCGAAGCAAGGATAGGAAAAGAATTCCAAGATGGCGCCGATGGCGTTTTGTAATGGTATGATCTCGCAAAATCTCGTGCATATATGCAAATCAGTTGGTCTTTGACAACTATAAATTCAGGTTGTTTTGGAAGGCAAGCAGTAAGGAAAGAACGGCAGATTGGTAATTGTGTACGCTGGTTTGTGTTGGTGGCGTGTCACCGTGTCTGTGTGTGTGTACTGATCGAACCATTTTCCTGTCCCTTGGACTTTGAATTTGTTTAGATTGGACTTCAACTTCAAGCTGTTTCGGCGGATATCTCCGGTATGGACAAGTTCGACCTGAAATTGATCCCAGAATTTGACAGCTCTCCGAACGGACCTTCGGTGGTCGAATGGCTAGAGAAAGCCGAACGCGTTTGCCGGTTGTGCAAGATAAAGGACACCGCTATAGTCATCCCGCTTAGGCTCACTAAGGGGGCCTATGCCGTGTATCAGCAGCTTGGGGATGACGCGATTATGGAACAAATAAAAGAGGCGTTGTACGGAGCATTTGGAGCGGACCCTTTTGTTGCCTGGCGGCAATTTTCTGGATGACAGCTTGGGCTAGGGGAGACGGTGGATGTCTATCTGGCCGACCTGAAGAAGCTTGCCACCCCCTTTCGGGGGTGCAAGCGACCATATATTGGCGTACGCCTTCCTGTCTGGGCTCCCGGAAAGCACCAGTCGACTGCTGAAGGCGTCATCGAGGCTCAATGAGCTTGGATTAAAGGAGCTATTGGCTAGAGCCCGAAACATCATGAAGGACAACGAGGAGCCAGTCTCGGCGGCAGTTGAGGCATTGGAATCGTCTGTAGAGGGCTGACGATGCCATAAATGTGGCGGCCCCAACCACTTCGCCAGAGATTGTAGGAGTGACGCGAAGCACACCCCGGATTATGGAGCATGGAAGCGGGTGCATTGTTACCGTTGCGGCAAGCCAGGCCATTTAGCTCGGGCGTGCCCGGGAAACGAGCAGGGGGAGGAAGCCGCAGCGCCAACACCCTCCCCAAAGTGACTGTGAACAAGGCACTCCCTGAAGTAATCGTGAATGTTGACGGGCGCAAACGCTCAGTGCTGGTTGATACAGGGTGCACCCAAACCCTGATACGCAAGGGATGTTGCACCGCATCGAAGGAGTAGAAGGTCCCGGTACTAACCGTTGGCAGAGGTTCATTGATGTGTAGTGGGGTGAGCGAGGTCTACGTAAGCATTGGCAGTGGCCCCCCCCGGTGGCTGTGAAGGCGTTGGTGGTCGTCGGGGAACTACTGGGGTACGACTTTCTTCTTGGAATAGATTCCATTACACGGCTGGGCGGAATCACCATAAACGGCGCCGGTGATGTAAGGTTCTCCCAACTTGAGACACCAGTCTGCGCAGCCATCACTCTTGATGAACCCGACTTCCACGCAAAATACGACAGGGCACGAATGCCTGGACCGTGTCCTGGAAGTGGTCGGGTGACCAGCCACCAGTGTCCCTGCGGAATCGGCTGGCGGAGTATCCTCCTCCCGCACATCTTAGGGGCAGTATGAGGCAGAGCTCCAGGTTTCGAAAGACAATGGCTGGCTGGTCCCGTACCCGGAAGACGAACTTGGGCCCCCAAAGGGGTTGATTCTCGTGATGGCTATCAGGCAGGAGAACAAACAAAAAGTCCGATCCGTCATGGACTACCGGGAACTCAACGAGCACGTTGACCCGCACATGGCGGGTGCAGACGTCTGTGCACACAAACTGAGAGAGTGGCGACAACAAGGGGCGGACGCAGCAATATTGGATTTGCGAAGAGCTTACTTGCAGATACGCGTCGAAAAATCGCCAGACGGTCAAGATTAAAGGGACACGTTATTGCTTGATGAGGCTAGGGTTCGGCCTGAATGTGGCCCCAAACATCATGACGGCAATCATGCAGGCGATCGCCGTCAGGACGAAGCCGTGCAACAAGCGACATCGTCATATATTGATGACATCTATGTGAACGAGAGCCTCATGCCTGCACAGAAGGTTAAAGAACACTTCGAAAGCTTCGGGCTAACGTGCAAGGAGCCGGAGCGACTGCGAGATGGGACGAAGGTGCTTGGCCTGCGTGTGAGCGGCAGCGCAGACGGACTCCGCTGGGGAAGAGGTGGTGACGTCCCGGAAGTCCCAACTAGCATCACATATCGGTGCGTCTTCTCCATCTGTGGGAAACTGGTGGGCCACTTCCCCGTGTGTGGGTGGCTCCGGGTGGCGGTGGCGGCCATAAAACGACGAGCAACTTCCATGTCAACCGGGTGGGATGATGAGCTACGCGACCCCGCCCTGCGGAAAATGCTAGAGGAGACTTTGGCCAGAGTCTCCGAGGACGATCCGGTGTGAGGGAAATGGTGCGTCGACGGGAGCGAGTTTACGGTTTGGGTGGACACCAGCTCGCTCGCCCTCAGTGTTGCTCTGGCGGTCAACGGATCTATCGTGGAAGATGCCTGCTGGCTTCAGCCAGAAAATGACGCCAGGCACATCAACCTGGCTTAACTCGATGCCACAGTGAAGGGGGTCAACCTGGCGCTACAGTGGCAGGCCAGAGTCCTGCACATCGTTACAGACTCCACATGTGTGTATCGGTGGACGACCGATGCCTTGAGTGGAAAGGCACGATTGGCGACGAAGGCATCAGGCGAAATGCTCATATGGAGACGGCTTGCTACCCTAACCGAAACCATCAAGGAATATAACCTGGTCGTGGATGTGACGCTAGTACAGTCCTATCAGAATCGCGCGGATCGGAAAAAGAATTCCAAGATGGCCCCGACGGCATTTTGTAATGGTATGATCTCGGAAACTCTCGCAAAATCTTGTGCATATATGCAAATCAATTGGTCTTTGACAACTATAAATTCAGGTTGTTTTAGAAGGCAAGCAGTAAGGAAAGAACGGCCGGTTGGTAATTGTGTACACTGGTTTGTGTTGGTGGCGTGTCACCGTGTCTGTGTCCACTATTTTTGCTTTTTTTGTAAATAGTCGATTTTGTACAAAAAATATCATTTCTTTTTCAGAACATAATCTTGGGGCATAGCTTGTGTGTTTTAACAAATATTATTGGTCAATAAATGTAAATAACAGTCAGTCACTTGTCAATTCTACAGGTTGCATATAAATGAAAGTAAATTTAGTCCAAATATTTGAAAGGAAAGATGTTGGAAAAAGACTAAAAAGAAAAAGACATTTGAAAACAGTTTTATGAAAGACAATTTTTATTGAATTACTTATTGTATATCCTTTGTTTTCAGCTTTTTCTTCAAGTAAGATCATTGTTTTTTCGTTTTGAGGTAGAAAAGCAGAATTAGTTCCCGTTTTTCTCCATTTTGTATCTATCGTTTTTCTACACTTTGTTTGTATCGCTCCGGGTAATAATTCATTTAAAGAATCGTCTCTAATATAGAGATCTTGTGTCTTTTTTTTTTTTTTTTTTTTTTTAATTATTACTACGGTTAACTTTGTTAGCTGCTATTTTGGTAAGCAAAAGCAACGGCTTTTATTTTTTTTATTAGTAAAATTGGACTTAATTACTTTGAGGTCTAGTTTGTGATTTGCTCCTTTTTATTATGCCGTGTCGTTTCACTCTTCTTTTTGTTTTTTGTCCCATTTATTATTTCTATTTACTTGCCTCCTCACGAGGGCAGAGTTAGACACAAGGTCGGTTTTTAATGTGGGGAAAATCCAGTTCCCTAGAAAGGTCACTTTGGATAGAGACAAAAATAAAAATTGTCTCAGTCATGAAGGATTTCTCCTCCACTGACTGAGGACAGAACAGGTGAACTGTAGCATTAGAACAGATACTACACTGTGATTTTGTCCCATTTGTTGTTACCCAAGACAAATTTTCGTAACAGCCGCAAAATTTTGTCGACCATTATTAACTAATAGAACCAAATATGCCTCCCTGACCTTGACAGCCAGCCATCTCGGAACTTGTTGCATCTCCTTTACCTTGACAACTAGCCATCTCGGAACTTGTTGTCACTTAGACTCCCAGGAAGTAACAGAATCAATCAAAATTTAATTGATATAAAACTAACAAATCTGTCATATTTGATTTTTTTTTAATTTTTAGCAACTACATGCTTGGCTGCCATTTTGTGTGTTGATGTTCATGGATAACGCCAAAAGCCAAAGGACAATAGTGAACTTAAGATGCACTTGGATTTAGATACACACTTATTCACAGAGAAAAGGTTTGTTGAAGTTGCTCATAAAAAGGATTATGAAACATATAAGATAGTACACAATATACAATAATAGTATACAACAGAGACGAACAATTAAAATCCTCTGGGACAAAATGATACAAATAAACACATTCAAGCATTAAACACCCGCTGTAGTAATCTCTGAAGATGACCTGTGTGAAAACTCCTTGTGAGTACAAATAATATGTGTGTGTAAAAAATTGAATATGAAATTAGTTGCTTTTTCACCCAATTAAAACATATAATGGGCCTTTTCTTTTTTATAAGAGTTCATTTCATTTCAGTTAACATGGATATCATTTTCATAACAACAGAAGGCCACGGTAAAAATGATGAATATTAGAAGATTCCATTTAGTCTTGAGAGACAATGGGTGCCCTCTGTAAGGGTAGATGCACGTGTAATAATGAAATAAGGGTTGAGCAATTTCCAACCACACCTCTCCTGAATTGGCACTACTTAATCCTAGTGGTAAAGAGAAGTCGAAGATGACTGGGAGCAATATTGAGATAAACCAGAGAGCACATACAGCACCTGGTATTCTCCCATGGTCACCTATTTTAGTACTGATCAGACTCAACGTCACCTATTAATATTATCAACATCATGGCTATCACTGGCATGGATTTTTTCAACATATTAGTCATCACCAACATCATAGTCCTACTTTATAGCTCCAACTGACATCATATTCATCAACATTTAAGACACTTTTGTCAGAATTTTTTGTGAACACACAAGCAGACACATTTGTTTTTATTCATATTTATTATCTTGAATTGGTTTCTTTGCTTAATGGAAAATTAACCCATTTGAGATTATTTAATGTTGAAACCCAATATTTATTGTAAACAATTCATTATATACAATTACTTGAACACAAATTGTTAGTTTACTCATAGCTAGGTAAATTGTTTGTACATAAACTAACATGGCTAGCTGCCATTACCCAGCGCATGGACTGGACAACAATCTGGAAGAGTTAAAAAGAATATTTTAAAACTTTTCTCTTTTTTTACCCCTCTCTCTATCTATCTTTCTATCCCCCTCTTTACTCCCCTCCTCTGCCCTTTTCTCTTTCTTCCCCTTTCTCTCTGTGACAAGTATCATTTTATCCTGAACGTTAAATATCAACGAAATCGCTCTAAATGTTGACACTCGCTCTCCTGACTAATTTTGTTTCTGTTACACGCCACAATAATGAATGTTGCAAAAAAATGCCCCCATATTTTTTCTGGGACAATGGTGAAAAAGACTATATCAGCTTTGTGGGTGTGTTTTGTGTGAATTTTGACTTTTAGTTAGACACACACAAAAACATCAGTATGCCCTGTATTTAAGAATTCAGGTGATAATTCATCCCTCTCTCAGTACAGACCAATAAGTCTCCTGTGTGTCATGAGTAAGTTGCTGGAATCCACAATAAATAGAGAAGTAGTCAACCACCTCAGCAGAAATAACCTTCTTAGCGACACGCAATATGGTTTCCGCTCTGCTAGATCTACAGCAGATGTGCTAACGGTTATATCTCATAGGATTAGCGAATCTCTCGACAAAGGCTTCATTTCTAGGGCAATTGCTCTCGACATATCAAAGGCCTTCGATAAGGTTTGGCATAAAGGACAACTACACAAGATTTCCAGTATAACTGGAAATGTTTTCTCTATCATTAAATCATTTCTATCTGATAGGCTCATAAGAGTAGTGGTTGATGGGCAGAAATCAGAGGCCCACAGTATTAATGCTGGAGTCCCTCAGGGATCCATACTGGGCCCAACTCTCTTCCTGATCTACATCAATGATCTCGCAAAACACATACTAAAATCTTTTGTTGACATCTATGCTGATGACACGACTATCTATAGCAACACATCAAAGGTCGTAAATGATGATGTTCTCTTTGATTCTCTCTCCTCTGATCTTGAGCGCGTGGTACAGTGGGGGAAGAGGTGGCTGGTTACCTTTAATGCATCTAAGACCAAGCTCCTATCTCTACATCATAAACACTCTGATCCCCATCTGGCATCAATTGAAATGGATGGCTCTCGTCTAAGGGAGGCCCCAGGATTTGATAAGCTTCTGGGTTTGACCTTTACACCTGATCTTAAATGGAACACATACATCAAGTCTGTGTCCAAGGTCACTGGGAAAATGGTGGGATCCTTCTACCACTCCAGAAGATATCTCACTAATGATGCCATTCTCTATCTATATAAGAGCCAAGTACGTCCAAAGATGGAGTACTGCTGCCACATCTGGGCGGGGGCTGCAAAAAACAGCCTATTCTGCCTTGACGGAGTACAAAATAGACTCCGTGGCTTGGTGGGGGATGCCCTTTTCTCTATCCTGCAACCTCTTTCCCACAGAAGAGACGTAGTGAGCCTGTCATTGTTCTATCGTTACTTCCATGGCAGGTACTTGTCTGAGCTCCATTCTCTGGTCCCCCCTCGCCAATCTTTCTCAAAAAACACCCGACTAGCTGAAACCACCGTCAATGATTTTCCCCACTCCCTATCTGTGCCTAAATCAAAACGTAGATACCATGAACAAAGCTTCTTTCTTAGAACTGCACGCCTGTGGAACTCTGTTCCGCTTGCCTGTTTCCCTCCCAACTTCAATCTGGATGTCTTCAAGTCCAACACAAACAAATTCCTGATGAACCGCCCCCTCCCTAAGTAATGACACCTTACCAATTCTCCAATACTATTGCTACACTATTCCTTTGATTACTGTACACACAATAACCCTTATCCCTGAGTGGCCATTGGGCCTTGATAAGTGGTGAACTCCATGTAAAAAAAAAACAAAAAAACACACTGTTCTTTATCCCTCTCTTTTTCAATCCCTCGTCTCTTCCCCTCCTCCCTCCCGCCCCCCCTCCAAATTACTGCCCTTTATATAATAGATAACCACAATAGATTTTATAGAATTTGAACTCCACATAATCAATTCCCATAAACTATAACAGTATCTATGAAATGATTGCTTTCCCAAAGTGGGCGTTAATGAAGTTCTCCTTCCAGGTGCCGTTCTTTAATATCAGGAAAAAAGGGGGAATAGAGCCTGACCCAAAAGGGGTACTTAAGAGACCAGAGACTAGTATTAAAAACATTTAAAGTTCAACTACTCTACATAAAACGAAAAACAAACAAAAAAAAGGTTATTTATTCTTTAAACAAGTGTACACCTGCCATCAAAAATAGCGAAAAAAAAAATGTTGTACTTCGCCAGTGTTCATATAAAATAACTCTTGAGTCAATGAAGTTAAAATGAAATAAGAAAGAAAGAAAACGTTTCAAGTTGGAAAGTTTAAAAAAATAGAAAAAAAGGAAAAATGATAAAATATATAAATCACTATAGAAAGTAGAAAAAAAAGAAAATGTCTGATTATGGAAATGCATTGAAAGCGAGGGGGTTCTTTATCCTATCCTATCTTCTATATTTTTATAAAGTAATAGGGTTCGTGTGTTTCTGTCTGTGTGTACAGCTCTCCATCATCAACGAAATATAAAGGAGGTAAGAGGGTAGATCTCTCCTGGTAGAGAAACATTAGAACCCATTTTAGGATGTTTCTGTTATAGGAGACATAAGAATTAGTGCCTAATTTCTTTATATACTATTCTACAAACAACCCCCATATCGAATGACTTATGCTCATTTGCATATCACATTATATTAAATCTCTTTAACTAATTACCTCGATCTTATTACATATTGGAAATATTCTAATCATTTCAACTGTACTATTTACAAAATCTATTTTACATTTAATCTATCTTCTATCTTCTATCTATCTATATCTATATCTATCTTCTATATATATCTATAAAAACAGAGATGTGTGTGTGCCGCAGACGATTTCTGATTGGTTAATCCAATAATCACATCTCCTAAAAAACAATCGTTTCTACGCTCTTACCTTTACCATAAAATATTATGGCTTTATTTATTGTCCATCTTGGAAGGGTTTAATTTTTTAATAACTTGTTATTTACAAATTAAAAAAATACGAAACTACACGAAATACGCGCACACAAAATACTAAACTACACGAAAAATACTAAACTACGCAAAAAAATACTAAACTACACGAAATACGCGCACACACGCACACACACACACGTTCACTACCGTCACGTTGTTATGGCAACCAAACCCGCTGACTTCTTTTTTTCATTTCACTCGTGGTCTTAAATTCATTTCGGGTTTGTATTACTGTACACATAGATTCGAATAAGTTGCCAAAAAACAAATATATAACAAATAAATGTTATCAAAGGCAAATTTTTCGTGTTTTTATTCAATTTAACATGTTTATTCAGCTCGAAAAGCATACAGTGTTTACCGATGTATTGGAAAATTCAAGATGGCGGCCGATTCTCTCTTTAACACGGTAAGTTTGGAAAAAGGTGTAATAAATAAAAAACCGGTTAAAATACTGTTAAAAACTCGCTCAATATATGTTACCGTGACATAGGTTGACATATATTCGGCGGGTTTTTAATAGTATTTTGTATAGTTTTTTATTTATAACACCTTTTCCCAAACTTACGGTGTTAAAGAATGTGTGAGACGCCATCTTGAATTTTCCAACACATCGGTAAACACTGTATTCTTTTCGAGCTGAATAAACATGTTAAATTGAATAAAAACACGAAAAATATATCCAGTTTTTATCGGTTTTTTACCTTCTCTGCAGAAGTACAAAAAAAAACAAACAAAAAAAAAACGGAAGGTACTTTTACAGAATGTTAAACTAACCCTAACCGATGTTTTATGTTTAGTTTAGGAAAAGTCAGAAGAAATAAAAGTCATTATTGCATGAAATATACGTATTTAGTTGAAGTATTGTTTATGTCAATTCTTTCGAAGAAATTTAGCAAGAATACCTGTAAACCAGGAAATCGGTAAAATGTCATCATGGATGAATACTTGTCTATTATAATTTCTACCCTTGACAAAAACTTAGCCATAACAAAAGAGATTTATTGTTCAGATTGTTTTTGAGATTGATTTCTAAAAAGATATTTTATAAATAAAATCGACTTTAAACTTAAAGACTTAAATTACAATAATTGAATTTAAACATTCTTATTTCAATATTTGGCACATAACACCTGCAAAAATGATCACAATGTCAGGATTTCATTTTATTTCAGAATCGATGGCAAATACTAATATTTAACATTAGTTTATCATTTAAGCCGATAAAAAAGCCCTTTTTTTCCGAGTCATAAAAGGATTTGGAGTTTCCTAATCAACCTTTCGGGTGCAGTTGCACGCTCTCAAAATAACTAAAGTGTTGGCTTTAAAAAAATTGGTTCATTAAAACTAAACAGGTTTAGTTTTAATAAAAAAAAAAAATTTAAAAAAAATCGCTTTGGTAATTAGATATGTCGTATGGTTATCCCTAATCGCTGAATAAAACCGCTAACGAGTTGAATGATTACGACATAAAATTAAACTCGGGTTCCTGAAACGGAAACTTCGTTTGTTTTTGTTTTTTTCTTATCAATATATTTACATTGTTATTTTGTTTTCATTTTCAATCATTCGAACAGTTTTCTTTTTCAAGTAATCCAAGTTACAAAATTCCCACTGTTTACTATGCTAAAATCACAATGACTAATGTATACCTATTAACCCTTATCCTTGAGTGGCCTCTGGGCCTTGATAAGTGGTGACACCCATGTAAAAAAAAAAAAAAAAAAATCACTCGAACAGTTTTCTTTTTATAATGTACAGTTTTAAAAGTTTAAAAACGATATAGTTTTTACTTCAGGAAAATTAATGGGTCAGTTTTTACGATGTGCCCTGTTAAAATACTGTTAAAAACTCGCTCAATATATGTTACCGTGACATAGGTTGACATATATTCGGCGGGTTTTTAATAGTATTTTGTATAGTTTTTTATTTATAACACCTTTTCCCAAACTTACGGTGTTAAAGAGGGTGTGAGACGCCATCTTGAATTTTCCAACACATCGGTAAACACTGTATGTTTTTCGAGCTGAATAAATATATTACATTGAATAAAAACACAAAAAAGATATCCAGTTAGGTAGAAAAGTAACTTATCTTGCCTTTGATAACATTTATTTATATATTTGTTTTTGACTATTTTTTCGAATCTATGTGTACAGTAATCTTGCCAGGGTGCGGAGGAAAATGAATGAAGGGGGAGGGGAATAAAATAAAAACATTTTGGAAACAGAGTAAGTTTGAAAGAATTGCTTTGCACAGAAAGAAATTAATGAAAAAATAAAATTAAATTTCTTTTCTTTCTTGATTTTTTTTTTAGTTTTTTATGAAAAAGGAAGTCAAAATTAAGACTATAAAAAACAATTTTTATTAAGAGCGAACCTCAGTCGTCAGGTCTGTAAAAAAAAAAAGACGTGGAATAATAAATGTTTTCTAATACAAATTGTTTTTACTTATGTGTTCATTTGTCTCTTTGAAGTTCGTTTGTTTAATATATCGGTTTGCAATATAATTTTGTCATTCTGTCAGACTCAAATTTTAAATCTATATATCTATAAAAGTGAAAGTGTGTGTGTGTGTGTGTCTGTGTACATTTCCCTACGAAATAACTCTGTCAATTTTTAGTCTACAGACTCGAAATTTGATATACAGGGTACTGAGATTTGGAAAAATCTATGTGATCGGTTTTTAGTCAGAAATTTGGCGATTAAGGGGTCAAAGTTCAACGATTTGAGCTTTGAGAACTCTACCAAACTTCTCCGACAATTTTGGGTCTACACACTTTAAATTTTAGATATAGCTTCCGTGGACATGGATCTAACTTAATAACTTGATTTGAGCCCAAAACAATAAATTTTCAGGGGTCATAATAGGGGTCAAAGTTTTAAAAATTACCCCCTTTTATTTTGCTCAGCATACACCTCCAAACACCCGGGCAACGCCGGGCACCCATGCTAGTCTTTCTATATTTCCCTAAATATTTTAAAGGATTCATTCAACAAGTTTTTAATTGCTAGCTTTTGTGTGACATATATATATATATATATATATATATATATATATATATATATATATATATATATATATATATATGTATATATATATATATACTACAATAAATATTATTAAATTCTTATCCACATGCACACATGCCGGTAGCATGGTCTGGAACAGCATAAAAATTAAAACTTTAAAAATAGAGATTTCGGAATCTAATTGCAGGAATTAGAAAGAAGGTAGAATCCACAATGAAAAATAATTATTTTTCATGCATTAATACTCTATCTAGAATAGTTAGCAGGCTCTTCAAGATAGGATTTAATTGATAGCACCATATTTTCAAATTCTCTTTTATTCTCCCCCTCTCTTCTCTCTCTCTCTCTCTCTCTCTCTCTCTCTCTCTTTATATATATATATATATATATATATATATATATATATATATATATATATATATATATATACTAGCTGTACCCTGCCATGCGCAATTGGCGCAATGGAAAAAGTTCAAAAATGAGAAAATGCATGTTTCTTATAGGTTTAACTTTCCATTTCGTATGGGTACACAGTTTTTGTTGTTCCATTAGCTGATGTAGAGATTTTCTGGTTTGGTGACTTGATGTGAAAAAACAGTCAGTGCGTAACTGTAAGCCACACAATTTTAAAGATTGTTCCCTGTGCTTTGTTGATGGTTATTGCAAACGACAATAAAATTGGAACGTGCAATTTCCCAAAGTGTAATGGTATATCCGGTGGAATCATGCGAATGCATGGAATGAAGATATATTCATCTCTAAAAAGTCCTGTTATGATTGTTGTTTCTATGATATTGTTTGGTAATTTTTTTTACTGCAAGCCATGTGCCTTTGCAAAGCTTGGATTGGTTTATATTTCACAACATGATAATTAGTACACTAAATTTCAGTTGCAATATATGCGGTGGCATCCCTGGCAAATATAGCTGTTGGATAATTAACCACTTTATCTGCTTTCACAACAGTGTCGATGGATTTGTATTTGACTACCTCACTTGGAATTTTACATTGAATAATAGTGTGGACGTCTTTGCATTGACCTGCAAGAATAGCTCGTTCACTCAGTCAAGTGGAATTCTTATAATTTTAATATCTGCAAAAACCTTTTAAACTAACTCTTCTTTTGATGTAATAAAATTACAGAAGTTAAAAGTCAAAGAATTTTGCCCTTAACTCTGATCAGCTAGTACTTTTCCGTACCCAATTTCCCACAAGTGATGCAAAAATTTATGTGCGGATTGAACAGTCTGCAACTGGTCATGCATATTTTGAGTTAAGTTTAATGTCTTCACATGGCACAAAAAAGTAGAGTATTTGAGGCAAGCACTTATTTCATCTTCTGGTGTTAATTGAAGAATAACAGGTAACATTTGTCTGAAATCTCCTGCAAGCAATATTACTGCATTCCCAAATGGTCTGACATTGCCACGCAAATCTTGCAAGGATCGACCAAGAGCCTCAAGTGATTTTTTGCGTACCATTGTGCATTCATCCTAAACAATAAGTTTGCATTTCTGCAATATTTTCCCCCATATTGGATGTTTTGGAGATGTCGAACATGTGATTTTTGAAAAATTGAATGTTTCAAAGTAGAATAAATAATTCTTCTACTTGGCAGCAAGGTCGCAGGTATTCCTCATGCAGCAAGGGCTAAGGCTATGTCATTTTATTACCGAATGGCTGCCAAAATCAATTTAATTAGAAAGGTTTTACTAGTTACTTCTGGTGCTGTCCAAGGTAGCAGTAATTTCCAAATAACTTCTATTCTCACAGTCAGTAAATTAAATGTTTTGACAATGCCTTATTCACTGTAATTAATTTAGGAGACTAAAATATGATAAGGGATTAGAGATGGACAGATAGAGAGGAAGATATATAGATAGAAAAAAGAAAGTGAGAGGAAAATAGAGAAAGAGAAGGAGATAGAGAGAGATAAAGGGATTGATAGATAGACAGAGAGAGGGGGAGAGTTAGAAACAGAGAGGGCGAGACAGAGGAAAGGAGAGAGAGATAGAAGGAGTTAGAGAGAGAAAAGGGACTCAAAGAGAGATGGAGAAGGTGATATAGAGAGAAAGATAGATTGAGAGAGGGAAAGGGAGAGATGGATAGAGAGAGATATTAAGAGAATAAGAGAGGGGGGAGAGAAACAGAAGGTGAACTACACTTCACCGTTTTTTTCCTCGTTCAGTAGAGAAGAAATCTTTCGAGACCGAGGCAATTTTAATTTTTTGTTACTATCCAGAGTACCTCTTTTTTTTGTTCAGGAGCTAGATTTTCCACACATTATAAACCGATCGGGTTATCTGTACTTTCACCTAACAAATTAATAAAAGAAAAAGATATTGTAAAATTTGAATTTAGTGTGAAAATACTATTTTAAAAAATAGCACGATAACATAAGTGCATAATTGCCACTTTAGGTACTCCTTGGGCGTTGAGATCCATGGCGATCAGCATAATTATTTCATGATCGCTCCCTTAGCACCCCCCCCCAGTCAGTCCTGACGTTGGCTTAGTAACTAAACGATTTATTGATAATTTCGTAACTCTTAAACGCATGCCGGAAGATTTAAATTGGTTCATTATTGTTGTAATGAAAAAAAAAAAGTTTCATTCAACACAAAACCAAAAACACATATTAATGATAAATGATTTATTATTCTATTCATTAAACTTACTAATTTTTAAATAAAAAAAGTAAAAAAAAGTTTAAAACAATAGTTGCTTATGTGCGTTTGTAAAAGTGAGAAATTATTTTAATCACTTAAAATCTTGGTATTTTTTTTTTTTAGGTTATGTCCACCTTATAATCACCACCAACCTCCTCATCTTAAGAACAGCTTCCGGAATAAGCACCATTTTTGGAGAGGTGGGTGTGAAAAAATATTTGCAAAATTTAACTGATATTTGTTGTCAGCATACCCAACCGAAAATACTATTTAAAAAAAAAGGAGGGATTCAGTGCCCGTTGCAGAGAAGTAGATTTATTTATCAATAAAAGTTGCAGAGAAGTAGATTTATTTATCAATAAAAGTCGTCATTTAAAAAAAAAATTGTGGAGGTGGACCTAAATGTAAATATTTACCAAAAAAATTATCCACTCATGTAAATTAAAAATGTCTGTAAAAGTGAGAAATTATCAATACATGGTTTAGTTATTATTTTTTTTTTAATATTTATGAAAAGAGTTAAGCCAACGTAAGTAAATACATGAATTACAAATGTTTGTAAAAGTGAGAAATTATTAATAAATGTTTAGTAACTTTTTTCTTTTAATATTCATAAAGAGTAAAACTTTTTTTCCAATATTCATGAAAAGAGTTAAGCCAACGTAAATAAATAATGTTTGTAAAAGTGCAAAAGGCAACGTAAGTAAATAAATGATAAATGTTACGTGCGCATGCATTAGCCTTGACTAAGGGGGGGCTAAGGGAGCAACCATTAAATAATTCTGCTGGTCGCTATGGAACTCAACGCCCAAGGAGAACCCCACTTTATTTTAAATATTTGTTTTCGAAAGGACTGTTTGAATAAATCAACAATGAATAAAATGGTGCTTCTAAAAAACATTGATCAAAAAGTTTGCATAAAAAATATAATTTTAAGAAAAAAATTTTGAAATGAAAGCAACATCGGACTTTTATAAAATAGTTTGTTTGTTTTGTTTTTTTTCGAACAAATAAATAATTTTAAACATTCCTTTGAATTGTCAAGATTTTTTTGTCAAATAAATAAATTCCAAGCAATTTTTGCAATAAATAATGAATAGCAACTTCGTTAATTTTACGACTTGCCCCAGCATATTATAAACACCCTAACCTCCCCATGTTAAAACGGCTTTCGGAATGAACACCCCCAACCTCCCCATGTTAAGAATGGCTTTCGAGGTTTGTGGAAGGGCGTGTTTAATTTGAAAGCCGTTTTTAACATGGGGAGATTAGAGTGTTTATAATACGCTAAGGCATGTTGTAAAAATGAAACAGTTTAGAAAAAGTTAAAACAAACTTTT